>NW_020955274.1:1600053-1601852 GCF_003031625.1 Empidonax traillii
TTTTTTTTTTTTTTTTTTTTTTTTTTTTACCTGCTTCAAATATCTATGGGGGAAAATAGGGTATGTCTTGAGAAACCTGATGCACGATAGCGTCATAATTGAGTTGCCGCACACCATTCTTACTTCACTTTTTTTTAAACCTTTTCGCCATTGCTGTGGAATCAATGTCAGGCTTTGAAATATTAGCATGTGCAAGCATTGACCTTTACCACCTGAGCTAAACTGAATTTTTTAGGCATGGGAGCCAGACTTCAGAGGGATAAATACAGTGCAGCACATTCCTAAATTATGTCTCAAAAAAGATGAAATACGATATCATCAGTATTCATATGTTTGTTTATTATTACCCTTGCTACAAATAAAACCACACTTTCCCAGTGCTGCACTTCAGATATGAGCAAAATCTCTAAGGTGTCATTTGTTAATTTTAAAATTACAGTTAGTTTCTTCTTTAAAATCCACACGACTTGCCCTCCAGTTAGTCTGGATGCAGTATTACAGATTTCAAGATACTCTCACACTGTATAATGCTCTATCAGATATAAGGGAGCCTTGAAGCGATCAAAAATTCTCATTCCTTAATGACTTTGATGGAATGATAGGAAATCTGTGTTGCTCTGGCACTGTTAAGTCCTGCTAGCCTCATTAGTACTTGTGGCTTTTATTCCTATTTAATGTAAAGACTCTTTGTGCTTCTTGGCAGTGTAAAAGAACCTTTAAATAGCAGCAGTAGTAACCTGAAGCAGAGGTCTGTGGGTGGTGTCGGTGCTGCTACACCGGATGGGACTGGCCTGTGTTTTGCCACAATCTGTAGTAAGATGCCCTGCCTGACCTGTGCCTCCTCAGTGCTGGTCAGGTGGTGTGGTGTACCTAGGCTCCCTTAATTACTAATTTAATTATTGATATTTAATTTAATTAGAGATAATCAGGCTGTCAATTGCACTGATTTAATTCTTTTTTTTTATGATGCTTGGCAAGATTTTCTTTTTCAGTAAATTCCCCTTTTTGCTCATAGTTATTTATATTTTGTTGTGTTATTCGGGCAATATTTGTTCTATGTTGCAGAGAATAATGTTCAGTTACATGGATTTGTTTCAGATTGGATCTATGCTTTATTCCTCTTTTTGTCCTTAGTTCAGTTTGAGTCTTTCCATTGAAAGAAATCCTTTATTTCCATCTGTGCGTGTATGTGTGTCACCTTTCCTTAGCCTTACCCTTAGTTCCTGTTGTGAAGCTCATAGAGGTTGATCCTGGTCCCTGTGGCTTAATGGTCTCACCACAGCTCTCCAGGGTCACCACAAATCATGTCTTCCTCCAGGTTCCCCAGTGCCCGAGGCTAATGCATGCTCTTTGACATCTACTGCTTAAACATAGTTAAATGTTAATATTGTATCAATTTAATACTGTTAATATATCACACGCCCCTTAACATCGTGGGGCTTTGGGCAGCCTGCGCTTTGCAGGCACAGATCGAGCCACCCATACTGACATGGAAGGACATCTCCCTCCTTTGAAAGTCTTCCTGAAGTTAATTCAACAGCATGAGGAGCAAAGTGGGCTGAAGAACCAGCCCTAGAGTTGATTGTCCACAGGTTTGATGCTACAGGTTCGGCATGCTGCTCTCAGTTTCCCTCTTTCAGGGAAGCTTGCTTTGCTGAAATATGGGTTAAATACTGTACACTTGCTTCATAATACATTTTTGACTAAGACTTATGGCAATTTATTAAAAATAACGTCCACCCATTGTGACTGTTCTGCCAAGAGCTTGGCTAGCAGATGTTCAGTCTACTCCAAGATTT
>NW_020955274.1:1602110-1634312 GCF_003031625.1 Empidonax traillii
ATGCTACAGGTTTGGCATGCTGCTCTCAGTTTCCCTCTTTCAGGGAAGCTTGCTTTGCTGAAATATGGGTTAAATACTGTACACTTGCTTCATAATACATTTTTGACTAAGACTTATGGCAATTTATTAAAAATAACGTCCACCCATTGTGACTGTTCTGCCAAGAGCTTGGCTAGCAGATGTTCAGTCTACTCCAAGATTTAAAACCTATATTTTTGTTCTCGTAATAGTGGTTTTAATGTAAGTGGAAACATCAGTCTTGTCTTAAATCTTCAAAATTAAATAGAAATGTTTTCTGCTGGTTTTCATGGAACTTGAATCTTTGAGATGTGCTTTGCTTTTCCTTACAAAAAGTAAGACATACAAGATGTTTGTAATACATCCAGAAAGTACTTTGTCAGAACTATTAAATGATGAGCACTGTTAAAAGAGTTTGAAGTATTAACATGTTGTTGTAATTGCAATTACAGTTTTAAGCTCATTTGTTAGCTATGTATAATATTCTTGAGAGAATATGACATGGTACAAGCTACCTTCCACAGTATGGGATTTGTCATATGACTATTGTTATCTTTTTTTCCTTTCAAAAATGGTCTTTTAAAAGTATGTCTTCACACACTGGCCAAGAATCCCAGTTTCTGTAAACCTGCACCCTGAGTGGATGTGATGCCTTTTATTTAATGGGCCTTTTATGCCCATTTCCTTCTCTATCACATGGAAGACAGTAACACCCAAGGGGATCAGTGGAAAGAAGGAGCGGGAAGCTTGGACTGAATAGGTAGAAAGAGTTTGTGTCTACTGAAGCAAATTCCTACCAGGATCTTAAGTTGGCACCCATAACTTCTCTTCCTGTCCTGTGAGGAGATAGGGCAGTTTCCTTCTTTTCTGGTTGTGATCTGGAGGACAGCAACCCAGTGATCACCTAATAAAAGGCTGCATGTTGAGCCTGAAGAGTCTGTCCTCCTGTTGACCTGAGTAGTTGTCAATGTAGTATAATTTAATAGAAATTCTGTTTATTATTGAAAAAATCCTAGAAAATCACTCAGGAGAGCATTGTTGCCTGGGGTATAACATTAGATGCTAAGAAATAAGAAAACAACAGATTGAAGATATCAGCAACTTGAATTCAGTGCACATGAATGAGGCTGTTGGAGGCGGCTGTAATAATTTGTAAAAAAGAGTGATGAACTGGGAGTCTTATTGTAGGTCATTCAGATCTTGAGGCCAGACCACTGGATCTCCTGTAGGAGAACCTCCTTGTGTTTGCATTCACATATTTTTTCCATGGAAAAGGATTCAGCTGCTAGCTAAACTTGGATACCCATGAATTTTTGAGCTGGTTGGATAAACATTCCGGTTTGCTCACTCATAGTACATAAATGTGGTTTCTAGACTAGCATACAAAATATAAATTGGCAACCAAGCAGTGACCATTCTCATATTGACCAGCTGCTTAGGGTTACACAGGTGCAGAAGTGGTGCTATGCTGGTCACTACCTTTTTTTAAGAGAAGGAATTATCTGTAAATAATTTATAATGTCATTAGCTTAATTTTTAAGAATCCTGCATACTGGATTGTAAAATAGTTTTTAGGGATATCTTGATAGCAGGGAGCTTTTTGGTAGATGGGCTGTATTGCTTTGATTTACTGTTTGGTTGTTGGTACAGATTTAGAAATATACTGCTTCCACCACATGGCAAAATTTGCATATGTGGGACTGCATATGATTTTATGTCTTTTATATATGTATTTTCATCCATTTCTTTATTCTGGACAGATTTAAAGATGCCAAGTATAAATGCATTGAACTGTAAAATTGTGGACCAAGAGCTTTGGACTAAGGTGTGTGAAGATGATAATTTTACTTTTTTCCAGAGTTTTGTTATATCCTATATACTGAATTTGCAGTAGAAATGATATGGATGCAGGATCAACCTTTACTGTTAGTACATGAATGAAGCACTAGACTGTAAAGTCTGATTCTTGACTGAAGTCCCCTGGCATCTCGGTAATAACAATAAATAAATAATAACAGCTGTAGGGTGGCGTTGAGACAAGGAATCGTGTGTTTGTGTATTTGTTTGCATGATAAAATCTGTGTATCCAAAGACTGAGTTGTCTATAGAGGCTTTTTTTTTTTTTTTTGGCTGGAACAAGTCCTTGATTTCTTACAGAAATACATAATTCCATAATTCCAAATTCCAAAATACAGAATTACATAATTCCACTTATGAGCAGGTATCAAAAATACAATTATCCCCCAAAAATACGATTAACCAATTTCAATACCACAGCTACTAAGTCTACTCATAGTCAAAGCCAAAAATAGATTTGATTTGCTTTAAAGACCAATATTCTCATTTTATGGGAAGGTGAGATGATGCATTTTTTCATGCTTAAACATAATTTTGGAAACCTAAAATACAATTCAAATATGTAATAGCAATATTAAATATTTAAATTTTTGAAAAATTTAATGCATTTAAATATTAAATACCTGTGCTGGAGAACAAATTGCAGGGCTGAGTACTGATCTTGGTAACATGGTTTATTTGAACAGTTCTTGTCCTTTTTGTGTGGACAGTGAAAGAGGTACTGAATGTATATGTGATGTCAGCACTGTTTAAGTCATAAAGACCTTTTAAAAGTTATTACATATTTAACTATGGGGTGTCCAGCACTTTTTGAAATAACAGAAGAGAAGTTACCCAGGTAATAAGAATTAAAAAGATTTGATTGCTGTAATCTTGTTGGCCAACTTTTCCTCCAAAGGAAAGCGAAATGTGTTCTTGAATTTCTTATTCATGGCTTTACTTTTGTAGGAAAACCAGGGATAAATTAAAACCTGTGTGCATTTAGTTGCTGTAAATCATCTTAGAAAAAGCGTTGACCAGCAGAGGGCTTCCGTCCCTGGGAAATAATCCCTCTCACCGTTACTGCCAGAGAAGAGGAGCTTTAACCACACACCTTTCCACAGTGCTTTTTCTTCTCTCATGGTCCTGGGGACCGGCAAGCTATGGAGAGCTGTGCACGATCCTGTAGTCTCCTTTGTTTCCCTTCAGCTTGTACGTGATGCAGTCTTTTCTGTACAGGGCAGTGGCCCCGTCTTAATTATGTTAAATGCTTTTGTTATCAAGATATAAGTGTGAGGACAGGGAGGGATGTTATGAAGATCTTCGGAGTTCAGACTCTGGGATAAATATCGTATCAATGGTCAACTAACAAAAAAAACCTTTTTAAACCAGAACAAAGCTTTATTCTTTCCGTCCTGCTTCTGCACAGAATGACATCTGATAAATCTCGCTCTATTACAATTTATGTCCTTAGCAGGGTGAAAGGGGTACACTGATGTGGGTGCACTCAAGCAGGTTTTTGTAATGGCAAGAGCGCTGATCCTACACACTGCTAGAAATATATTTTGAATCCGTCTTGCTCCCTCATTACTGAATATTTTTCTTGACACATAGTTTTGCATTTTACCTGGCAGGCATTAGCCTTTATTTTGGCTAGGTTTTGCATTCCTTTTATCTGTTTTATCTAGAACTCGTCTCTGTTGCTTGTTCTGCAGCCACAGCATGCTAAACAGCCTTGAGTCAAATATTGCCACATACACCTCTCTTCTTAAAATGCCATTAACTTCGCTTGGTGCTGTGAGCCACCTAGTCAGAACCAAGTCTTTCAGCTGGGTGACTGGCAGCATATGGAGAGACAACCTCTTTTGGACACATTTGGTTAAAAAGATAGTGTTTGTTCTGCCCTTCTGTGTTCAGCAGTGCTTTTTTTTCCTCAGCAGAATTGGAAGATAATAGGATTTTAAAGGGTGAGTAATTGACCGACAACCACTTCCAACCGTAGCATTTTTCTTCATATTGTGTGGCCTCAGTGCTTAGGTGAGGCACAGCCTGATTTCTTGTTTCCACAGCTCACTGCACGAAATCCCGTGGCAGCTTGGTTGTTCTGCTGGCAGCACAGGGAAACAGAAAGATGCATAACTGGTCTGGGTTGGCTTGGTTGGTTTTTTTTCGTTTGTTTGTTTTTTCATTTGTGTGTTTATTTTGTTTTGATTGCATTGTGTATCTCTAAGGATAGTATGCACAATCAGATGTTAAAGTCAAACCAAAGAGATGCAAAAAAGATTCTATTGTTAATGCCAAAATTAAATATTTTGAAAATCCCATATATTTTAATATATCCATTTTTCCCCCTCACCCAGAAATAAACTATTTTTTGTTTTGTTTTTGTTGTCTTTTTGGTGCAAATATTTGTGTTAATTGGTGATGACTGGGTTGCAGAAGGATGAAGGCTGAAGGCTGTAGATGCTCAGGAGCACAGCTGAGTAAGGGCTTTTGCAGCTGAGAGAGGTTTGGGAACTTGGAAGGAAGATGGCAGTAACAGTTTACAGCTTTGATCATCATGAGGGAGGTTTGTGAGTAAGGGAGTCAAAGGCTTCATTCGACCAGGAAGGAGTGAAAGAATACTCTTCTTTTTAATAGGGATTTATTTTTTTATTAGAGGTAGTGTCTGTTCTCATTTAATCTTTTTCCCTTTTTAGCTTTTTTTCTACCCAACCTTCCCTCCCTCTCTCTCTTCTTTCTACTGCCTCTTGCTTGAGCATGAATGGCTCTGACAGTAAATGACCATTTGATGCGTCTTTCCTCACTGTTTCCCCCATGTCTAATCTACCAGGGAGTGCTCTTGATGTGAGTGGTACCCCTCTCCTCTTATCAGGGTTTTAGATAGACTCACAGCTCATGATGTCCGTAGGCCAAGGGCACATTATCAAAAATGTGGGGAAGCTAAACCAGCATAATTTAGAGTTAGCTTAAAAGTGACTTAGTCAAAGTAGTCTTAAAACTCTGTCTGGAGGTTCTCCCTGCAGCTTGGGAGTCTTAGTTAAATATACTTTAGATTAATCAAGTGCATATAAAACTGCATTTATATATAACAACTTATTTTTTTTACGTATTTGCATATTTAAGTAATCCTAAATACTGAAATGTGTCTCTGGGTATTTTTGCATCAAATTCTATAGACAGATATAAGCCACAGAGGTGTAGGACTGCATTTTGAAATGAGAACAAAGGGCATCCAAAATTACTGATAAGACCTTTCCCCCACACACACATTTGCCATGTCTGCAGGAGCAAATGGTACCAAAACTTAAGCAGTTTGTTGCTTTCTGATGATCTGGATCCTTGTGAGTTTTGTTTTGGCATCACTTCTGATGTGTTCTGTAAACAATCCTTGGTAATGTAAGGATGTGTAAATGTATAGCAGTTCCCGTGCATCAAGGTTTTAGAAACTGTTCTCAGATTGCTCGGTTACTTTGTTATGAATTTTAAAGATTATATGGGTGGTGTATGCATCAGCGTTATGTAAGACATGCAGTGTTATGTAAGACATGCATTATATCGCATATTAAATGCAATATAATTAATATATTTTGCCTTTTCTGGAGTTACTTAAAATACATAAAAGCACTTGCAACTGAAGACTTGAATGTTTTGGTGGAAAAGAACAAAAAAATCAAATATAGGTTATTGCAAAAACGTATAGACATTGGTCTTTGTGCATCTCTTACCTCAGTGAGTTCCTTGCTTAGTTTAAAAGGTCAAATAAATTAAAAGACAAATTAATGTTAACATGTTGGTGAGCTACTTACTGACTTTAATTGTAACTGTAAAAACAGATACCCTGAGGCAGATTTAAACAGTGGTAACTAACATTGTTATGATAGCCTCAGGAAGCAAGTGTAACAGACAGGATGTTTTGTAATAAAACTGTAAAACAATTAAAATAGCTGCACAAAGGATGCTGCTTTTTAGCCTGTCCAGAGGAAAGGGCTGCAAAGGGAGTGTCAGCCAGTCACAGCATCATAGTTGTTATAAATTGCCGTCTACTTTCGGAAGGGGCAAAAGATGGATAACAAAGTCGACAAGTAAATACATGCTACATAAATATGCATAAATCCATTACCATCTGCCACATTGTCCAATTTGACTGGGGTGTCTACCACATAAATCAGTTTAAAGCAGTTTCCCTCAAGCAATATTTTCTGTAATGAATGGTTGAAAGATCTACATTCTTGGGTTGTGACTGTAGTTCTGGTATATGATATGGAAAATACCGTATTTACCATTTTCTCAAAAAAAGAAAGCTGTAGTCGAAAGATTTATTTGACTGTGCAGCCACTAAACTTTGCATTAGCCTTTGGAAGTCAAGCCAGGAAGTTAAATTATCAGGCTTTTTGCTTGACTAGGAATTTTTAGTGGTTTATTTTATACAATCACTACTGCAGACATTAAGTAAAGATTAGAAATACCAGTCTGCAAATGTGCTGGTTTTGTATCCCGGCATTATGATAATTTAAAATGATAATTTTTCATAAAAGTTTCATTCCTTGCTTGGTAAGCAAAGATAGCTCATAGTGCTGCTGTTTATTCTTTGTGTCATCACTGTGATATGTCTCACTTTAGGTTCCAGTAATTTTATTTTTCTGTCCTCTATGTGTATAGCACACTCACATTTAATCTTTTATCCAGATGTGGCTTCTGTCTCCTTAGATTCAGCTTGTACAGTTTTCCTACATCCTGTTCTGGATTTCTCCTAATAGCTGCGACTATAGAACCACTGTGCTTCTCTGTGCATTCATGTGGGCTTCATTTCTTTGACAGAGAGGCTGCTTTACACTGTTCTGGCAAAGAAAAAGGGCCCCAGTGAGAATGGGCTCCAAACCCAGCTGGCTTGTGATCTTTTTTTTTTTTTTTTTTTTTTTTTTTTTTTTTTTTTTTTTTTTTTTTTTTTTTTTTTTTTTTTTTTTTTTTTTTTTTTTTTTTTTTTTTTTTTTTTTTTTTTTTTTTTTTTTTTTTTTTTTTTTTTTTTTTTTTTTATTGCATACCGAGTAGATTGCACCAGGATAGATAACATTTGTGTGTTTTTTTTTTTTACTGCAAGATGAAAGTATTAAAATTTCCTTATTTGTTTGTTTGTTTATTTATAGGTTAAATCTCTAAATAAAAAGTGATGAGTCTTTTTTATGTACACTGATGTTCCCTTTTTTTTCCCCACTCCATTCTCACTATAGAAATTTGGAACTACTACTGAAAGATTTTATAATACTCTGATTAAGAGTATATATTAAGACTTTATCTCAAGATATTCTTTCTGGTTGGAGGTTTTACTCTTAAAATGCCCATTTGTGATGGACAAAGACAAATCTGGGATTCCAGTAGCATTCTTACAAAGAAACTGGCCTGAGTTTGTATATGAAACAGTCTGATCACCCATCTTCTCTCTGCAAATATTTGCCTTCATTAACTCCAAGATCAAAAATCTAAACTGTCTGTCAGGGTAATTCTGTCGAGTTTTGTTAATCATGTAAATATTTTTAAATATATATGTGAGGTGATCTTTAGTATGTTAGAAATCTAACTTTGCATTTCTGTTTTGTAAGAAGCACAAGTGTGTGGTGTAATTAAGTGACTTACAATACAGTAATAAAGTAATTGCAAATGTAATTTATAGGTTGTACTGAAAGATTTCTTTGATGTGGTAAAGATTTTGTAGTGTTAGTAAAACAGTTTCTAATAAAAACAGAGCTTCACCCTTCAATTTAATGTTAAAACTAGAAATATATGCACTTGTGAAAGAGTGTGCAAGAGTGAGATTATTTTACACTTCAAATTAGCCATCTTAAAAATAAGACATGATCACATGTAAGCTAGTTGTGCAGCCTTTCAGCTCAGTCATGGAAGTGAAGGAGCTGTATAGATAAGGAATCATATCATTTAAAGAAAAGTGTTCAGAAAGGTGGGATATGTTTCCCCTGAGAGGGCAGGGTGTCCATGTTGGCTGGGAAAGGAGTCTACACTTCTTGAGTAACTTGCAGTTAGGTAGTGCTGAATGGGCTGAGTCCCATCCTAAAATGATAGGAGCTTCAGTGGTCAGTGGGCTGCATTTTTTGTGTCTGTATGGCAGGGCATAAATCTCACTGTGACAGTTTTTGTGTATGTGTAGGGAAGGGAACCATGTGCTCATAATGAAACAAATGTGTAGATTTTTAATATAAAATATCAATCTATGGCATGCTAATTTGCAGGTGGGCTTAGTAACAGCTGGGATATGATTTAAAGTAAAGATTCTTTTAGAAACAAACACCCTCCCACCTAAATACATATCTAGAGTCTCTGTATCTTCCTTATTGACATGAAATAATAGAGCAAAGTATAAAGGTTTGAGAAAGACCCTTTTCTGATCTAAAACTACTTTTTCATCAGTTTTTTGTGTTGGCCTGTTTCCTCTGAGCACATTTTGTATGTATTTAGAGGAGAGAAGATAGTCTGGCAACTCTATATCGAGGCAGGAAACCTATTTACAGATCTGCCCCAGGCTTCCTGTACAGCTATGGAACTGATCCTGCTAACCAGAGCTGGGGAGGGGGGGTTGGGGAATGAAAAAAAAAAACCAAAACCCCAGCCCCCTAAAACCCCCAAAACTTTGTTTTTAGTGAGTAAGGTTTTAATGCGGTATTTTTGCTACTGGCCATTCTTGTTCATATGATCTAATACTTACCTCCCTGGCAGGATTTTAAGAAGGTGAATTTTCTGACTAGCCTCATGTGCTTTCCTGCAGGATCCTTTATACATGCAGAAGATAACTTTTAACTGTTCCCGCACTATTATTCCTCAAGCAAGACTTGAGGAAATTTGTGCAGGGTGCCAACCTCTGAAACAGTCTTTCTCCCCGCTCTTGATAATGAAGTAAAGAG
Source organism: Empidonax traillii (assembly GCF_003031625.1). NCBI lineage: Eukaryota > Metazoa > Chordata > Aves > Passeriformes > Tyrannidae > Empidonax > Empidonax traillii. The sequence continues at coordinate 1,610,879 of NW_020955274.1, forward strand.
AAGAAACTCCTCTTAGAATTGAGGTAATTCATTATTATTTTCAAACAGGGATGGCAGGAAATGGGAAGAAAACAATTGCTCTGAAAACAATTTGAATGTTGCTCCAGACAAATAAAAGACCGAGGCAGTGGCTGACCTCTCCTGACAAACAGCTGGAGCCAAAAATGGCCACAGAGTTGTCGCTTAAGGACTTAATGCAGGAGATCTTTCAAATCAAAGAAACAGTAAACAAGGTAGATGGAGCTTTAACAGAGGTTAAAATTGAGATAGCTCAAATGAAAGTCAGGCAAAATGAAATTAAAGAAAAGGTGAATCAACAGCTCTGCATGTGTGAGGATGAATTGCTTACGTTAAAAGAGACTTCTAATCAAATCAAGTTGCTGGAATGATCTTTGAAGAATTGGGAGAATAAAAGGAGGAAAATCAAATTTGAGACTGGATACCTAGAAAAGGCTGGAAGGACATCACCCAGGGGGAGGTTTTGAAAATATTGCACAGGAGCTGATAAAAGTGAATGCCGAGAGAGACCTCTGAAGTGAAAGGTTGCACCTGATCTTCCTCGCGGGTGCCCGGTAGACATCAGCCCCTTGTATTGCAAACATTGTGCTTGTCTTGTATGTAGCAGATGACAGCGGTAAAGTTTCCTACTGTTAGTTTTTTCAGAGCACTCTCACTAGAGCTTGGCTGGATGCAGGCTATCTGCCACTTAAGGCTTTACAACCTCCCTGAATGTAAGGCCTGATTTATGGCACCCTAGTGAAATGGGAGTAGGTTATTGCATAACAATGTGGTAATTATGGGATGAACCAGTTGGCCTGTCTTGGGGCTTGGAAAAGTACCTTTTCCTACCACCAAAGCATGCAAAGGTGTTATGTTTTGTAAAACTACTCTCACTTCTAAAATGTAGCGTCCTACTTAGGAATTATTGTGATTGCTATGTGTTACTTTAAGAAATACTAACAAAAAAAAAAAAAAAAAAGTATGCAGGAGGGTAGACCTCTGGTAGTTCCCCATTTCTTCTACTGATTCTGTTAGGGTGGTGAAATGTGGAGCAGATGAGGAGGAATGAAGTTCTACGGTGTCTGGCTGTTCACTGATGGAATCTTGTATCAGCAGAAAAATTCAGGATACTCCTGTAGGTTCAGCTTTAATTGGGGTCAGTTAGCTAAGACTAACATTAATTTGCTCTGGAGTTGAACCTCAAGTGCTTGGTTTGCAGCTAAATAGGACAAATATAAAAAATAACAAGAAAGGAAAAGATTATCTCCTTGCAATTCTGCAGAAGGAAAACATGTTTGAAATACCTAGACAAGAAAATGGTGGGATGAAAACCTTAAAGTAAGGTCAAATTAACTTGGAATCAGTGCTGCTTCTTGTCTTGAATGAACAGCAGCTGGTCTTAACTAGTTGCCACCCTGTTAAGGATGAAGAATGGTTAAACAATAATCAGTGGATGATACAAAGAAGCAAACTCTGAGGAGCTGGTTTGGGGGATCACTATTTTATCTTCCTACAAACTAGTAGGAATAAGGCAACCAGTTAGTACTGTAGTTGAGCATGGTCTTAATGGGAAGAATTTTTCGTACTGAATGAAACCAAAAGTGTAGCTGGAGGATTTAACAGTTAGGAGATCCATTGTTACCAGATGTGACAATCTGAATAGCTGAGTGAGACTTTACTCCTTATTTACAGAATCCCAGTAAGTCAGTTTAGTTAAAGTAAAGGTTGCAGATGTCTTTTCCAGGAGATTCTGAATTGCATTATTTAGTGGACTGACATGTTGTGTAGCAGCAGTCCCAAAAAAGTTGAATGGGGCATCAGGACTCAACATGATCTTATGAGAAGGTACTGCTAAAGGTGAACTGTAGTGAATTAAAACTGTGACACTTAAGAAAGTAATCTTTAAACATTTGTGTAGATTGATTTGCTTTAGGGAAGAGCTACAAAGTGTACTGCAGGTTTGGGAAATGTGCTAAAATGCTGTGCTTACAAAACCAAAGACCTAACAAAAATCACTCTTCTAAAAGGGTTACAGGAAAGGTCAGTACATTTCTAGGTCTACGTTTGTAGGATGATCTTCTAACAGAGAATTCTTCTATTTGTATCTTTCTCCCCACTTTTTACTTGCAGGGAATGCAGTCTCTTGAGTGCCTTGAATGCCAGCTTCAATCGAAATGTTTCAGTTAATTGGCTTCCAGGTTCATGTTCCATTGACACCAAAAATAGATTTAGGTGCATCTTTCTTAATTTGGAGGTTTCTGGATAGGCACCCTGAGTGAAGTATTTTAGGAAACTTCCATTGTTGAGATACTTCTGAAAATAAAATTTTATGGTAGGATTTCTTCACAAGGATCTTGACTTTAACAGGTGAAAGAAGATTGTGTGGTAGGTAGTGTTGCCTAAATATGCCATTTTCATTCTACTCTAAGTTTGCAAGCAAGTTACCTTGTATCTATCTATCTAGCCACAGATCCGTGTGAATGTATATATAATGCTGGACTAGATACATATTTATATTACATAGTTTTAATGACAGTAGACACTAGGGTGGTACTTAAATCCTGAGAACTCTTGCAGTTGCAGTAGCTGAGAGTATAAGAGGCCAGGTGACGTTAGACAGCTGTTCTTTCTGTTTTTAATGGTTATTGCTGTGAGACTAGAAACTCTGCTAAGTTCAGATCTTCAGTCAACAAATAAAATGCAATTTTATTTTTTTAACTTATAAATTGTATTCAGGTTGTCTTACTGTACCATACCCGTTTCAATTGCTTGTATTCTAGAGCATTTGGTAAGGTTTTTTTGTAGTAGCCTTACCCTGGAACAATGTCTAGATGTGCTTTTGAAATGAAATCTCCAGACTTTATTCCATGACACAGTTGTACCCACAAGGTAGGCACATCATTAAAAAAGGCTCTCTTCTGCTCTCTTGATCAATGGGGTGAAGAAAACCCTGGGTGGCATGCACTGAGTACTTTGACATCCGTGACTCAAATGCTCTCATCCAGGAACCAGTGCCTCCTCAGTTCTCGGCTGAAAACGTAGGAGAGGTCTGACAGCCACTTAAGAAGAGCGAACAATTGCTTACTTGATATAACTGAGTTAATTTTCATCTGGCACATGAGCAGAGGTTCTCTAGGCTGGCGAAGGACTGGAGAGACGGCTGAAGCTGCCATGTCTCATTTATCCCAGCTGTCGCAGCCAGGAGGGCTCCTCGAATATTCGTGTAGTTCCATTGGATGCTCTTCTTCCAAAGCAATTAACTGATTTTCACACGTATTTACCATACAGTGTGTCTGTGTGGACAGCACATCTCAAAGAAACTGGGTGTGGTGCTGTTTTTTTTTTGTGTCAACTGTGTACAACTGACTCACTCTGAGGGCCAACTCATGATAAGCAGGAGATGTTTTCTAAATTATATTTATTGAAGTGTTCATATGCAATGGCTGCATTATCTTCAACGTCAGCGAATCCTATATTTTTCCTCCTTCCCTTCAGAGTGCTACAAAATGACAGCCTGGTAAACATATTAATTTGTCTGATTTTGATACTATGAGCTTTCAAGGAAAAGGCAGTATCTGCTTGCACTGGGAGATGTTCCTGTTAAATGTCTTATACCACGATATGCAGAAGTACTTTTCAGAGTGGACACTGTAGAAACATAGGTAAAAGAACAGTGCCACCAGGAAAGGACTGCTGTTGAATTTTTTTTTTTATTTAAGATTTTTGTTCACATGAAGATAAACTGCTGATTTTATTCAAGTCAAAGGAGGTGGATTTAAAACAATAAAAGGAACTTTTTAAAAGTCTTCAGTGATATTATATGGTATCTAACTGAATAGTAGAGGCCTGTCAAAGCAGACAGCAGTGAGTTTATTTGTATCTTTTTTCAAGCAGACTTTATTTGTGTTTCATTTTTCAAGTGGCACTGTAGTTTTTTTTGGTTTTATGAGTCTTGCTTTCCAGTATGGCACCATTGCTAGGTACTTCACACTGTAGATAGAACAGCTGGGTTAATTAAATAGATATGTCACAGTACTGAAGCCAGTGCCTGCTGCCATTGTACACAGGCAGCCAAGACCTACAGTAAACAGAGACTCACAGAAGCATTAGCAATGCAATACAGATTGTAATAAAAAAAACCCAAAAACCTAAGCTTTGGTACGAAAAATAATAGGACAAAAGTGATGCATTAATTACAAATAAGTATAAAATAGGTGAAATGTGCATTCATTATATCACAAACCAGTTATTATTGACTATGATAAATTAGTAAACTGCATTTCAGATAAATTTTAGCAGTGTCACTATGGAATTTATGGAAGATTTTCTTTCCATGTAGCCTTACAACACACCCCCCTCCCCCTTTTTTTTCCTTTTCCCTTTTCTTTTTTCCCACTCCAAGACATGTGACACAAAAGATCCTGTACCATTTTCAGGAGGAAGTTTGTTACCTCTAGTGTGTGGGCCAAATTTGTAGACATTGTCCTTGCAAGCTTCCTGTGTATTTACTGTCAACTATGAAAGTTATATACCATAGCCCCCACTTTGTCTCTGAAATGCTGATGAACAATGTTGTGTGCTTAAGATCTGCTCTGTCCTTTTCAGAAGTGGCTGCATTTCAGTTACTGCCAAAATATTCCTCTTATACCTGTTCCTAGTTTTCACAATGTTCAGGTTATCTATAACTACTGAAGACAAAATGTTCTATGACTTTGGGTCACTGCAGACAGAGCGGTGTAGATATGCTGTAACTGAGGAGACAAGGTCATCTCAATGAGTATGATGGAAACTGGTAATAGATTGCAGGTTTTTTTCTCATAAATGGATCAAAGCTCTATCTACAGCTGCTGGGAGGGCTACTGGGGACAGCAACAAAAGCCAAAGCTCCAGAAAGGATGGATATAGAGTAAATTGCACACAGGCTCCTCTCTGTGGTTTGGAGGCTGGTTGGCAGGTTTCCAAGGAGCAGATGGTGCCAGCAACATTTTGTTGTTTGTTTGTGAACTACTTGCAGCATTGCATAGCACAGGCAGTGTAGGGCTGGTCAAAATGGCTATACTGCCATGGCAGAAAATGGGTGGCTGCTGAATTTCACCTTGAAAGCAATTCTTGGCACTTCTTGTATGATCTGGTATTGACCTGTTGTTCTTGGAACGTAATGAAAGACCCACATAAACATCATTAATTCTGCAATAAATTGTCCAGAATTCTATAATTATAAGGAATTATTATCTTAAAATCAGACCATCTTGTGCATGATATTAGGATTCTCAAAACGTGGAACTGCCAAACACCAAATCTCAGATGTTTTCTGGAGAATCTCTGTGTAAAGGTATGAAAAGCCAAAAGAGAAATCTTTTTGCTGAAACATTTTAGCTGTGGGGCTGTATGGACTGTCAAAAAGCATTTATTTTATGTGTCCTCAAATTATTGTTTTCAATGCATAATTTGAAAAGCAAACACTGAAATATAGACCCAGGTCTAGTTCTGTAAGCTTCGAGATACGTGAGTAGCTGTCTGCACGTAATCACCAGGAAGCAGGGAGGTGGAAGGCAGGCAGTGGCTCACACAGCTCTCCTCCTCGCTGGCATCCATGTCCACTTATCCGTCATATTGGGGACAGCCCATCAGCAGGGCTCTCTGCCTTCAGAAACCTGGGGGACAGTGGTTAGGATGTCTGTGTTGGGGAGGCATCAGTGCAGGCAGAAATGTCCTCTGTTCGTGCTCTGCTCAGCTTGTGTTTGGAAATACATGCATTCAAAGCTACTAAGGATATACAAGGATTTTGGGTAGTTAGGCATGACATGTTCATCTAAACATGTTACATGTCTGAACAGAAGACAGGGTTTGGGGAGTTTTGTTTTCTGAGTAACTAGATCTCCCAAGTACTGACTGCAATTTGAAGAGTATCTGGCATAATGCAGCTGTGGGCCTTAGGTAGTCAGCTGGGCGAATATGTACCCTAAGCTTACAAGCAAATGCCAAAGCCAGTTAAAATACACGCCCAGAGTACATTTTTGGGAGTCTTTGAGAAGTGAGTGGGATACAGCAGCGAAGGGATGTGAGTAGGACAACAGACCAAGTGACCCACAGGCGTCGGGAACTGAGCAGGCTAAGCCCCGGGCTTGGTCTGTGGTGACTCCAGTCACCACCTCACCTGTAAAATGGTTGATGACGAGGAACTAGTAATTGAAAGTCATTACTTTTTTGGGGTGTTTTTTATACTCTCTATGCTGGGAAGCAGAGGCTGATAGGTGACCATTCTTTTACCCGGCTTTTGAGTGCAATGTATTGGTTTTGTGCAAAGTCACTATTTTTATAATTATATTGATTATAAAAATAACTGATGAGTATAATAATGTCTCTGCCCACTCACTGCCTTGTTTTCATTTATGTACCACTCCTTTGGTGTTGTAAATGGAATAAATTAAATTAGTTTGTCAAAAACAAAGAAAAAACCCCAATGAAAAACCAAAACCAAACTACCTTTAACTAGACACAAAATACTCTCATATTCATCAATTTTGAGTGTCCATGTAATCTTGTTGCTGCAAGCTTTGCCTTTTCTGGATGTTCTGTTGCCCCATTTCTTCTTCCTCTCATTTTTTTTTTCCCCATAATTGTTGTCATACTTAAATTGAAAGCTCTGCAAAGGTGACTGTTTTGCAAAATAACCTGTAGAAAATTTTTTTAAAATTGTAATTAGTAGCCATAAGTAACAAGGATGAACAAGGATATCAAACAGAATCATTCATGCGGGGGGATGAACATTTGAGAACTGTGATGTGGGTTGTAGGTGCGTAGGTCTTCCCTATTCCTAAGCCTGAGCTTCCAAGAAGTGGGGAAATCTTGAGATTCTCGCTCCTGACTCTCGTGGTAGCTTCTTCTCATGTTTTATAGACAAAAAAATTCATATGCTTTAATGCAGTGTAATGAATTTTTCACATTGACCTATTGTGATCTCTTTTTCCAAGAAGCTAATAAGTTTTCAGCTTTCTTTTACCCTCACAACCGTTTTAATGAGAGATGCCTTTGAATTTCTTTGACATTAAACACAGTTTGTGATTATATTATACAGTGAGGAGAGCCAGGTGTTTTATATCTTTGAGCAATATCTATTTCTGGAATTGGACAGCATTTTGAATTAAAGTATTCTAACATGGATTTTACTACTGTTGTAAGCACTGTAGGTTTCACTACACTTCAAGATTTTGTTTTTTTCCCCTCACTCTCAGTTTAGATCTGCTGCAAATTCAAGTGCACTGTCCTACACATTATACTGAGTTGTGTCTTTGGACATGTGATAGAGCCTGAAATTATTCAGTGTGACAACACTTAACCTAACATAATTCAGTTCAGTGCACTGAGAAGTAGAATGATAGAATATTTTTTTCCCTAGGATGGGTACCCATCCACTGTCACTCAAGTTACTGCAGATTATTTGTTAGGAACGTAAGAATATAGGACTTGCCATACCAGATCAAACCAGTGGTCCATCTAAGAAACTGCCCTTTCTCTTGAGACGGGCTGGAGCTGGGTATTTCAGGCAAAAGTGCATAAAACTTTATAATAAACTCTCAAATGTCTCTCACATTATGTTTTTTTTTTAATCCTGTCAGTTAGACTTTGGTCTAAAGCAAAAAATCTTAAATCCCTCATGTTTCCTAAATCTCTTCTGATGTAACATTTCAATTTCATGTTATCTATCTAAACCCTATCTGAATTTTGCCGTGCTTTTGATGTCAGTGTGCTGTGGTAGCAGTGCATTCCACAAATTATTGTATGTTATAAATAGGAATGTCTAATGTATCTTGTCTTGTTTCTCAAACCTCAAACATGCCTTCTATTAGACATCTCATCTTTAAGCTAAAAGGATTCCTATCAGTGTTTCCAGTCCCTACCCTGCAGGACTATTCCAGTGCCTGTAATCATTCTAACAATTCTTCATATCTATGTGCTTGTGCTTCTATCTATATCCTTATGCTTGTCACAAGAACAGATCACAGTGTTTAATATATAGAGTATGCAGTCATTTTATATAGTAGCAGCACTATTCTGTGACATTTTAATGTTGGTATGAAGAATTAAAGGGAAGAGAAAGGTTCTTGCAATCAGAGTTATCTTTTACATTTTTTATTTCAGGTACCTGAAAACGATGCCAGAATCATTACAGCACTGAGGGATTGGTTCTAAAATGTGTGTTGAGCACAGACAGTGATAGTCAGAACCTCTTTCATTTTAAGGCCTTTTTTGCATTTTAAGCTAATAATTCTATAGGTTAATTTGTGCACTACTTAAGACTTTATTTCTTCTTGTTCTTAATCAACCTACTTAAGTTCATTTGGTATTTAGAATTACACTTAACGTAGGTCAAACTTTGTAGTTTATTTCCTCAGCACAGCAACCATAACACAAAGGGTGTTTTTTTTTTTTTAGGAGATAAAAATCCTTACTTTTATCTTTGGATGTTCCCTCTATCCAAGTATTTTTAAGGAATAATGCTCTCTAAACTTTTTCTTTTATTTCTTTTTCCTTCCTTTTCCCCCTCTTCTCATGTGTGCTGTGAACTTGCACTTTTTAAAAATTAATCAAGGACTGGTAGTTTTGAAAACATCAGGCACAGTCTAACGTGGCTGGTGTTAATTTGCATCTATGCTGAGGTGCGTGAGCACGAGCATCTGGAGATCACAGCAACGCCCTCTGCTCCGGCTGCAATCTGCAAATTGCTTGCAGTGCCCCTGGAAGGCAGCTGTACCTGCGTGGGAGCCCTTACACACACTCAGAGTTGGCTGTAGTGTAAGGACTAAAGTAATTAGATTGAGGTGTAGTAACATTCTGTGGACTTTTAATAAAAATGTTCTGCTTATGGTGAACCACAATGATTTCAGCTGTTGGGGGTAAATGATTTCTTTTGTAATGTAGTGTTTGACCTATAAATCTGATGGCAACTTTGCTAGGTTCTTTTTCTACAAAACTGGCAGCCTCCCCTGTCCACTTCCTTAGGCTCTAAAATAAATAATGAAAAGTACCGTAAACACAGGATTTGATATTGATTTTCTGGAGTTTAAGATAATCTGAGGTCTTCAGAGATCAGTATCCTTTACTGTGTCATACACTTATGTATGCTGCTGCTATAAAAATAAATAACTGAAGCTCTTTAAGGTCTAGTTTGTGAAAAAGATGAAACATTTATTGGCCACTATATTTTGAACATTGTATTTCTGAAGCTGAATTTGATGCTTTGTGTCCCATAAAATAAAAATTATGAGATTGAAGGCAGTAATCAAAAGAAAAGGGCTCAATGTGTCACTCTTGCTAGAATACATGTGGCTGGTTGAACCGAGCTTTACTTCTAATATACTTCTATAAATTTTTAATGACGGCTAATGGATCAAAAGTTGAGAGGCTTTGGAGATGAGTTATTTATCAGATTATTTTTTTCCTTTTGGTGCTGTGTGCAGCATCTCCTGGATCCCTCGGGTTGCAGGCTGTTTCTAAGATGTGGCTTGCAGTTCAGTCTGTTCCCCGTCCAGCATTTTGCATCTCTTTAGCAAATACCGGGGTAGGGTTCAGTGATAATAATTTTGAACTTTTCACAGCAACAGATGTTAGAAAGACCTGCCAGAGCAAAACAGTGCTAATTTTGGTTTTGTTGTGGATGTTTGGGTGCTGCCGGGGCCGCGGGGCGGGCAGCGGCGTTTTCCAGCCCTGACCTGTCCCACCAGGTGCCGCTGTGATGCAGTGATGCCTGGAGCCGGCCAGGAAACACAGGGATACAGTCCCCAAACTCCTGATTAATACAAATAAAAAGGCGAAGGAAATTGTAGCCTGCACCCTGTGACCTCGCCAAGACGTTTTAAGACATCAAGGAAGCTGTGATGAATCAGGAGCAGTCTTCTAAATATCAGAGGGCTGTATGGCTCCGCAGATTATTGTACTGACCAAGATACAGATTTCTGCAGTGTGACTGTATTACAGTATCCATTTGAAAGGAGAGGGAAAAGAAACAACGGAGTCAAGCCGCAGAAGTAAAACTAATTCACAGGGAAGTGGCTCAGCAGCTTACAGTCAGCTTTGCCTCTCTAAGTGTGGGCATGTCTGGATGGTACAGAGGAGCCTTCAGTTCTCTGCCTGCCCCGAGCACGGTGGTCTTTATTACACAACACGCATTGTTGGTGGCACCTCAGCAGTGACATTTTGGAAGGGAAGAAATCATGATGTAAATTGAAAGTGAGGTCTCTGTCAGCCACCCAGGTGGAATCAATTGCGCCATGGGTTAGGTAACACGGATTACTCCTGCTTGGGGATCCCCCAAGTCTCCAAGCAGTGTGGCAGAAGAAGATTGTATGATGCTGCTTAGAATGGTATGCATGTATTTAGTGTGGAAGGGAAAAACACAATGCTAGATTTAAGTGGTCAAGTATGGAGAAGAGAAGAGATGAGGACAGTTGGTGTCCTTTAAAAATTGGCTATTGAACTAATGAATTGCTGGCTTGTTACACTACTGTTTCAAGGAAATAGTCTCCAATAAAATAATAAGAAATAAGGCAATTGCATTGCTCAGTTATTAATGGATTACATCTAAGTAGCAGGGTTTGTTTCCTCATAATTGCTTACACTTGTATGTTTCAGTTTCTTTCTGCTTCTGGAGAATCAGGTTCCTGGTTTTGGGCAAGACCTGTCCACTTCCCCAGCATTTGGCTCTGTATCCCACTCAGGCAGGTGTCAAGAAACAGTATCCTCATTTTATTTTCTCTTGCGTGAGTCTTATTTCCTTACCTTGTGAAAAATAGTACATTCAGAATTTCACTTTGTCTTTTCATCAAAGTTCATAAAATCGGAGGCCACCCACTGCTTACTATGCACGTAGTTAGTAGGAGAGCCACAGTCTCGAAGGTGATTATGTGAGAACTTGATGTGATTCACCAGCTAGATGTAAGGTATGCTGTTGTTGGGAGATGTATTTATAATTCTTTTTGTATTTTTATCATAGGATGCAGCTTCAGTTTTTGAAAGAATAGGAGTGTATGATGCAAGGTGAATTGAACTCAAATTTCAGAAAAATCGGTTAACTATGGCAAGGTTGAACTCATTCTTGATTGTACAGGCAAAAAGCACCTGAAATGCTGCTTCTGTTGAGATGGAGGAATGTGTCGGAAGAACAATTTCTAACACCTTTTTTTTCAGGTTGTTTTCTCCCCATAACTCTCCAGAAACAGTGGAGCCACAGTAAGGATCTTGGAATCCTATTTCTGGAGATCTGTTAGAGTACATACTTCTTGGGCATATTTAGAAGGTCTTGCAGTTCTTTAATCAGTGAAGGAAAGAAAAAAGTAGATAATCGTCTTCCAAAATGAGCTATACAGACAGATAACGATAGCGTCTTCAGAAATCACTTGTATGTTAAATAATGCAAGTGAATTTATTCCATGTTAATTTATTCTATTTCAACTTCTAGAGAATCCTGTGTATGAGGGTCCCAACATTATGGACTTGCCTCACTTTTAACTGGAAGTGCACGTGTTAATCTGTAGCCTGCACCATTGTGGCTGTCAGAAAATTGCACTTGAGGCTGCAAGCCTACATGTTACATTGCTTCTGGCAATTACATTTGAAAACACTGTATTTTGACAAAATTATTCACAATGTACAAGCCTATCTGTACAACCCTAGCTGCCTGAGTGTGAACAATTTTACACTCATGGAGTTGGAAGGTCTAACATAGTATGAGTAATCGGACTGTTGAATGGTTTAAATAGCCCTGACTGGGATATTTGGGCCAGACCTTCTTTTGACTGACATAATACAATATTCAGATCATTGCTTCTGAAGACTTGCATTTCACTAGGCACACTGTACATGAATACATTATGATTTAACTGTACATGAATACATTAATGATTTAACTCTTAATAGTAAGTAAACTTTATTGAACTTTATCCTGGAAACTTGACAGTGGAAGCTGGCTGAAGTTAAAAGTGAGCTTTGAAGAAATTACTTTGAACCTGAATATATGGTATCAATCTCAACTGCTAATCAGAATTTGTAGAATATTTGCAGGTGTTCGTTTTAATTAACATATCAATTAATTTTTTACTTAGCAACAACTGCAACTTTAGCCTCTACTGCTCTTTACCTGTGTTAAAGTATACTGAAATCAGGAATTCATGACTGCACACAGACATCTGGATTTAGAGACTCAGCAGACTTTTGAAGTCAGTGGAGTTGTTCTGCCTAACACCTTTTGAGGATCTGTTCTGTGAGATCAGGGCCAGTCCAGACTTATATATTCTGGGTCAAATTTATTGAACCTGGAAGAGTCAGAGGAGTTCAGAGTGGGTATTGTTTCTTTTTAAAAGTTGATTGGACCTTCCTTTATCTACTTTGAGTGCTCCCCATAGTCTGATTAGTGGGGGGTGTGCATTACATATTTCTAGGATTAATTCAATTTCACTTTCAGTGTTTTCCTTCTTAGAAATCAGATGGCTTCATGGTAATTCCCTGCTGCTCTCTAAATCCCTAAGTCTCTTTCCTGTTTCTCACTTCTTTAAGGTATTAAGTGTTACTCAATAAAGTAGAAGTTAGTGTGTCTGACTCTGTGTTTAATTTCACCATGTTAAGCATAAACAATTTTAAAGTCTTGTTATTTCAAAGCGGATATATTTTGCACAACACACTATCAAGCTCAGGGGTAAAGTTAGCTGGTATTTGTTGGCTTCCAGCTACATTAAGTACTTCAAAATACCATAACCCAAAAGTAAAATTGCATCTTACTGCAGTACTGAGGAAGCCTGGCCATGGAAAATCTCCAGGTTAATGAACTTTCTGGCTGAGGATATTTGCCTTTCCAGCTGCTGAATGTGAAAATTGGAAGTGTGAGCTCCTAGTATATTGGTCCCCAGCCCATACTAAACCACCCTGTAACCCAGACTGACATGGGAGACCACAGTAATGTTGTCTGTAGCACGCTGCTTGTACAGTATGTGCACTGTGCTTTGTGGGACTATGGGCTTGTTAAGGAGCCTCACATGAGGTTACCTTGCAGTGTGGGAGCTCCTCATGTCCATTTACCCTAGGGCTGCTGCTGCACTGCTACCAAGTATGAGGCAAAAGACAAAGTTCCTGTGTCTGGAATGGGGTCTTTTTTTATAAGAGAGGGTCTGTAGTGGACTAAATCTGGGAATTTCGACATCACGTACGTTAAACTTATTAGCCACTTAACTGGCTTGCTTTTGTGAAAAGAGTCATCACTGGATTCACAGGTCTTGAATGCACTATCTGAGGTTACAGGAAGGATTATCTGCTCTGAAGGCGTCTCTTTATTTTTGTATCCTTTTACTTTGGCTATGTGAAGAAGTAAGTGAGAGACCATCATCCAAAATTAAAAAAAACAAAACAAAAAAAAGCAACAAAACACAACCCCAAAACAAAACAAAAAAAACAACAAAAAACCACGCTGAACAGAGAAGGGCTGTGTTCCACACAGGCGCACTTTCTTGAGAACCTCATGGGAGTTTTTATATTAGCAGGTCTCTTTAAATACAGGCACAAAAAAGTTTTTTTAATACTTGCAATATCTGAGTTTGTGAATCTGAACTGTCTGATACGTTATGGGATATGTCATGCAGCTCGAACTAAGCAATCTAATAGAGTGGTTACTGGGAAATGTATATTATTGGGAACATTAATGTACTCTCTTTATATTGAAACCAGGTTTGACAATGTTTATGTAGCCCATGGGCTGAATGGTGATGTTAGTATGAAAGAGGCAGATTGTTTAGCTGAAAGGAGAGTTGAAACTTGTCATGTCTGCATTACTGACATTAATGTTTTATGCACTCAGTGCTTCTAAGACTGCTTCTCTGTGTGGGATTATGGTAATTCCTGATCAATTGTGCCTTTGTAAGAAAATACAACCATGTATAATATAGCCAAAATGCAAGGTAGCTCTTCATTGCATAAAGACCAATTAGAGGATAGTTTATTTTGGAACTGAGGTTTAAAAAGAAAAATGTTCCAATAAAAATGTTCTTGATCAACAAATTGTGAAAGGACTTGGCAATTTTAGTTCACTGGGATCTAGTTAATGTCATTGTCCTCATTTAAGAGCAAGGTGTAAATCCTTTGCATCAAGGAACAGGTCTCAGCTTCTATTGAATGAACACATATCTCTTAGAAACTACACAGCTGTCTGTGAGGAGTGGAGGGACAAAGGACTGCACGTCTTGGTGGGTTTGGTCCTCTCTGAGGTGTTGGCAAGGGAGGAGAAGCACCATAAGAAGCCTGGAAGAAGGTAGTCAGAGTGCAGTTGCCTCTCCCCTTGATCATAAAACCTTGCCCCCCATGATTATAAAACCTCCAAAATGGAATGTAAAAGAGAAGTGAGTGAAGGTTTGACCACCATAGTTAGCACTGATTTGACTAACTACCATGAACTTACTTTATTATCAGAATTTTGCAGTGTATTGTTTGTTTGTTTCTTTTCCTCCAAGGTACAAATGCATCTTCTACTGAATTTATTTCAGTGTTTTGTTTTGAAATGGCAAAACTGATCTCAATTATGATTTTTATCTTGACCACCAGTCATGTCAAAGCCCAGCCCAGCTCTTTAAAACAAATTCAGCATTGCTTGGTTTATTGATTGCTGCTAGAGTTCCGTCCATTCAAGCATGTTTATTTTGCATTATAAGGTTGCTACCTACTTGAGAAAGTAGATTCAGTTACTATAAAAAATAATTTTCCTAACATTTTTTTTCGCTGAAAATATTCTGAATGAATCTTCCAAAATGAACAATATACATGGGAGTAGAAAGGAATAGAAATCAAAAAATCTATGAGCTCTTTTTATTCCCCACCCACTCCCCCAGTGCCAGAATGACATAAATCCATTTATGCACACACACATTTTACACACAAATAAATGGATGAATAGATAGTGTAGATAGAATGAAAGAACCCTGCTATTTTAGATTGAAGTGCCTGTCACTGACATTAATTTAGATGTAGTATTAGGGAGCCTCTTAAAGGTCAGGTTTCCCCTGGAGCGTTAGTTTACCCTGGACATTTTTACAGATGATGTGCTAAAGATGTAATGCATCTAATAACTACATCTTGGCTTCATCTACTTGATTCATCAAATTCCTGCCTGCTCAATACTGAGTTTTCGGTGGCATGTTATATGTGAAATATTACAATATAGTATGTTAATGTCGTGTTGATTGCAACTGATTTTTTTTTTAAATGTTTGTTTGGAGGTATGTAAAAAATTAAGCTCATCTATTGCCTAATGCTAGTGACCTATGGCTTCCTGGAAATAGAAACCCCTAATTTTTCAGTTAAGGAAAGATGGTTATGAATGAACAGCTACCCTTGCCTGGGAAAGGTGGCATTCAGTGCCAGTGCAGCATCATGACTACCCATGCAGATGGATTTATCACGTTGCATGTAAAACATTATATATACAGACAAATAACATTTCCTGGGTTCATGCAAAGTCACAGGTAGTTAAGTGCATGGATATCACAAAGACAGAGCCTAATTCTTGCCCTTATTCTGTGACCTCTTGATAATACAGTTGCTTAATCCTTTTTAAAGGGGTCTTTTAACTAGATTGTGAAGACTGTAGTTGACCAGTAACCAGAATAGGGCAACCCTGAGGTTAATAAGATTGTTTACTTTAGAACAATCAGTTTGTCTTTCCTACTTAATATGAAAGTTTGGTAGTGTAACGTGCATTAAGCTGTATACTCTGCCCTTGTCAAAAAGAACTTTGCACAAAGATCAGATGCACAAAAGATAATTTTTAGAAACAAACTGGTATTGAAATTAGATGGATGAGAGTGGCATGTGTCAAAGAGCTGAAAGAGACACCGTTCAGGAGTTCACCTTGTTTCCCCTCTCCATCAGTGACTCTGTGGTAAGTTGCCCATCTGAAGAATGAGTTTTAAGTTTTAAAAACAAACAAATGTAACCCCATCCCCCCAAAAACCTCTTAAGATCATCATGTCGAAATAGAACACGTGTGAAATACTGCTATTTGATCAGGATAAAATATTTTTTCAGTGTTACATAGCTAGAGCAGTACATTTCTGCAGTGTTGGATGGGCTGTGAGGCTTCTGAGGCAGCAGGGCAAACACTGCTTTGCTGGGTGGGGAGAGGGACTCGAGTACGTGTTATCCGTGAATAAGCTCTACATCCCTCTTCTGAATTGCAGATCTCTCACTCTGTAATCATTATCCTAAAGGAGGGCTGTTTTTTGTCTACACTGATCCCACTGACTGTCTGGTTTTCTCTTGCACCCAGTGGAGGACAAAAGTGGTGCAGTAACAAGGGATTATGGTCTTCTACCCTGAAAAGTACTCACACCAAGTTCATTTACTTTAGCTCGGGCTGAAGACTGTATTCTTTGTCCAGACTTTGTTCTTAAACTCTGAAGCAAAGACAGCCTCGCCTTTGTGGGTTTTTTCTTTTTCCTAGAACTGCCTTTTGTGTGTATTGGCAGGAAAACAGCATTGCTCTTAAGGATCTCAAAGTTAGATCTGCTTCTGCAGCCTTGAAGGTGCTGTTACATTAAAGAGAGGGGGAAAAAAGCTTTTAAATATTGAAACAGTTTCTAAAGTAAAGAGGTTTGAATTTATGATTGATTTTGAAGTGATATGTGTTTAAACTTTGAATGGGAATAAAATAGTGTCTTGTTCAAATATTGAACTAGTTTTAAAGTTAAATGGCTCGAACATAGAACTCTCTCATGGGAAATTGTATTCTCATTTCAGTCTCTGACTTCTCTTGCATATTGTACTCACACGCCAGTGTTTGCTTAGGCTGCACTGAAAAACTCTCTGATATCATTTTGTTAGTTGATTTAAAGAAACCTAATAACAAACCACAAAATACACTGAAAAATTGATAGTGGCAGATATTTTTTCATGGTAATGGAAATTCAGCAGAATGATGTAAGCAAAGACTTAGGATAGCTCTTTAAAGCAGAAGAGTAGAGGAGATAAAATAATTAAAAAAACATTGACATGGAGATGTGGTCACTGAAGTATGGACGATGAGTGAGAACTGTGTAATTGGAGAAGATTAGTCTCTGGAGCTTGACCGATAAACAGACAACAAACCACTACCTGTTATTGCTCACCAAGCTGCTCCTAATTTTTTAGGGTGGTGGTTATTCTGTATTGACTGGCATGCTGCAGAAGTTGTTTTGTGACTCATGTAAGAGGCCCACAATTGTATTTTATGGCATGTGCTGTCAGCTTATTAATGTGACTGTCTTTGGACGGGTTTGATTCTCTGACTTGGCTTTCACATTCAGCTGTATAATGGCTAGTGAAAATCTAACATCAGGAACAGAGAAAGCTGCATTCAAGGACTAGATAAAATGCAGGACAAGTAATGTGTGTGCTGTTGTCTTACTGACCTTAACATTAAGATTCCCTATGTATTTTATAGCCAAAATGTCTTTTCAGTTTCCTAACACTTGAGGGCATAATTACTTCAGCTGACTATTTGAGTTGTTAGCCACTTTTGCATATTCTTAGTGCACACCTTTCCCTGGTTTGGGGTCATTCAGTGGATAAATGTGACATTGATGGTACTGTTGACCCACTCTATTTGGAGTTTGCCGAAGCTGGAGGAGAAGGCAAACCTGCAGATGAGCTGATCTTGGTACTGTTGCCATCCCCATTGCAGCAAGAAACTGATTCGTGATAGCTGGACATTTCGGTGGCAAATCCAGTGTGTTGTTAAGTATGTATCTTCATGGCTGCAAGCAAGGGGTTTGAGAGTAAACTGTAGGTGCGGTGTTGGATAATAGTGTGAAAAAGATCTCTGCCTTGATCAAAGTTTAATGAACCCATAGTGGAATGTGAGTTTTTTGTTTGTTTAAATTTTTCATGAACTTGAACCACTGGAAGAGGAACTCCATTTTGGATTGAACTGAGGAGGTGAATATTATGGCAAGTTTTCAAAATTTGAAAGTTTGCAACAGTTCTTTCAATAATATCATGTTATAAGACAACTAAGAAAAATCTCAAGAACTTAATGCACTTTTTAAGAACAGTGTCTTTTGAAAAAATGACTCCAGGGCAAAACTAGTGGAGAATCAATGGAAGCTTTTCTAGAGCATTAGTAAATCCATGCAGGCATAGCTGAGAAATTAGAATAAATGTAGATGTCTGGATAACTGTCATATTCCAGAAGAGAAATAAATCATGGCCAGTGTAGGCTGTCTAATCAAACACGACCGTTAATCCTCAGGAGCCACCTATTCCACAATTTTAATACAATTAGAAACATGGAAGGAAGCTGACAGTGGGATCTGTGTGCTGCATAGTGCAGTTGTCTGTCCCAGAAAGCATCCTCATCCTCCTCTCCAAGGGTAAACAACCTGTTAAACTGAGCTTGCTGGGGCTTTGGGGGCCCACTGAGAACAGAAGGCATTTTGCCCCATAGAAATGCTGGTAATTATTGCTATATGATAAGTAGAAATGTTATTCAGACTCCATTTGCCAGATTAGAGCTACATTTTCTCATGCTTTTGCTATGTAATGCCACTTATTTTTCTTAAGACAAGGCTTTTTAAACAATTTTTACAAGGAAAAAAAAAAACAAAACAACAAAAACCCAAAGAACAACAGATGCTAGGTTAGTTAGCTAAACCTCTTAAATAGTTGAAAATACAGCACAAACAACTATGAAGTTTTGATCAATTGTAAATTTTTTTGTATTTTCCCCTCCTTTGATAAGGCCTTTCCTATTTATAAGAAGGTTTGATATAGGCCATGGAAACAGGGAGATTAAACCGTGTCTTTTTGCTTAGGGAATGATATACTCATGTAGCAAAAAGGAGGGATGTTACAACTGATGAAAATTTTAGCTCTCTTTAGTTTTTGAGCTTTGGCCTTTCCTATCACAGAGTGCATCTCCATTGGCTCTTTGGTTGTCCAGAGATTGCCCAGCCCTAATCTGGGATGAGACTCTTGCCTATTATCTGACATCTATTAACACAAATTGGGGTGCACTCAAGGTAGGGCAGCCAGTTTCTGAGCTTTGCCTACTTCAAAAATGAGGTTTATGGTTTCTCATCCTGGGCTACATGATATGATTAGGCTTTGCTGATATAGAGTCTCTTGAATAAGTGTCTCCATGCAGCTGTACATGGGATTCCCTTGGCTGTAGGAAAATATTGGTGCTTTGCTCTTAAGCTTGGGAGCACTGACCAAATCAAGATGAAGTAACAGAGCTGGTCTGTGCAAGGAGCTTGACTCTGATGCTACAATGCCATGGTTTATCCAGAATATTTGCATGACACTGCAAGTTTGTTTTGCTAGGTTGAAGAATGGTATTCACTGGAACAAAAAAATCCATTCTTCTTATTATTAGAGCATGTGCTTTTTCTTTTTTAATTGTGAAGGACCTTGGAAATCTTCACATTTATTATGTTCTACAGACTTAGAAATAGTCACTAGGCCATTCAGGCAGGTCCACTGTCCTCAGCTTTTCTCATCTGATGGAGCTTCCACTGAATTCAGTGAAGCTACATTGATCTTTATCCATTCTAGTTTTAACCCCAAACTGTGTGTATGTTTGTGCATACCTGTGTACACGCCTGTGAGAATGCACACACAGGGTGTGCACGTTTTTATATATGTGCTCCAGCTGCTGGACCACGTTCAGAGAAGGGCAATGAAGCTGGTGAGGGCTCTGAAGCATAAGTCCAGTGAGGAACAGCTGAAGCAGCTGGGGATGTTTAATGTGGAGAAAAGGAGCCTCGGGCGTGACCTTACTGATATCTACGACTACCTGAAAGGAGGTTGTAGCCAGGTGGGGGGCAGTCTCTTCTCCCAGGTAACAAGTTACAGGACAAGAGATAATATCCTCAAGTTGTGCTAGGAGAGGTTTAGATTGGATATTAGGGAAAACTTTACAGAAAGGACTGTTGATCTCTGGAACAGGCTGCCCAGGGTAGTAGTTGAGACATCATACTTGGTGGTATTCAACAGACTTGTAGATGTGGCACTTAGGGATGTGGTTTAGTGGTAAATATGGCAGTGCTGGGTCAATAGTTGGACTTGATGATCTTAGAAGTCTTTTCCAACCTTAACGATTCCATGATTCTGTGAAGTATATTGCAAAAGACTTAATGTCCGGAAGACTCATAAGAACATGAGGCGTAATGTGAAACTCCCAAAAAACTGTCATTAAGGGCATTCCAAAAAAAAGTCAGCACAGCAATTTTTGAAAGTGTTATTAGCTCTGCTGAGCATACCCGAAAGTCCTAGGAGTGTTCCTGCGCCATGCATGGCTATGTCACATATGTCATTGGGTGTTTTTGGATCCCTTTCCTGGCCAAGATGCAAATTTGGAGAAACAAATCCATTTGAGATAAAAACACCGGAAAGTTGTACTAATGAAATCTCAAAAACGAAAGCAGAGACTTAGACATATGATGACAAAAATGATCTACAGTTTATATAACCTTAACTTCACCTTAGTTAAGCTTTTTTTTTTTTTTTTTTTTTTTTTTTTTTTTTTTTTTGGGGGGGGGGGGGACTGGATAAATAAAATAAAGTATTGTATGGATGAGTGTAATCCAGTGAATGGTTTATGGACACACTCCTCCAGGGAGTGTTATAAGTTCACCACTGAGTGCTATATTTTGAATTTGAATCTCTGATTCAACTGCAAGAGGTGTAAAAACTGATGCATCGAGCCAACTCCCTACTGGTTACACATCTGAGACTCAAGTGCTTCATTTGTTACTTTTAAAGCTATAGTAAATAATTTTAAACATGAAGTGAGTTTTTTCTTTCCTTTTTTCTTTTTTTTTTTTTTTTTAAGGCTTATTGCTTCCAATAAAGGACGACAAATCTAAAGCAAATAAAACGTTGGATGATACTGGTAGAAATTATTATATTGGCTCTAAACCTATTTGTTTGAAACAGTAGCTATAAGAGATTGTATATTTTGGTAACTTTACTGACTTTTGCTCTCATTCTATCTCTTTTTGAGGGTCAGCCATCACAAATGCAGAAGCTATGCAGATCTGGAGATATGGTACTTTTTCTTGGATGGGAAGGATGGGTTGAATTAATAATCTAACCTTTAGGCTGCTGGCAGCACCACTGCTGCCTCAGAAGAAACAGCACAGCTGTAAAAGCACAACAGATTCATAGACTTTAAAGCCAGTGATCGTGATTAGTGTCAGTTATTATTATTGTCACAGTTATGTTACTTTTACTGTAGGGGCAGTGCCTCATGAGAAGACTCTAAGTCCTAGATTCAGAAGTTTGGGATCTAAATGGAAAGCTTGATGCAGAGTTCGAGGGAAAACACTGTGCTTTGGTGGAAAGAATACAGTAAGGATTATGGACACACAGTAAATTAGTTACTTCCTTTGGGTGTACATTTGTTTTTAAATGTTAAAAATGTGTGGGCAGACTTTCAAGAGAGTACAGCAAATTTGGAGGCAGTGTGGTAGGTCTTTACAGGAGGACTTTCTGTATAAATTTTGGTAGTCTGAGGATGTAAAATAACATGGATTGACATGTAGTAAAGTTTATGGAGGGAGAAGGTTTCTGAAGGTTAATGTTACTGCTTGGATGGAAGAAAAGGAAGAAATACACTAATAGAGAGATATAACTGAACAACAGTGTTGCCCTCTATTTATGGCTTTAGCAAACACCCCCCCCCGCCCCCAAGCTTTCCCTGAAAGAGTTAAATGTCTCTGTCTGGAGAACCATTCCAGTGAAAACACCTGACTGTCTGATGGGAGCTAGGAATAGAGGTGCATGAATGTGGGTTGATGCAGGAGTGGAAGGTAGCTTGTGCATCACCAAGCTTTATACCCTGCTGTTGCAGGACACTGAAGTCATACAAATTTCTCAGCCTCACATGTGAAAGGGTTTTCCTCCATCTCATTTCCCTGGGACGGTTGTTGGAGCATCTCACTCTCCTCACGGTCAGACATGTGCTTGTGAATTCCATTCTTAGTGTATTCATGGCCAAGTCTTAATCATTTGTTCTTATGCCAAAAGTGCCTTTTAACTTGAATAGCTTCTCTGCTTCTCGTTTGCTTTATCTCTTCTCCAACCCCCTGCAATTACATTCCTTCAAAATAGGTTTTAAAACCTTGCTTAATGTTTGGGTGAGACTGATATCTCAGTAGTTGACTAGATAGATTCCTCCCCCATTCTTAAATACAGGTATTAGTTTTGCTGCTTCTGTAGTCATTCATATAACCACTGACTGAAGAGATTTATTAAAAACTGAAGTTTTCCAGTAAGTTGAACTGAGAGCACAAATCTTGTTTGTAAAGCCTTTCATTTTTTTATATATATATATATATATATATATACAGAATTTAAATCTGGAAATACTGTCTTGTACAATTTGCTTCCCCTCTCTGAAGGTTTAAACCCAAAATCTAATCACTTCTTTGTGCATTTTCTGCCTTTTTTTCTCAACCTGTGTGGTTACAAATGAAAGTCTATGCTATGGCTTGGCCTGAGAGGTAGGAATGTTCTTCAGCTCCACTGTAGGGATGGTCTTTTGGACTTGGAAAAAGGTAAGGAACTGAGGGAAGGCAGAGGAAATTTTTGTAGTAGAAGGCAAACCTCGAGGGAAATAAAAAGGCAGGGAACTGAAGAGTAAAGTCATTGTATCGTGTGATTTTTCCAAAATGTTTTTAATTCCCCAAACTGCAAGCAATGATAAGAAAATTCCCTGTTGTTTTTCACTTATGAAAAGCCAGAATTAAAACTCTGAACATTTATACATAAATTGAACTGCAGGTGCACTTTAGCTGGGGTGTGGGGTGGAAAAGGATCTTAATTAAGTCTATAAAAATCAACAAGAAAATTCTGTGGAGACTACACAAAAATAATATATTTTCCTGGAACAGTGTGGGATAACTCCGTAGGTCATCTTTTCATCTAAATGCTGGTTATTCAGTTTCCCCAAGTGAAGACTACTTTGATTCCAATGGCTGTGTGTCGCATGCAAAACAACTGATGAGGATACAGTTTCCAAACTTTTTTTTTTTTTTTCCTACAGCAAGAATTTATTTTCTTTCCCCCCCAATAGCCTGGAAGATTCTTGAATAGAAGTATTATTGCAGTCAGTGTGTCATTTTACTGTACTCAGTTCATTTAGTCCCAGGTGTACTATGTGTGTGTTCGTTCTAGGGGAGGGCATGGGAGCCTTGCCAAGCCCTTCAGTTATTCTTGGCTCAGAGCCTAAGCACTACATTTTTCTCTCTTATGAAATGAATTTCAACTTGTAACCTGTGGCACTTTCAAGGTCATGATTGGAAGGTATCAGGTGTGCTTTAAGAATAGCTCAGCAAGAAAAGGACATATTTTAAAAGTTTCTTCTTTTTTTTCCTTTTTTTTTTTTTTTTTTTTTTTTTTTTTTTTTTTTTTTTTTTTT
>NW_020955274.1:1635338-1809059 GCF_003031625.1 Empidonax traillii
CTGCCTTACTGGTTTTTAAGTATATAAAAACGTACAGAACCAAGAACAAAGAAAACCCTGAAGAGAAATCATTTAGCATGACCCATCATGATGTAGTTGGGCTAATATGAGGAAATTAAACACTTGAAAATTGAATCTGAATGGAAAAGAGGTTTACCTAAAAGGGCTGTTGCACTGTGACATGGAGATGAACCAGTGATAGTAAATGAACTTGTGCTGCAGAGTGTACTGATTTGTTTGCACTTCTCTATCTCTGCATTAAACCTGCTGGCTTGCTAAAGCTTTCCTGCTTGTGGTAGTGGTGAAATGGATTAAAGGTTTGAGTGGCACAGTTTCTCAAAATGCTGCTGGGGCTGCAGGGTTGGCTGCTGTTAAAATATGTTGGGAAAACCCTGCTGTGAAGTAGCAAGAAGCTGAAAATGCTACTGACACTGTCACCATGGCACATCATGTGTGAGTGGTGAGCTTGTCTCCTCCAGCATTTGTGACTCTGAGCAATTTCCCCTCAGTGCTGTAGGGAGGTGTGGGTACTGCTGGTCCATTTTTGTTTCTATTAACAGGATGAGACTAATTGTTTCCAATTTTTTCGTGGTGTTTTTCTGACAGAGCAATACACATATCAAATATGGTGCCTACTGAGACACCTGTACTGTGGTCAGAGATGTGGCTTCAACCAAAGTGGGTGAAGGAAGAACTTTAACCTGTCTGGTTTGCCTGAGCTATGGAGAAAGTGCAGCATGGGCAGAGATTGAACACAGGAGAACCTAACTCCAAGACAGCCAGTGACTGTGTTGCTCCATTTTTATTGCCATTAGGACCTGAACAAGGTCAACTAAGCCTGTTTTGTTTGTAAGCACATCTCACCTCTTGTTGCTTTATAGATATACCATGGGCACTAGCTCTTTAGACCTTATTTCTAAGGTTCCTGGAGATGGAGGTGAAAAATACACTGTCTGGTTCAGTCCCTCATGTCCTTGACCAGTGCTACAAAAGTATGAGTTTTGGTTCTGCCTCCAAAGAAAAAAAAAAAAAAAAAAAAAAGAAGGTCTGAAACCATTAAGGTAGATAAATGCAGTTTAAAATTAATATAGGGAAGAGTATGAGAGCACATGACTTCTTGGTAGGAGGTGTTTGGTGCGAGGATAAATAAAGAAAAGAAAATAATTGTAAGTGTCATGAAGGGGAGATATTACTTTGGCAGCTCGCTTGGTGGGAGAAGTGCTTGGTAGATAATTTTTTTTTAAATGCTGTAACTTAATTTTTTACTGCACTTCTGGCCTACCTCATGTCAAATATGAGGTTACATATATTATGACAAATTTTATTTTATTTCAATTTATTTTATTCCAGTCTTAATAAATCCCACTTTTAATTAGGCCATATGAATCTCAAACTGCCCTCTAGGAATTTTATGCAGACTGCAGGGGAAAGGTTAAACAATATTCAGCCTTCAAGAAGTGGCAGTGACAATGAGCTCCCAGAGCTTAACCCACTTGGATGTTTTCCCAGCCAAGACAGAACACAGACAAAATTCATGAAAAGGGCATCAGTGCTGTACAAGGGTCTGGAGTCTGGCAGGTGCATGATGCTTGTATAATTACTCTTGCAGTACTAAGTTTAAGAGTTCATTGGCATATTGCATACATGGAAAGAGTGTGTTTGCATGAATAAAATCTCCATTATATAGCAATAAAAGCAGTTGGTAGAAAAGTTTTTATTTGGAAGTACATTTTTTAGAGTCCAGCTCACTTGTCACAGTCACAGTGGGCTCACTTTCCTTGTTAAACAAGGAGTTTCTGTACCATTTTGTGTGTTACCTTGGTTCACTTTTATAGGATCAGAAGCCTGTATTGCTTCACATATTGCATCTCAGTAATTTGCTGTGAAATTCTGTGTCATCACAGTGTGCCTTGAGCTTCAGCATCTGAGCTTTATCTGTTAAAAAAAAAGTCTTTCTGTTTCTCTCCCTTGTGAAGATGAACATAATGCCTTAAACCAGAGGCGCTAAACCAGTGCATTGCTCTTCTCAAATTTTCACAGCCTGGAGCAAGAGGCATCCAATTTGAATCGTTCACTCCCTGTTAGCGTGGGAGCTCTTGACTGGTACTTCACATGGTACTGTTGCTCATTGCCCAATGTTCGGAAGCGACATCATCAATATTAAAGATTTTTCTAGCAGTTGAAGGGAAGAGGGGAATTGTGTTACAGCTGGATGCTGCCTAAACTGTGTTGGGATACCACTGAGTACCCTCCCAGTTCCCTCAGTTTAGCCATAGCCATTGGCATATATTGCCTTGGCTGCTCCCAAAAATGACATTTAGATACTTGTAACAACAATGTAAGTCTTGTAGGTACCTGCCTTTGTCACTTCCTGACAACTGGAAAGAGACTGGGCTACACTTGCAAACCTATTGATGTGCCTGAGGTTTTCGAATTGGGTATTTTGAGATACCTTTCAAAGTGCCTGGATGACACTTTATATATAGATTTGGATATACTTAAAAAAAAAAAAAAGAAATTAAAAAAATAGCAGTGTTTTGGTGCCAGATCTCCTCTGGCATCAACAGTACTTCTGATGGGTTCAGTGGAGCAGAGATATTTCTCCCCCTCCTTCAAACAGGGTTCCTGCTCACCTCCAGCAGCCTTTCTGAGCAGTCGGCAGGAATAACCAGTGCAGCCAGTCCTGCATTCGTGCGTGGGCCCTGAAAGAAAACACACAGAAAACGAGTGTAATTGGTTTATGCTGCCTGATTAATTTATTACTTATTTCCTGACAAGTTCATTGAAATGTAATTTTCTGAGTGGTGATAATATCCACAGAGTAAAAGATGGAGGATGGACAAGCTGAGAATACTAAATCACAAGCAGTACTGTAGCCAGGGAGACTTTGTTCAGCTTTTAATTAGAGATTGCATTCTGTTATTATACGGCCTCATTAGTTATGCTGATCGAGACAGGGGAATCTCTAATGACTGCTGTGTTAAGCATTGGAAACATATTTTAACTTACTGATGTAGAATACAGAAAATAATTGCTAGAGCTGTATTAGCAGAATTGATAGGGGCACCTTAGACTCACCATTACTTTCAGATATGGAGAGCTCAGATATTGTCCTCATTATGGATGGTAGTTGACTTTCTCAGTGTTTTTGTTGTTACAGGTTTATAGCGTACACTTTTTATTGTTTCTGATAGCTTTATTCTTTTTAATGGTGAATTCACAGGCTACCTTGTAGGTTATTAGCTGTCCTGTAAAATTCACAGGCTGGCTTTGCATGATGCAATTATTTAGCAGCCTCATAAAAGGTATATCTGGTCATCTCTTATCAGGCTTATTTAAACAAAGATATTTAAAACTGACATTCTTACGCAAGTGTCTAATTTACAAATCGCAATAAATAGTCCAGGCAGTATGCCAGAGACACCACGGAGACTTGTAACATGATGCTGGTTGCAGTGGATGAGGACTGTGACAATTCCATGCTTTTTTAATAATTAAAACATTGAACTGTTCTTGTCCCTGATCCAAACCAGTATTGGTAAGGTCGATCATTAAATCAGATACTGTATGGCTACTGAGCCAACTTACTCCTATTCTAAACTTACTGGAACTTTTCAAGTAATTTTCTGTATGGATTTTCTTAGTATAATATTCTCTAGGATTGAGATTAGTCTGCCGAATATGTATTTTTTATATAAGTGCATGAATCAAAGGAAAGTATTATTTCATGAGTTTTAATGAGATAGTAACATTTATAAATGTTGTCTGTTCACCAAAAAAAAAGTGTAATGCAAATTAAAATCAACTTTCCTTTTATGAGGAAAGTTGACAAGAGGTCTGTGAGTTTGCTTAATAAGAGCTAGATTATTTTCTTTTTAATATTTCAAAGAGGTTATTTATAATGTCAGCCAAAAAGCTTTATAAATAAATGAGGCATTAGACTTACAACAGAAAGCAGTATAAATTACAACAATGATGATGATTACCCATTTCACTGACAGGCATGTGTAATGTTTTATTTGTGTTTGAACTGAAGGAGTCTGATAGTATATTTTAGAAATAGGTAATGAAGAATTAATTGGTTTTTTATTAATATTAGTGATGTTTAATGGTAATATATCCTCTCACTCTTAGAATGGATGTGTGGGTGACATTGTTCAGAAGTGCTTTCCAATTATTTTAACAGAAACCATATGTACAGAGGGTAGGCGAAGTGCAGGATATCAAGTCTAGGTAATTGATGCTATGCAGAGTTTATAGACTTTCTCATTTTGTTTTTAATTAAAGTTTCAGTGCAATAGAATCCTTTAAAGTAAATTAAAATTAATCATCAGTAGGTAAAGCCACTCTGCGGAGAACATAAAGCCGCCAAAACTGTTTTTCATACTGTGCATATATTGATCAATCAGTCAATATTAATTGATTTATATGTAAATGTACCATGTGAACTATTTGGGAAACCTAAAAAATGTTGGATGTGAATCCTATTAGGGCAACAGTTATTTTGTCACGGGTGTCAATCAATAAATACTTAAGTAGATTACAGATCCAATATTATTGTACTAGTTCAACTCTGATTGCATTTCAAAAACTCTACATGGTTATCTTTCAAAAAATATTTTTGTGCTATTTCCTTTTTTTATTTATGTTTCAATATTCCTTTCTACAGTGATGATCTTAAAGATCATCAGTATTAAGTGGTACATGAAAATTACTTTTAAAAATTGCCTTTCGTACCTGTGTATGTATTTTGATGAAACTTCTTGTATGGGACCTACTTCTTTTTTTTTTTTTTTTTTTTTTTTTTTTTTTTTTTTTTTTTTTTTTTTTTTTTTTTTTTTTTTTTTTTTTTTTTTTTTTTTTTTTTTTTTTTTTTTTTTTTTTTTTTTTTTTTTTTTTTTTTTTTTTTTTTTTTTTTTTTTTTTTTTTTTTAGGAATCTGTATTTTTCACTGAATAAGATTCCCTTTAAATGAAGTAGTGAATCAAGTTAACTTTTCAGTAATTCAGTGGTGTGAGATAAAATATTGTGAATTGCTATAAAGGAAAAGTCCCAGATTTTATTTAGATAAAAATTCTACTGGCTTTAGAAGATGAAATCCTGACACTGTTGAAATCATTGTAAAATATCCTGTTGAGTTCAATGGCATTAACAGTTTCACCTTCAGAGTTTGTTGAAAGTAAGGGTAACATGTTAGGAATTAAGATAAGGTGATCTGGGCATTAAACTTCCTCAGAACCTTCGGCAAATCCAAACCATATTTCTTTGTACTTCAGCTGCCTGGATGGAAAATGATGATAATAATTTCTTACATCATAGAAATATTGAGGAGAGAAACTAAAAGCTGCCAAGTTTTGGTGAGTTTGGAATCATGAAAATATGTAGGCGGGCTCAACAAATACCCACAATGTCTGGATGTTGCATAAATAGCAACCTAGGAACTCTGCGTGTCATCCAGATAACTAGATAATTCATGGAAAAGAGAAAAATAACTTTGTACCTAGGAAGGTTTCACAATATTCACTGAGTGACATAATTTGACTGTGTCGTGAGATACAACAAATACTTAAAGGTGAGAGAATTTTTCCTGTGTCTTTCACATTTGTTCTCTGTTGACAAGGAGAAGGATGAGCAGATGATGAGCTAATTTAAGCGCATGCTGAAACTGAGGCGTATAACTAAGCCATGTGTTTAAGTGCATGCTTTCCTGGTCTGAGGACCTGCAGCTCTTGCTCGACGAGCAGGATCTAAAGAGATCCAAGCCATGCTAAGACACAAGGACTTAGCAGGCAGCCCTTTTTCACTGAAGATGTAGATTTTAAGGTAAAATAAAATTCTGTTGTGCAAGGCCTATGATTTTTCTTTGTCATGTTAATAAAGTTCTACTTGGGAATGGTAAAATACCCCCTTTTTGTTCATGCACCTGTGAGAGGTTTAATTCAGGTTAGAGAGCCTGAGCACCGTGGGGGTTTCGGGTTTGGCGGTAATGAAAAACAGATAATCCTCACGGTTTTGTGCAAACATGAAGGGCATGTAGAGGGCGTGTGAATGAGCGAGTTGGGTTGACAGTATTTTTAATGATACAAAAAGAATAAAATAATTCTTTACTTTCTCCAGTCCACCATTTATTGGGCACTAAGAACAATTAAATATGGGAAATAAAATCGAATGGCCTTTTAAGCAATCAATGTAAACTTCTGTACTAAATTACTGAAGAATAAAAATATACTGTGTCATCAGTCTTTAAATACCTCTCTCATTAAAAGGTTGTGCACTGACCTCTCAGCCCTAATCCTCTGGATTATTAGTATTAATTTCTTTTTCTTTTTTGTCTTTTTCATTTTTTTACAGGACAGTGGGAGTCAATTTCCACATCTATCAAATTATAGCATGGCTTTAAGAAAACAAGTTATATGACTTTTAGTTTGAAAGGAGAAAGAATGTAGTTCTGTCTCCCTGCGTTGTTTGTGTGGTGTGCATGTGTTTATAATTTTTTAAGGTTTTGGTTTTTTTTGGTGTGTGGGTGTTTTGTTGGTTTTTTTTGTTTGTTTGTTTTTTAAGAAGAACTTGAGTTTTTCAGTGTGTCAGGTATCCATCCAAATGAGGTTATAAGCCCAGGTTTCAGCCTGTCCCTGCTCCCCAGGCTGCAGGAGCTCAGGGCGGGGGAGCTGGTGTGCTTCACTGGTCACAGAGGGGGCTCCGGGAGCCTGAGCAGCTCTGGCAGCCGGAGGGTTTCTCTCCCACGTGCATCTGCCCATCGTATGACCCAGCTACTTGGTTCCTCGGTGAACTGTGGGATGATGGGTCACAGCACCGCAAGGAACAAATCTTCAGCCTTAGTGAGATCTTGGTGACTTGCGAGTACACCGCTGCTGCTGGCGGGTGGAAAGCTGGTTTGTTTTTCAAGCCAGTAGCTTGCAGTGTTGATTTTCATCTGTTTTTCCACAGCCCTTGTTAGCAGCCAAATACTTAGGTATTTTGTTTCTCTCTGTTTCTTGCCTGGTTGTCACATTACAGCAGTAGTTTCAGCAGATAGAGCTTATTGATGCATGCCTCGCATGTTGTGGCACGGCACTGAACTGTTCCACAGTGAAGTTTAGGGGAATCATAAACCACCTAAAAAACATTTTCTTTGCAGAGTTGAAGGTGATCAGCAACTGAAGTGGCAAGGAGGGTCTTTGAGGGTAAAGGAAAGCCATTTTAGCCATACCAAAAAGGCAAAGAGTAGAGCAGAGTACCCTTTTGGGATGAGAGGACCATAGGTGACTCCCTCCGTGGTTGAAGTTCAAAAAGATGGTGCTGGTGGTTTATGTTTTTTTTTAGTGATCCATATGTTCTCTAGGGGTCAGTCCCTCTGTCTCTGAGCTGTTCAGAGCCTCAAACTGTAGCCATAAGTGCTGTAATAAATTGTCTTCAAGTTCACTTTTTGGAGGAATGTCTTCTGTGACAAAGTCATGGCTGTGCCTTGATTACCCTAATCATCTTTGTGACCACTACTAGTTTCCCTTTCCAAGTCTAAGGGACTGCTAAAGCATTCTTTTCTGCAATCAATATCGGCATTGCCTGTTTGCAGCCTTAGCAGGTGTGGGTATCCTTCTAGTGTCTGCAGTGGATTTGCAGTGGGAGGGCTTCGAAGTGCTTAGGAATAATTGCCTGGTATTGGTTGATTGGTCTTCTAGTTATTGTGATAACTTTAACAAAGCTGATGTTATTTCATATTCATCCCAGTATTCAACGTTTCAACATCCTTTAATGGGATTGTTGCCCTGAAACCATTTTGCTCAAAGGGAAATCGGAAATTGTCTCATCCCTGTTTTACCCATAGCAAGTTTGTCAGTCAGGAAAATGTTGCACAGCAATGCTATCATTGATGTGAGAAATACATTTCATCACTGGAAATCAGAATAGAAAGGAAAAGAAGTTTGTTTCTTCACTTGAGAACAGAAGCACTAGGAGACAAACTATTGAAGAGTATTTATAAACAGGGTTATGAAATAGCTAAATGTATCAGTATAATTCACTTTTAAAAGGCATATTACCTACTTCTAATTTCATCATCCAAATTCTGAATTTTAAGTAAACATGTTGCCCTTACTTTCTTCTGGTGTTTTTCATAGGTCAGTGACTTGATGGTAAGTAATATTTTAGATATTTCACAGGATAAGAAGCTAACATCTGCCAGTCACAACTGCCCTTGTTACAATGCATAAAATATTTACATTTAATTTTCTGGATGTTTTCTTAAACACATGTGATGTACTCCTTGAAGTTTGAAACTGAACCTTCTTCTGTTCGTCTTCATACATTGGTATGGAAATTTGTTATTCAGATGTTGAATTACCCAAGTATTTGTCCCATAAGTCTTTTGAGCTATATATTTGCATATTTTAGTTTTTCAATTAGCTTTATTTAGTGAACATTTGATCTGTAGTCTATACATAGCTTAGTATTGCTGTGATCAGGAAGAAAACTTTAGCTGAACTAGAAGAACAGCTTCTTTCCTTGTTCCTTCTATGGTGGAGTCTTAAATAGGGCCTGACACAAAGTCTTTGCCAGTCTGTTCGGAGGCTGACTTTGATGTGAGTGTGCTTTTTCATCAGACCAATAACATACTGTTTGTTTTAGGCACTTACTCCCTTTCTGTGCTAGCATCTCTATAAATGGAGTTTTTCTATAAATAGTGCTATTACCTGCCTGATGCACTTTTCCTTCCAAGTTTGACAGCGTTTCTTTTCATTGCCTGATAGTCCAGGACAACACAAAGCCTTACAGTTTATTTCGTGTGATGTCTATTTTTCTTCATTTTCCACTGTCTAAAGTGCTCCAGTGTTTTGTCACTTGAGCTTTAATTCCCTTTAAAATCATTATTATAGACAAAGTCTGGGCCTAAAAGTGTGTTTCAAAAGGAGAGGTCCTTCAAGTTTGGGAATTGCTTTTCTAAAATTGTAAGTGAAAATCTTGCTTGAAATTCTTTCTGCACCTCGAGAGAAGGGCCAGTTTTCTGTGTGTTGGGTGCTGTGGGTGCTTAGGACAGCGGTCCTACCAGCCAGAAAAGGGAAGGCTACAGCAACTCTCCAGCTTGTTCCTTCTGGGACAGAGCTGGGCTTAAACACCTGCTTATCTTCAGCACAATTTTTCCTTGTCCTTTATTTCTTGGCAACTTCAGCACAATATTTTCCTACAATGAGAATAATAGACATAATTGAATTTTTCTCTGAAAGTGATGTAAAGGCTTCTGCATTAGAGTAATATGAATGATGCTTGGATTCCTCAGGGTCCATCCTGTGAAGGTGGTTATACAGCAACAAGTTTTGAGAATGTCTTGAGGCACCTGTTCATGTGAAGGGTCAAGAGCACAACTGAAGAATGCTTCACCTGGTGAAGGGCCTAAAGCACAAGTCCTGTGAAGAGCAGCAGAGGGAACTGGGTTTGTTTAGACTGGAGAAAAGGAGGCTTAGGGGAGACCTTATCACTTTCTACTGCTAACTGAAAAGAGGTTGTAGCCAGGTGGAAATTGGTCTCTTCTAAGTAACAAGAAACAGGACAAGAGGAAATGGCCTCAAGTTTTGCCAGGGCAGGTTTAAATTGAATATTTGGAAAAATTTCTTCTCCAAAAGAGTTGTCAAGAACTGGAACAGGCTGCCCAGGGTAGTGGTTGGGTCATCATCCCTGGAAGTATGTAAAAGATGTGTAGACATGGACATGGTTTAGGGATGGACTTGGCAATCCTGGGTTAACAGTTGGACTTGATGATCTTAGAAGTGTTTTCCAACCTAAATAATTCTATGATTCCATGTATCAAGGATCCTGAACACCCTTCAAAACATGAGCCTGGATCTTCAAAGTGGAGTAAGCAACAGATTCCCAAAGCTTCTTGCTGAGCTTTGTCTTTGCAAACATGATGCAAAACACAGCACATCTGGATCTAGCCTGAAGATGACTCCTGCATGTCTTTCGGTAGTATTTTGTAAAAGCAGGCATAGGAGAGTAGTCAGGCTGCTTGGAACAGAAAACCCCACAGTAGTCCCATCTTCCCACTTTTGCAGCAGCTAAGGCAGTAAGGCTGGCAGATTCTGCTGGTGCTGATGCAGGTGTTAGGTCTGGGTCTGCAAAGGAATGGGTACTGCTTCGAGAAGATACAGTTCTCAAAATGGTAGCAACCACAGTCTGCGCTAACAGGCACTGGAGCAGCAAGCCCTAAGCACGAGGATTTCATCCTGGCTCTCTCCTTCTTCATTTTTCTCCCCCAACATTTGAGCTCTTCATAAGACAGGAGCAGCCCTCATCTTCAGTGTGCAGAAGTGCCAAGGTGTACATGTTACTGCTGTTTCAGAGAAGGAGAAAGAACAGAGAAAAAAAAAAAAGGCATTTTCCCATTAGTCCTCCCTTGGATGCACCAAAGAGATAAGGAGTTACTGAAAATCATATTATACCTTGCTACCTAGGCTGGGAAGAGATCTCCAAGACAGTGTGGTTGGCTTGTACCACTTTTCTTCTCAGACAACCCTAAAATAAAAAAAGCAAGTGGCAAACTTAGTTTTACTTTTGTTCTTGGCTTGTTCCATGTCTCACTTCTTTCTGTTGTCCCTTTGCTCAGGGCTGCAGAGCTGCTCTGCTGAAGACTTTCTCATCAGTCAGTAGTCCAGAGAAATTTCTGCAATCCATCACTGGTCTCTTATGAGGTGACCCTCAGGTCTAGACCCCTCCTGTCAGCATGTTGTACCCCTCCCAAATGAACCTTTTCCTTCTTTTTTTGTTTTGCTTTGCCAGCAAGGAAAGATGGTAGAACTGCAGCTCTGTTTTAATTTGTAAGCTATGCAATGTCCTGGCCAAAGGGGATGCTTGCCTTGATAATGTGCTTGAAGATTTTAGGGTGCAGTGTATCATCAACTGCATAAATTACGTGGACTTTCCTCAATAAATTTCTTCTTCAGCTTTGAGGTAGAGCATAGAGACACAGGTATTTTTTGGACGTACTCAATTCCCCGTTGGTGTAGTTAAGCTGTTGTGCTGACTGTGAAAGCATTATTCACATCTTCCATTCTAAGGCAAGGTTCCTGATGCTGCTTACATGGAGCTGAGATGCCTGTGTGTGTGTGAGAGAGAGAGTAGTGTCAGGGCAGAACCTGTGCAGTTTACACCCAAAAGGAGGTACAAAATGGTGATGGGCAACTGCCTTTGGTGTGTATTTTCATAAAATGCAGTTTGGTATTGCTCCTGCTGCAGATTCGCCTGGGTGGTTTGTGGATGGTAGTAAAATGATGTGAGAAACAGGAGAGCAGGATATTCCAAGGAGTATTCCTGGAGTGCATGGAGGGGTGGGAGAAAACATGGCAATGATGAGTATACTGCATGCATAGCATGGGATCATCTACACTACACGTATAGATGTGTAGATGTACCTATACTAGATGTATAGATGTGCCTTTACATTACAGAGAGTAACGTGCAAAGGACACTTAGAGTACGCACAGCAGTGTACACTGGCGCCTGGTTTGGGTGAAGTGGGACATGATTCAGATAGCATCCAAGCATGAGAGTATTTGGCAAAGAAATGGGCAATGCTGGTATTGCTATTGATGTCCTCTTAAACACCTCAGTTTCCTTTATTCGTGTTAAACTCTAGAGAAGGGCTGCTACTGAAAAATGTGTTTTCCTCCTAAGCGAGCTGTGTTATTCACTTTGAATGTACTGTTAAAATCGGTTATATTTACATTGTAGTGCTCCAGTGCTGGTGGTGACTATAAATCATGTTAAAAGAAGATTATCCAAAAAAACCTTTTTAGAGTGGTTTAAGTAATGTAAGAATTTGTGTTTGTAGTGAAGATCAATAGCCTTATGCTAATCAGAACACTGGATATATATTGATGCAAGGCCTGAGACGTCCCAACTTGAACCTCAGAATGGCATGATCCCCTATGAAACATTATCCCATGCATGTGGTGGGATTGTGAAAGTGACTTTTCCTGAAAGCCTAGCAAAGATTTACAGCCACCAGTGGTGTTAGTAGAGTGACATGAAGTAGAAACTTCTCAAATTAAATGTTTTAGGTGTTTTTAATTTGTCCTAATTCCTTAGAAAAGCTGGATGAAGCTGACAAGAGATGCAGGCATGTTAAGACCTCAGTCAAAGTCCAGTAAAAACCTGATACAAGCTGTAAACTGGCTCTTGCATGTTAAGTTGCAGGGGAGGGCTGTTCCCTGCATTAACAGCGCTGAGCTCGACTCCCTTGGCTCCTGCAGGAGCAGTAAGTCATCGCTGTGATGATATGCCTCAGTGATTTTACTGTCTATGAAATAGAGACCATCTTCATATGAACCTCTAGGGGTTCTTTGTAATAATATTGTATTTTTAAAAAATGGCTGTACCACTCTACATAATCTCCACTAATCGGTACATAAACCCTGTTTGGCAGTTTAAACTGTATGCACAAAATACGAGATTTGGCTCTGCCTAATCCAATAGTTAAAAGCCTTAGTCTGGTGTGAAACGCTTCTTTAATTGTTTTTAAGTGCAGTACACAGGCTTTTGTCTTTCTGTATGCCAGATATTTTCTATTTTTTTTTCTGTTTCATTGTATCTCCGAGCAAACAAAATCTTGGC
This sequence comes from Empidonax traillii, assembly GCF_003031625.1. Lineage (NCBI taxonomy): Eukaryota > Metazoa > Chordata > Aves > Passeriformes > Tyrannidae > Empidonax > Empidonax traillii. The sequence continues at coordinate 1,647,941 of NW_020955274.1, forward strand.
TAAACTGAAGGATTACTATATGAAATAAAGCCTTGTTCTGTGGAGTTTGCATAAACTAATCTCCCCTGTTGTTCAGAGTTGATCAAATAAAAATTCTGTGTCCATTATTCTGGCATTTTCACCAAGTAATCCTGTGTCTGGAGCCAGTTTTCATCTATTTTTAATATATCCTTGATGGATGGGTTTATTTTCTACCTACAAATGGCAAAAATATATTGTTTTATGCAAGTTGCCCTGCTCCTTCTTTCCCCATAAACAAAGGCACTTTCATTAGTCTGCTTCCAGAAGCCTGAAACAAGAAGTTACTCTTCCTGTTCATGAGTAATTATAGGTGTGCAGTGGATTAAGGAACCTACAGGAAAATCTTTCTTCATCTGTAGCATCGCTGAGAAGGACTTTGAGAATGAGACTCGTCTGTTCCATTAAGCCTCTGTACTATGGGAAAAGGCACAAAAACCATCGGTAGGCTTGCAAAATAAATTGTTTTTCACTGCTTGGCCATTTTTGCCCTCCATTTTGCAGTTGGCATTAGTAATGGAGGAGGGAGTCATATGATGCTACTGCTATATAATATGGTTTCCTTTAATTCAGGGATTTTAGATCTCTGTTTTAAATAAGTTCAAGTAAAATATAACATTAAAAACACCTCTTTCTTTCTCAAGTAGAATCAAAGAATGGTTTGGGTTGGAGGGGCCCTTAATGACAATCTAGTTCCAATCCCCCTTCCATGGGCAAGGACATCTTCCATAGATAAGAGAGACAAGTAGTCTTCAGAGGTTTCCACTGTGCCATATTCAGGAATCATGAAAAAACATACCTGAATTTTCTAGAAACTGATTTTACTTCCTTTTCACCATCTCCTTTTCACCTGGCTTTTTAGGAATGAGAGGTATATGCAAGGAAATGGGCTTTATTTTCGATTTATTTTTTTTCTCCTTCATCTAGACACAGTTAAGGAAATGAAGCTCCATCACACTTCTTTCGAGGTCAGCACTGCCCCCGTATTTGATGGTGGTGTTTCTCTTAGTATGCTTCCATCAAACTACTGTTGTTTGCAGTTCCAACACCTCTGGAAGCTTGCCCAATCTCACATGTGACATTTATAGTATCCAACCTGAAGTGGATGAATGTAGAGCCACGTTCCTCCTTTCTCAAGGAGCAGTACTGCCCCAGTCAATGCAGATTGTCCATGGTCCCCCACCTCTTGCCACCACATGGTCAAGAGTCCATGTTCCTGACTTTGGCAATGAAGTGATACAGGTGATATTCTTTATGACTGGAGAATGAAACTCTGGTGCATGTTCAGAGTGAGGCATCTTGTGTTTGGTTTTTAGAGTTGGATCAGGATGTGGTAAATATTGCTTTGATATTTCTGAGAAAGTGTCTGCTTTCCAGTCTTTTGGCGTCTCACGCTGATAGTTTGTTTCCTGGCATAGCAAGTGTTTTACTTTTGATTTATAGTTTGATGTCCACACTGCAACTTTTGTAGCTGATGCTTTTCATATTAAATCTCATAATTTTCCAGAGTTAAGATTCTGTTTTTTATTAAAGAAATGCTGCTTTAACATGTGGTCTGGCTGGCACATGGCAAGTCTTCAGAAAGAAGACCAAAATATTTTGGTGGTCTTCCCTGTCCCAACCCCGCCACCTGAAGCCAAATGTCTTTGGATTATTTCCATAAATATGCTACACATCACAGACTTGTACAGTTACCTGTCTGGTGCTAAATCATGCCAGCCCTTCAGACAAGAGTGTGTGTGTAAAAAATAATTAATTACTCTGTTGATTCTTTTTCTATAGACACTATAACATAGGGCTAAGTAGCGTAGGGCTAAGTAAAATTTACTTTTTGTCCTACCTCCTCAGATGATTTACATACAATGCAATTCTCATTAAGGAAGTTGATCAAAGAGCCCAGTTTAGGTAAAGTTCATTCACAGCTGGTAAGGATTATGTATAGCACAAAACCTGATGTTTGTTTTCATGTGTTTAAATTTCTAGAAGCCATTAAGGAAACCTAAGCTATGTTCTGGATGCTCTTTCTGTAATTAATATGTAATACAGAGAGCAGTGGAATAGAAAGGACTGCTCATCTCAGCATGGCAAACATTCAGTAGCAATATGATGAGCTTGAAACATTCCTAGTCTTCAGGGTAGAAATCAAGACTGGCCTTGCAGCATGCTTTGAGAACTCACAAATGTAGAGTTTAGTAGCCAAAGCATCCAAGGAATCACAAAGTTGAGATTCTGCATGAGAGCACGCCCTGCGGGCAGCTCCATCTGATTCACAGCAAGGGGTTTCCAGGTTGCAACTACTGACTGATTGCAGGGGAGGGACAGTAAGAGGGTGAAGGAGAAGAAAAGGGATGGAGATAGAGAAAAGCAGTGCTGCAGATGTTCAGCACCACGCAACGTGGACCAATAGCGTGACGTCGTGTTTGGAAATTTGCTGGCAGCCAGTAGAGCTTGATCATCAATGCTGCTGGCATTTCACACGAGCCACCTACTCTCTAAGCAGCAGCCATCTGCTTTTGTGGCTGCTGTCTCTGTGCAGGTGTGTTGCAGCAATCTGGCACCTTGCTGGTGAGGAACAGCCACAGAGGAGTTTGTGTGGGAAAGTGAGCATTGCAGAGATGGTCACATGGAAAAAAGTTGTTGGTGGTGCTTCTTGGGCACTTTGGAGAAGCAACATTCCATTTGAATGCCTTAGTAATGTACAAGATGTCTGCAGAGTACTGGTACTGGAGAGATTCTTCTCCCCAGCCAACATTTTGCTCTATCTTGGTCCAAATATGCCATCATCCAATCCTCAAACACATGTAGTGCATGTCTGTTTGAAGCATTACTGTGATGTTTTTGTTAACAGGAAAAACATTATAGTACATTTATTTTATAAAGATGTGACAATGCAACTTCTAAAGCCTTTTTACACCAAGGGTTCAACCACAGAAGAGAATTCTTTTTAGAATGTCTGAATGATAAGCCTGAGAGGATAGGGGGATATCTACCTTATCAGCATCTATTTCTCCTTATGCTCTATTAAGCAAAGCGAAACAGATTACTGCTTTTTTCAGGTTCTTCTGGGAGACAACAAAGCACTATAGGTGACAATTAATTAAATAGAGATAAAACCATTTTAAATGCAAATATTTTTAACTGCTAGTTAAAGTTGAAGGGGATCAGTTTATGACACTTGGCAACTAAGATAAATGAATACACTTGTTTTTCTTCTCTGAAGTATACATTGCTTTCCTTGCTTGAGAAGCATCCTGTTTTCTTTAGGTTGAAGTATGTTTCAAACTTGTTTTCACCCTGAGGATTCACTTTGCCCTACTAAATTTTGTCCCTCACCAACTGCAGATGTTGAGGCTGGTGTCACAGTGGCCAGGATGTTTTCTTTCCCTCATCTGTCTGTCTCCCTTTGCCCTTCGAGTTTTTATTTATTTTTTTTTTTTAATGTTCACTTTATTTTCTGTGGGGGACAAATGACCACCACTCTTGGACAATTCTGCTATCATACTGCTTTATGGATATGTTTTATTTATTTTCTTATTACTTATTCTATGACTAATACGGGCCTTTTCTTATTTGTCCTGTATGAGGACAAATTCCTGCCCCAGATGACCTCACTTCTTGTCAAACAAGAGGCTGCCTTGCAGTGTCATTTCATCTGGACAGAGGATATGAATACAAAAGTAAAGCTTGCTGGAAAGCAAGTGATTTTGTCAAGTAGTTGTCATTTGCCACAAGCTCCTCTGCGGAACAGTATGTGTGAGTTAAAATTAGGTTGCAGTTTTTAATAGTGTGTGGGGAGGGACAGAAGTGGCAAGGATACTTTAAGGGTCTGCTCTGCACCTTGCTGAGTGGGGCAGTGTGGGTTGGTGCAGGATCATGTTTGTATGCTTGTATATGTAAATTTGGGCACCTGTATATGCACTCATCTGGAATAAATTGGGCTCACATTTTCATATGATCAGACAAATAAACATATGCTGGGCAGTCAAATGTCTTAGATGTCTGTTACCTAAGGCTGAAAACATAAACTGGCTTTCCACTTCACCTCTCTTGGAATGATGTTGGGAATGGTATATGATGCTTGTATTCAACTGGTCTGTCGATACACCAAATAATACTCCTTACATCCAGCAGCTGTATGGATGTAACATGCTCAGTTGTGACTCTTGTGCCTGCAAACAGTTACAACAATTTGTTTTGTTGTTTAGAAATAATTAAAAAAAAAAAAACTAACAAAAAAGAGGATGTAGCTTTCCCTTGGATGAGCTGCATTAAAAATATTAATGTCCTGACACTGGTTCTTTGGAGTAAAGAACTTACGTTGTTACTGGAGGGCCTTTGTGTGCAGGCAATGTGCAAATATCCCATAGCAAATAGTCCTTGAGCTCAGAGGTTTTGTGGTGTCAGTAGACAAGGCATGCACTGGGAGAAGGAGCTCAGATCAAATAAACATGGAGTGGCAACAAGTACCTTGCCAGGACTGGGGTTATTTATGCGTTTGCTTTTTTGGTTTTTTTTTTTTTTTGGTCTGTTTTGTAATGAAAGGGAGTCAGTTACATTACAGGAGGACAGAAGTGAGCTCAGAGAAGAGAAAAAAGAGTAAGTAAAACTTGGAGAAGCAGATGCAAGGACATGGCTTCTTGGCAGAAGGAGAAAGTCAAGGTTGGCATGCTGAGAAGTTTAGAGAGAACAGAGGGCAGGAGCAGAGGTAGAGGAAGGTGTCGAGGAAGAAAGTGGGCAAGGCTGGAGGAACAGTAGTGATCATGCTGGGGTGAAGAGAGGGAAGTAGTCCTAGGCTCAGGGTGGGACAGATTCTCTGAGATGGTCTTGAGGGACACTGGGGAGCAAAAGGAAGAGGGAAAGAGAAGGCTGGCTTGAGTCTTGAGTAGAAGTGGAGCAGGGATGGACTGCTTGATCTCACACCATGCTGGTGTCAGGTTCAGTGGGGTACTTTGCTGAAGGCAAGGCGCAACTTTTTACATTTAAATAACGATTTACTGATCACTAAGGCTAGTGCTTAAACAAAACTCATCGTGGTAAGTGAAATCCATTATGAGAGTACATGTGCATTGATTGTCATGCTGGATCTTTAGCCTCTCCCAGATGTAGGATGGTACATTATCTCAGCTTTCTTGAGACGGATGGTTAATCCATAGCCTTTTGCTGTCTCAGCACACCAACTGGTGATGAACTTGAGGCAGATGGAAAGTTGAAGTCAAGTTCTATAAGTAAAGAAGTGTACATCAGTTAACTCTGTGGAGGCTTTTAATTTTCCTCAGTGAAAAAAGCTTACGCTATGTTCAACTGAAATATTCTCAATATCTTTATGACAAAAAGAAGCCCAAACAGAGGAAACCAAAACACAATGGTCTGTGTTAAGCAGCAAGACAGGTGGTGTTATTACAGCCATCCCACTGGACTTTCAAATGTAGGGGTTATGTTTCATAATCCATCTTTTGCTGGAAATGGATAAAAAAAAATAAATGCTGACCACAGAGCCTGCACGCAGGATTCTACTGAACTGTGGGCAGATGGCTTGAACCTTTTTCTTCAGACAGAGCTTTCTGTAATTTGAGTCGTCAGTAACTGTTTAAAAGCATACAGGTGCATGTTCTTTTCTCATTTTGGTACTTCCAAACACTACATATAATGTTGTTCTCTAGCACCTTAAGTGTATTGGGGAAAACATTAATGAGATATTCTTCCCATTTCGGATAGCAAGCCAAAAATTGTTCGTCCTGTATTTCAGGATTGTGAAATAGTCCAGTGAAAATTTGGATGTTTTCTTCCATTTATATTTGGTAATAGAGGAGAATATGCTGCCCCAGGAGTTGTGGTGACAGTCATGGTTGTTTGGCATTGTGCTCTTTGTTCCAGTTATTTTTTTAGACGTTTAAGTAAATAAAGAGCTAATTTTTCCCTTGAGCCAGGATGGTATTTCAAGAGACTTTTACTGTAACTAAGAGGACAAGTTGCCTGAGTACACTCAGGGGATGAGTTTGTTGTCAATGTCATTACTGTCCTGTAGTGAACTGAGTTGCAGCATATAGGTGGTCTACAGAACCTGCTGAATACTAAATACATGCAAATGTAAGAGGCATGCATGTATACAGCAGTAAATCTGTTCCATAATGTATGTAGTTTTTTTCCTAGATCTCATATAAAACTGTGCATATAAGGACTCTAAACAGTAGTGTTTTCTTCCAAGCAAATAAAATTATATTCTATTGTACTGTTAAAGTACATGCTCAGGGATGCTCTTGAGGTTGGTTTTCTGATTGGATAGTGTACATTGTATCTTAACAGTGCTGTTCCTTTAAAATATTTAAAGTAATTATCACTGTGAAGACAGTTTTAAATATGAAGTTGGAAAAATAATTCACATTTTTAATAATTTTCATGTTTGATTTTTGCGTATTTTCCATCCTCAGAAAATGAGGTGATGCTTCATTAAAACTAAGCCAGATTATCTAGACAATGCATGTAAATACTTGCAATATGTTTCAATAGCATTTTAACTTAGCAGAATATAAGATTTTAAAGAAAGACTGATTTGCTTTGTCTCTGGCATTATGAGTTATCTGTAATATAATATTTAACACTTATGTTATACTTGCATGTAATTCACCCTACTATTTCTCAGATTCATATGAAACAATGTTTATTTTCAGCACACAAATATATGGAGAGAATTTAGTTCTTAATATAGTAGAATAAAAATATTTCAAAATATTTAAGACTTATATAAGGAATAGTTTGAGGCGTGATGTTGGTCTTGGATGTAGATCATAGAATCATAGAATAGGTGGCCTAGATTTACCAGCATTAAAGATGTCATTGTAAACAAATACCACTGAAAATTATGCCCCACAAAATAATGGCAGCTGCTGTTTTCTCTGTGATTGAGGTTGAGCCTCATTGTGATAGTTAAGGATTGGATTCTGATGGACTGTGCTGTTGGTCTTGTCATTTGCATATTTGTGGGTTTTATTGGTAAAATACAGATCAGCATTTTATGGTTAGAACAGTTACTCAGTGACAGCTTGACATGCACTCATATTTAGTGCTATCAAAATGACACTTCTGCTTATGTAAACTTACATGCTTATTACTTATGTCTCCCAAGATAATTGTTCGCTAAACAAGGCAAATGTAAACAGGAGGCTATTTTTTCAGAAAGTTGCTCCTTCAGCTTCCTGTCCATCCCAAAGGTCAAATCCTTTTTTTGTGAGACCAAAAACAGCTGCTGACGCAGTGGTGACAGTGAAGAATGACAATATTATGATCTATGGTACGGTTAAGAACTCAGAGTTAAAGGTTGTAACAGAGAAACATCCTTTCAGCAGGTTTCTGCAAACCTTAATAAGTGGCGAAAGAAAAATGCTTTTGAAATGGGCACTCGTTTAGAATGCTTATTTCTTCATATTTTAGTCTTTAAGCATTTTTTTCCTGCAGAGGAATTTACACGACAGGGCTCATTTATATTGCTTACGTTGTACAAAATACAGGAGGTATTGAGTAACGCTGTGCGAGTACTGAATCTGTCCAACTCAACAGTGCTATCCCTGGCTCTAATCATAATGCCACTGTGTGGTAGAAAGCTTTATTAATGTTTTCCAACACACTGAGCCTTGTAAAAGCTCACTAAAAGGGCTGACGATGGAGTAGAGGATTCCTTCCAAGCCATAACCTCTGATAATCTGCCCCCACCTCATCCTCCGCCACTACTGCTCAAGTTGGTTCTGATCTGTGAAAGGATTTGGGATAGAAGCCCAGGTCTCTGGAAGTGCTGTAGCCAAGGTGCACCTCCAGTAGATAATTTTTTTTGGTGTAGTGATAGGAATGGTCTTGGTGGCACTACTGTGAGGACAGCCGCAGAAGCAGAAATAAAACCACACCTCAGGGGCTCTTCTGTGATGAGCTGCTGTGGTTTAAAAAAATTAACTCTGCCCCAGAAAATTAACTCTGTCCCAGCCAAACCCAGTAGCTGAGGTCTGGCTGCAAACTTTTAAAGTGGGCTGTGGAGCAGATACTTGTGCTGCATGAGGCTCAGTGCCCATGCTGGATTTATCTCCTGCACTCAAAACCATTTGGGGTTTGCACAGTTGAGCTCTCCTGATTTCCCTTCCAAGTAATCCTCTACAAGCCTAGTGGAAGAGGTTGCATTTATTCATAGCTGCCTGTTTGTTTGTTTATCGTGGACCCGGGGGAAGTTTATTAGACTCATTAAACATCAAGTTTATTTTTGTTTTTAGCTTTTAAAGCTGGATGTTCCCCAGTTCAGGATGTTTCACTGGGCAGCTTTTGCTGTGCTTTAAAAAAGCTTTAATTACTTCTCTCTATCTTCCCTTCCATATTTTTTTGTGGAATGTCAGTGATGTTTTTCTGGTTATGCTAACAATTTTTTTTTTAAATCAAAAGGGGCAAAAGATTTCTTTAATGTGTTCATTTTTGTCTTAAAAGAAGACATTTCATAGAATCGTAGAATGCTTTCAGTTGGAAGGACCGTAAAGATCTTCTAGTTCCAACACCCCACCGTGGGCAAGGATTTCACTCACCAGATCAGATTGCCCAAGACTCCATCCAACCTGGCCTTGAATGCTTCCAGGGGTGGGGCATCCACAACATTTCAAGGAGAAACAGGTTTTCTGGAGTATGCTGAAAGCTGGTGTCAACTCACAGTAAACTACTGTGTTCTTACTTGCTGTTAGGAGTTGCAAAAGTTGAGTACTCTCAATAGATAGGTCAAGAGGGACGGGATGTTTGCTGGAGGGGAGGGTAGCTGACCCTTTTGTGATGTTAATGGTCAAGGACAAAAGGTAATCTTGCTATGGGACTGCTAGTTTTACATGGCAAACAATACAGATAAAAGAAAATGGAACTTTGAGGAGAATTTCTATGGTAACCTTGTTCTGGGATTCCAGTACCTACAGGGGCTACATGAAAGCTGGAGAGGGACTTTTTACAGGAATATGTGCTCACAGAACAAGGGGTGATGGCTCTAAACGGAAAGAGGTTAAGTGTAAATTAGATATTAGGAAGAAATTCTTTACTGTGAGGGTGGTGATGCACTGTAACAAGTGGCCTGGAAAAGCTGAGGTTGCCTGGAAGTTTAGAAGGCCAGGCTTTGAGCAACCTGATCTACTGGAAAGTGTACCTCTCTGTCCATGGTGGTGATGTTGGAACTAAATGATCTTTAAGGTCCCTTCCAACCCAAACCATTCTGTGATTCTATGAATTAACTGTGGCAGAAAAAAAAAAAAAATTTGCTCAGAGAAAGAAATTAGAGAACTGCTTGCTTATTGCAGGGAAAGAAACAGCAATTTCCCTTATTTTTCCAGCCCAGTTATTTGTACATATGTTCTTTGTCCCAAGCAGTTTGCTGAATTCTGTAGAACTTAAACTGCTTCTTAAGAGTTAAATGCTGACAACAAACAAACCTTTTAAAGTGGTAACCCGGCCAGTGGTACAGCTGCCTCAATGAGATGCACTGCTAAGGCTAGAGAAACTCAAAAAGAAAAGAAGGTGGCTAATTCCCAGTAGAGGGTAGCAATGGAAGGTAAAAACATTGTCAGTTAAAACATATTTTATCATGATTACCACAGAACTCATTATTATGATTAAAGATGTACTAGCCATGACATGCCAGCTACATGCTGGTAGCAGAAAATACCTGCTGTTTGTAGGTTATTATCAACGTCCTTTGAAGAAAATCAGTCTTTCTTTACATTTGCAATGCAATGAAACCCCAGGCATTTCTTTGTATCTTTAATTTAAGCATGCTTTTCAAACGCAGATACACAGCTGCAGTGAGCAACAAAATGGGTCTGTCATGTTTTGTGGCATCCCACTAAAGAAAAAGGGAGATTTTGCAAATACCTGTGTTAACATTTTGGGTTTGATGCATTGTCTGTTGAAATTCCAATACATATATATCAATGAAACCAACGAAAATTTGTTGACAGTGCTTAATGGAGTACTGCACCTCATTTTGAATCATAATTTAAAATATAATTTCTAATGTTATATGATACCATAAATAATATTTGGGGAAAATGCTACTAGGAAAAAAATCACTAAGTAATTAATATCAAAGTCATTAGTTTTAAACTGCAGTTTACCTATTATAGAGTCTGAGAGAATAAAATGGCAAAAATGCAAGTAAATTGCAAGTTCAGATATAACTGCCCATTCCAGAAAAAGTTTATTCTAGGTGTTTGCAGCAGTTATTTTTTGTGAAGATATATATATATATATGTTAAACATCACCTTCAATAAGCTTAAGTTATGTGGTCAGATAGATACTGTGCAAATATTAAACTGCTTTGTCAGTGAATTGGCAGATATGTCATACCTTGTATCTTTATTATTTTTTAAATAATTCAGCACATGTGCACTATTAGCACTGTAATGTGAACACTCCCATGCTGAGGATTTTATTTTGCCTGAGAAGAAATGAGCTTTGTGTTTCAAAAGATTGTTGCTATCTTGCATTTTATGACCAGCTATTGTCTCCCGATGAACACATCTCAGTAACTAGGTAGTAGTAAGCCTAAACATTATAGGTAGAGAAAACTATTCCATTTGCAGTTATATATTTGTAAACTTATTTGGTTTACCAACTACAGAAGCTCCAAGACTGGCTTAAGAGGTCAGTCTATGCCTATTGCTTAACACAACATTAAATAACAATTTTTATTTCTCTTTCCAGCATGGCTTAATTTTATTTAATTTCTTTTAGAATTTGATCCTTTTTGTGTCCTCATTTTTTCTTTATTGACTGATGTAAATCAGCTTTTTATCTCCATTTTTTTTCCTATGCCTCTCGCTGTTGCAACTTACCTTGGATGGCAGGTTATTGGTTACTGCCTACGGGAGCCTTTTCCATGAGCTAATTTAGCTGTCAGTCTGAAATTGGTAAAAAGGATGAAAGATGGATCGTAGGCCTGGGGCATGCCTAGACCAATATCTAGCATATCCCTATCTGGAAGTACGCTTATTAAAACAGATTTGAAAAATATTTTTTCCCAATCTTGCTCTGCCATCATTTCATCCAGCTAAGAAAAACATTTTCACAGTGACACTACTGATTCTTTGGCAGCTCTCTTTTTTTTCTGAAAGGAGAAAACAGTATTTAGATACAAGATCAATAGAAAAACAAATAGACTATTATATTCCCTGGAGAAACCCCTAGAGAGAAGACAGATGTGCAGAAATTTAATATTCTTGTAGGCAAAAATCACAAACATGGGGGTTCTGTTCAGCTGAAATGAACTGTGGTAAATGTGCATGAAACAAACATTTAAAAAGCAACATTTTCAGGCTAGGCTGAGGTGCTGTCTTTGAATTTGTGACCCCTTCCAAAAGTAATTTTGCATCTACAAATAATATCTACCTTAATGTTGTATGGTTCAGGCATAACTTCACATAGTGAGTGAAAGGAAGGTTTTTACTCCATCTGCTCTTTTTAGATCCATTCACAAAGTTCATACAGAAAATGGTGTTTTTATTATTCCCTCCATTTTTATGGCGATAAAGATATTTCTCTGCATGACCTCAAGGCTGTTGTTATTAGGATTAGATACGTGCTTTTTTTCCTTTCCCAAAATAATTTGTAAATAAAAATAATCAAATTATGACTATAATTTTCAATGATGAGTTAAGTGTGTCTGTACAATTTTTGTCATTACAAGTAAAAATCTGTAGTATCTACTCAATGAAAGGAATGCATGGCTTAGGCTTTCTGTATCTGCTGTGTCAGGCATCTTCCTGGAGCCTCCTGCACTAAACATCTAACCAGGAGGATGAAGGGTGCCCTCCTGTTGGAGGAGCTGCAGGATGAGTCTTAAAGAAATGAGGTAGTTGGCTGCTGCCACAATGCACCTAACCACAAATCTACTGGGAGGATTATACATTCAGCTTTTTGAAAAAAACACAAATTTTTCCTTCCACCCAAGTCCTTTCTTTCTAATCGCATTTGTGCCAAGGTCATCTTTCTCTTCTTCCACTTGGACTGAATTTGCCCAACACCAAAAATTAGCTGTGGACCAACAGACATCAGGTTTAAATTTGGACACACAAATACTATTGAGCTGTGAAAGCAGTTTTAGTTTTTATTCTTAATATTTTTATTTTTATTTTAATTGTTAATATTTAGCAGGTATCAGAAGCAGCTATAAGCTTCTGTCGGCTTGGATCTCCTTTGGATTGGACTGGATTTTCTACAAGCAATATGCTATAATGCCCTTACCCTTAAGGCACATATTGTCCAAAGTTCAAGATATAATAAGGGTGTGTGTCAAATGATACAGGAAAGGGGGCAGAAGTTTGTGAGAAAGAGAGCAATAAAGCAGTAGTACATACAGTTCTTAAGCTACTTTTAAGTACATTGAATCATACCTGTAATGGCATCTTCAAAACAAGAGTAATTTACCTCTACCAGCAACTTTGTATTATTTAGATGTAAAACTGATTTAAAGGGAGTTAGATGGGCATCTTAGAAGTTGACATATTAGCATTTTTGGTTGTATTTTTCACTTTCTATCTCATTATTCCTTGGAGGTTTGAAACTGAAATCTACTTATTTACTGGACGTTTTTAACCTAAATGGAGTATGTACATGTACACCACCTAAACTGTCACTGTAGAGGTCTTTTGTGAGTGGCTGTGGCTCGTGATTACGGAATTTCTTAATGGCAAAATATTTCTGAAGAACAGCAAAACGTTTATTTTGCGAACTTTTAGGTATGTGAGTAGATTTATTGGTATGTATTGTCTGTGAATGTAGAGGAGCAGTTTAGAGGGGCATTACTTGTTGAAGCATGTTCCTGAAGAAAGTAAGGATGAATCTGGATACTACATATTAGCTTAGGTCTTAAAAGTTGGTCAGCACTCTCACAAGGGAGCACTAAGAGACAACAGCAAGAGTAGAACCCAAATATTCCCCTGCCAGCTGCTCTCAGACCCATCCTAGGAGCCCTCAGCCCATCAGAGGCTTAGGGGGCACAAGGGCAGGTAGGAACCCAAATGATGGACTTGGAGGATGAGATACCTTGTATGGGCACCACCCTGGGCTGTTCCAGGAGAGGTTCATCCTTGTGATCCAGGTGTGATATATCTCAATATAAATCAATGCTAGAGCACCTGTGGGACTGCAGGAGCTCCAGCCTAGGGGTATGGGGTGCTTTAGGGGGTTCACAGGAAGAGCATTTTGAGATTATACGGGACTAGTTATGGGATGCTTAGGGAAGGCTTTATGGAAGTGACATGGAAAAAGTTAGTAGGTGAAACTTCAGACTCAGCAGTACCAGGATAATGCAGTTAAAACTTCTACCATGGTGGTGTTTTCAGATACCATGAAGGGAATGTTGAATCCAGTCAAGTTTCACAGCACTGGCTGTGGAGTTTCCTCTCAGCATGGGTTAGTGCAATAGGGCTCATGGATCTTCTTTGTGTCTGAGGGTCATGAGTTAGTAATTCCATTGTTTTGAGGATCATGTAAGACATCTGCCATTCCCAAATAGCTTCACAGTGTGAAAAATGGAAACAATGTCTGCTTACTATACAGGCCACAAGTGAGATGAAGTTGTTTTTCTTAAACCTATGTTACTGTTTAAGAAAAGACAGAGTTTAACATCAGAAACTGAAAAAGAAAAATACCACTCTCTTGTGTGCTTGTATGTATTTTGGCAAACATCTCTTTTATTAATTTGGAAATACATAGGAAAAGAGGTCCACCAATGTGGATGTATGGATCATGAACCTGTGGATACCAAATTTTGTTATTCTTATTTGAAGATAGTCTTTCCAGGAAAAATCATGTTCCCAGAACGATAATTTGTGCTAACACTAGAAGAGTATCTCTAAAAAACCTCTTGTATGAAAATCTTTTTCTTCTTCCCCAAATTAAGAAATCTGGAAAAAAACCTAATGATAAAAGGTGATGATTGCTATTTTTTTCATGCTCGCAAATGTTAAACTATGCATGCTTGCAAGCCCCTGGGAATCTGATAGAAAAGTTATCATTGGACAAGAAAACTGAGAAGGTTTATCAAGCATGAACACACCTAGGAGACAGAAAACTCAAACGTACTAATTGGTCCTGTTTTTTTAGAAACTGATCTTCAGCAGTTTGATTTAGTTGCTGAAGGATGTAGACTTAGGTGTTTTGAATTAAGTGGTATAGAGCTAGCAGCAGAGCTGGGTTAGAGCTCCAAACATCATGTCGCTTCTACGCTCTATTTGCCAGTCATTTATCCCCATAAAGGAAAAAGGAAAAAAAACAAAAGATGAAGGAAAAAAGCCTCATTCATTAATAACAAATATCGTTGATAAGTATGTTACAAACCAGCAAGACACTAAGCCCACTTAACTCTTCTGGATTTTTACTGGGAATTTCTCAGCGGCCCTTGAGGGGATGGCCCATGTTTCTCACCACGGCTTTACTCAGGCAGGATGTTTACAGACTGCGTTATACTTTCCTTTTTGTGCATCATGCCTTTGAGCTGCTTCTGTGAAAGGTACCACTGTTATGGATTCTATGTGGCAGTGCTGCAAAGACAGGAATAACTTGAATAGGAATACTTAGAAGACAAAAGAAAGCAATGACAGAAAGAGTAGAAAAGTCTTCTGATGGTACAAATAATAAAGCTCTGGAGAAGGCTGCTACAGGAGATTATGAACTTCCCATCACCAGAAACAAGTCTGTCAGGAGCAGTGCTGATGTAGTTTATCCTGTCCTGGGATGAGATGGCCTCTTACAGTCCAATCTCACCCTCCCAAATTGTGATGTGTTAAGGTCTGCAGTATACTGTGTGTTGCACGAGTAATCTGGAACATCTGCCTTGCTGTAGTCATCAACCCTTGCTGTGCCCCAGTGCACAGAATAGGGATCCCACCACATTCTGGATTTTTAAGGAATTCTTTCTTGGAAAGCCCTTTTCCTGTGAAGAAGGAGTGACACTCCTTGATGCCTGTCAGTTGTGCGGCTGGGTGTCTTAGAAGTCTTTGTTTCTGCATGGCCCGTAGGAATCCTTCAACCGATGGTGGATGGTGCCTTTATACCATTCTGAATGCACTGGGCATTTTAAAATAGATCTTTGCAGAGAAAACAGGAGCTTGTGTGTGCATTAACGTAGGTCTGAACATCTGTGCATTTGTCCTACTTGGGGACGTGATTTAGTGGTGGATTTGGCAGTGCTCGGTTAATGGACTTGATATTAAAGGTCTTTTTCAATCAAAATGATTCTGTTCTATGATTCTATATTTCATGTGTGACCATACTTGGTCAGAGGTGCAAGATCTCCATCTAACTCCAAATTTAGGGTGCTGGAGGACTGTAGCACAAGGAGGCACTGGGTAAAATGTGGTGTAGGACAAGGTTTGTCTCACAGGAAAACACAGTCATCCTGAAGGCTTTTGCCTTCGGCTGTGCAGCTTTAGTCAGAGTTGTAAAAATTTAATTTTTCACTTGCTGAAAATTAACTGAGTGCTCTTCTCAAGCATCTCTTTCTTCAGAGGGAGACAAAGTCTATGTAAAATACGTTCTGCAGTGAGGACTGCGTGCAATAGCAAATATCAACTGTTTTTTGGCTGGAGCTTACTTGCATTTTGACTGATTTTGGCTATATTTTTTGGTTTTCCAAAAATTGCTGTGTATCAGAAAGTGGAGTTTTAAATGTCTGAAAAAAAAGGGACCCAACTCCTTGTAGATAATTCACGTTGCCCAGAAGGGAAGATACATGTGAGGAGTGATGCTAACAGTCTTTTGTCTCCATGTCCCCTGGTGTTTTTTTCTGCTGTCTTCTTTGAAAGCAGATTGTGTGTGAAGGGTATTTAAAAATATCCAAACCGATCGAAATCATCTATGGCATAGAGGCAGAAATAGCCAGGAAAACAAACAGACCGGAGATGAAATATGGATGAGATAGACATACCAGCATTTCGTAAAAGAGAGAGCTTAAAACCAAAAGCCAAGAAACACAAATACAGGGAGTTAAAGTACAGATACTTTATGATTCATGTTACTGTCTTCAATTAACTATGATATAGAATTGCATGATTTTTTTCCTTTCAAAAGAGAAACCCGTCTCCTTGCTTATTTTTCCACTTGCTTCTTTGTTTAAGTTAATTCAGCAGTAATTGGATACACTGTGTCCAATTCTTAATAAATCAATGGAACTTTATAGTGATATTGACAGTGGCTTTGCTTGCCCCATTGTTTCTATCAAGAGTTTTATTCTGCTTCAAAACAATTTGCTGTGAACGCCCTTGTTTGTTTGCCACACTAGGCTTTGTTCTGGCTGAAAACTTTGATTTATAACTGTATATAATTGATGGCTGTGGGGTAGGTGGACTATAGCTATCGCTCCTCCTCTTTTAATCTAGCTTTGCGTAGAAATCCATGTAGTGGAGCATTCTCAAGGGAACCAGGCTGGGAAATTTTCTGTATACCCAATGGGAGGCCATTAATCATAGTGAAGAGTCTCTTACTGGCTGCAAGCATGTTTGTGAAAGTCGGGAAAACAAAAGTAGACCACCTCAAAACGACTGATCAAGAGAATAGATGTTAAAGCCAATGTATTCATTGTGATACATCAAAAAAAAAAAAAGAATAGTTTATGCATTGCTAATTATGTAGAAGTATATTTATCCAGATAGATTTGGCACATTTAAAGATATTTTATGCACTAATAAAATATAGTGTATAACTATATTTTATATATAGTTATATATATATATAATATAACTGTATAACTGTAGATGCTAGAGATCAGAATCCTAGAAGAATGAAATAAAAGTTTTGATGATTGCTGATATGTATTTGAAAGAGAAACTTTGAAAACAACAGATAAGAAATTCCCAAAGTGTTTGATAAATGTTAGTTGGAGCTGAGCTCATTAAAGAAATGTTCTAAAAAGTCTAAAATGTTAAGTGAGATTCTGATGAATATTTATGACAAAAATGTCTCATTCAAAACTACAAAAAAAATAGAAAATTTTTTAAAAAATTAAAATTTACTTTTCTTTAGGGAAGTTAGGAAATAGTTTTTTCCTGCAGCTTGTGCATTCTGGCTGTGGTCTAGCGCAGAGGAGGAAGCACTTGAGACCACCTGCAGTCTCTCAGAGGTGGCACTCACCTGCATACTGTGAAACCCAAACCCCCATGTTTTCAGGACTGGGGCCTCGATGTCTCTGCAGATCCTCCTGTCTTCTCGTATCCTTCACAAAAATGTGTTGCTCAGATGCGAACCTAATGGGTTCCAGTTGGGTCTGCTCAGAAGGTATTTTTACAACAAAGTGATTGTGCTTGAATTTGAGTATAACTAGGTTGGATATGAGATGGAGTTACAGGAGGTATTTCTGTGATTAAAAATTTCTGCCCAGTAGGGAGAAATAAAGGAAGTAAGGGGGCTCAAATGCAGTTTTTAAGCACTGACAGTCTGGACTTTTTCCCATATAAATAGCCATAAAGTATAGGAAGAGAGATATTGTAACGTGACATAACAACATTATTTGCTAGACAAACAGTTGGTTGTTGTTTTTTTTGTTTGTTTCTTTTTTTTTTTTTTTTTTTTTTTTTTTTTTTTTTTTTTTTTTTTTTTTTTTTTTTTTTTTTTTTTTTTTTTTTTTTTTTTTTTTTTTTTTTTTTTTTTTTTACTTTAGAGGCTAAATTTAATGCAGTCAAAGATAACACTAGAGTTTGTGTTTTTATGAAGCTATGGTAGAGCAGCATGCCGAAATTAGTTGATTCACCTCACAGAAAGTCTCCAAGTGAAGCTTCCTACCAGATTTCAGCCTATGTACTTTAAAAGGGTTACTAAAATTCATAAATAATTTCCTTGAATAATGTTTAAATGTGAAATTTGAAATAGTACTTTCCATAGATTATAATATATTATTCTGATCTGATAGAGATGGAAATATTTTCTCCAGAAATCGATACAGTAGAAACTACAACTTATCCTGACAAAGTAGTTACAAAGTTAAAATTGCAGATAGTAACTTAAATCTTAATACAAAATGCAGAAGCATCAATGTTCATTCTGAATTATGAAGTGTAATCTTTCTTCCTAATTTATACTAAATTTATGGCAGTGGGGAATAGGAGCAAAGTACTTACTTACATTTGGTAATTTTTTTAAGATCAAGGGGAAAAAAAAATTTCCTGTGATTAAAAGAAAATCTCAACTTTGTCTTTTTCACTACTTATGGAAAGGGATTAATTTCAACTGTATATTCTGCAATTTCCAGTATTTTTAGCTCATTTTTATTCAGTACTATTTTATATATTAGCATGACTTCATTTTTTCCCTCATACTAAATTGAAACGAAAATACAGTCTGTGTCCCAAAGATGTATATTCATGCTTGACGTAAAGCACATGTTAAGATATGGTTACTTCAAGTTAAGCATATGCTTAAGCTGCTCTCAGCAAAGATGACTTTTCTGAGCTGCAATTTACACCCTTATGACCTTTATTAAATTACAACTTTGTCAAACTACGTACTGTGTCCGATTTTAGTGGTGTTCCACACGTGGGTGTAGCACTGCCACTAATCTTAAATCCCTTTTAATTACTGCCCCTTTGCTTGTTTTCTTGTTTCCTGGCATAGTAGAAGTCCAACTGAAATGAAGTCCAGGGCTTAAGTGCTCATCTCAACTATTCATCTTAGCTTTCCCTATTGTTATGTTTATACAGAGTTTTATTAGAGTCATGGGATCAAAATGTATTCCTTTAGTTTTACAAAAAAATGAATAGCTTTTTACATCCCTAGCATTTAAAGTAAACACAGCGAGTTTTTAAAGTGGGGATTTTTTTCCAACAACTAAAATACAGTCTTATATTCTAAACATAAATCATAATTTCATTATCAACACAGAGAGGTCCAACGCAATATATATGTATAGCTGAATGATATAAGTGGCATTTCTGTGTAAAATGTATTCCCTTGCCCAAGCAAACACTTCATAACAACATGAGTGAAAAGGTGTATTTAAAAAACGAAGGCTTAAAGCATGTTGCTTATAAGTTATACGGAATGCAGTTTTTGTAAAATATGAAGCTCACTGGATACGATCCAAACCAGCTGAACTATGTTAAAAGGTATAATAAACAGTCATAGCTTTGCATGCAGTTATTTAATTGGCAAATAGATTTTTCTATCACTGTCACTGGCAATAGCAGCCATTTGATACCAGGGCTTGGATTAAATGTTTCATCAGTAGTGCCTATTTAAGGATCTTTATGGAACAACAAGTTAGTCCCCTGGGCAAGCCCATGTCAACTGCAATAAAGAGATCCACACAAGTGAACGAGATGTATTTTTGCAGGATTTACAGGGAGACTAGGATTTGCTTTTCTGTCTGGATGCTTTGAAGGCTGCTTCCCATTTTGTTTAACAACAGTGTCTGCTGGGGACAAATATTGAATACCGAGCATTGCACATCGGAAGGATTTTTATAATTTTCTTGTGGAAATGGATTTATAAATGGTTGTCATCTTTCTGGAAATAGGTGAGTCTCTGATAAAAGCAGATACTGTGAGATTTCGGTAGGTTTAATTTTCTGGTAAATATTCTGCTTCTAGACTAAACCTACTGATTCTCAAAGTATCTGCTGTATTTTTTTCTCTCTCATTTAGAAAAAAAATGTCAGAACCCCCTGAACACCTCACTCCCTCTTTTAGTTCAGGGAAAATGCAATGTCTGTGAATTTCAAGATTGCTTTATTTAGTCCACTGTCCTGGTCCCAAGGTGCTCATAAGGTCTGTGCATGTAGTTAATACTTGCTGCAATGTTTTATAATTGGTGCATATAATATATACATTTGTCATTTTATAGCATATTAGTTGAATTTAGAAGCATTTTTAAAGTTAATTTTGAATATGTATCTGTGTGTGTGTCATGGAACCTGAGTCAGTTCTTCTTGGCAACTAGATTAATTTTTCCATGGTTGATTTTAATTTGAGTTTTTTTGTTCAATATTTGTCACTCTGAAACTCTTCAAGAAGAAGCAAAAATACATAACCTAGCTGAAACCGATTATATCTACTGTTCATTTTCATGTCCGTGTAACCGTGCTGGGCATAAATTTAAGTCTCAGTTGTTCATTGGCATATATTTGATCTAAGCTGATGATACTACATCTAACCTCCTTAGCTAGGTTACTGCTTTCTGAGGTTGAAAAGTGGAGAGTGAATGCCTCTGAGGTTGAATTAAATGAGCCGTTTGCAACGAACTGATGAATAAGCATCTTTCAGGCTCAGTTGAAACAGTTCAAACTTTTGTTCACTGACTGTTTTTCAGTGTGAAGCAGAACTTACACTACCATTACTTCAAGAATTGATTCTGGGATTTCTGGTGAGAGTAAGAGCTGTCCCCTTATACACCCTTGGTAATTTGTATTCTCAGGAGGTTTTATATATATATGTGTATACTGTTCATATCTCTATGTATACCAATTATATATGTATCCATATATAAGTATTTGTGTTTATAAATTTATGTAAATTTGTGTATTTCAGCATATATGTGAAAATTAGTAGGTGTTTTTACTTAACCATGGTCTCCTAACAAGTCTCATCACTGTTTTTTTATCATACATAGGGAAATGAAAATCACAGCTAAATAAGTTGTAAAGCTAGAGATATAAAGTCAAATTCCTAACTGTACAAGGGCTCCTTTTCACCATCTGGTACTGCAGAAATGCTCCTGAATAGTGGTATCGTATTTTACATCCACTATAATGTCTTTAGAGTCATGTCAATGTAAAAGGGCATAAGTTTAATGTGCACTTAAAGAGTTGTAACTGTGCAAATTTTTCTATGCAAAATGGGAAGGGGAAGGAAGGGAGCAGGTGCATCGCTCAGCCAGCGCTTCTTTCCTCTTACTCTCCTTAGTCCCCGTTGTTTCCTGAAGCCTCTGAAAAGGTGCCAGCCAGTGTTAACACAGGTCGTGTTTGTTGGTTATATAGTCATGCATTTAGATGATTTACATAGTATTGTTCTCATTTCATAACTTGCCTCATATGTTGTTCTTTTCTGGGCTGGTGTAAGTGATGGTGTTTTTATAACAGAAACAGTGTCTGAGAGATGTGTCTTTCTGTCCCACTTTGGTCTACCCTGTTTGTAGTTACTTTAAAGACAGATTTTAGTTTTTGTCTGGGGACTAGAAGAGTAAAATCCTTTCATGCCTGCAATATTATCAGTATTCAAAAAAAAAAAAAAAGATTTCTGTTTTGAGCCCAAGCTTCAAAATGGAAAGGCTTCTTAACTCTGCCCTGTTTACACTATTATTAAGGAATAGCATCCTGTAAAACTATGAAAAAAACTGTTGGTCTGTCCTTGAAATCAAGACCTCAAGACTACCCTTCCTGAAAAACTTGGAGGGAATCATCTAACTAATCAGCTCTTTGCCTGGACAACAGCTGGATATTGCTTAGTTTATTGAAAAATCATCAAACAAGTAGAAGAAAAAAAGATGTTTGTGGCTAATCTGAGTGTCTCTGTGTACTTAAAACTTTGAATTGCCTTCTGCCCTTGTGGTTTTGTATGCTTATTCAAGGCAGCAAGGGTTTTTGTGTCAACAACCATATTTCTAGACCCAAGCCATTTCAGGATGTGACCACCTCTGAATACTTTGCATGGTGTTGGAGAAAAAAACAATACCATGTCATCATCATAGTGCCTGAATAAATCTGTCCTGTTCCATTGCTCCTCACCAGGAGTGCACATCCCTGGTTTTTCTGTGCTCTCTCCCCTGTAGGCTGCTTGTGCCTTCCTCTGTGACTCGAGGAGGTGGGAGATGTGCATCAATTTGCATGATAGTTCAGCCTTGTAACCTGGAGTGCGGTGACTGCTAATGTGTTTGTTGGGTAGGTTTTTCTGCTTGCACAGATTAATGACCCGATTCGGAAGCCGTTCTACATGCTGGACTCCTGCTGATTTCTGTTTGTGCAGAACTGCTAGGGAAGCTAACTTTGAGCATATATTCTGGCATAATTTATTCAGGGTCCAGTCCTGGTACCCAGCCAGAGTTGAAATAATAATAAACTGGTCTTCCCACAAAATTCTTCTTTCTCTCATCTTGAGACAGAGATTTTTCATGCCTGCCAAAGGAGGTGCACTCTGTACTCTGGGAATGGGTAGATGTCTCTGTGGACCTCTGTTACTGCTCCAGGCACTTCTTCAAGCTGCCACAGAGCACACACTTCGGAGACAAGAAGTGAGTATTTGCTTCTCTCTAAGTTGCTGTGTCATGAAAGAGAGAGTATTTTTAGGAAAAAATTGGCATTTCCTCCATACATTTATTGCACCTTTAATTTGTGCCTTCGAAACGCTGTAGGTTTTCTTGAAGTTCAACAACTAAAGGGTCTGTTCCCCTTGTTGAGGCCTCAATTTTCCATGCAGCTGATGGTTGGTAAGGAGCTTTGCATGGATTCTAAGCTGTCAGTGAGGGCACTTGTGTGATGGGTCTGTCTGGCTTGAGGAAATGGTGGTCTTGCCTGTGGGTGATCTAAGAGTAGCTGTACGTGTTATCTTTTTGTCAGTATCTAAAGGAGTTTACCACCTGACCCCATCCTCGGCTGTATGTGTATATACATCTCTGAGTCACTTAGTGACTGAACTATGAGTTTTCCCTTTAGAAATCCTATATTTCCGTCTCCCAGAAATAGTAATAATCCTGAAACCCCATAGAAACCTAGTTTTCTAAGAATTTCAAGATCCTATTTCTAACCACGTGGATCTGCAGTACACTTGAACTTAAATCTTTCCTGGCTTCTTGACAACACACTTTTGAGGAGAAATTCTTCCTTGCAGAAGGTGATTGTTTGAAATACCTTGGAGATTTGTAATGCTAGAAGTAGCCAAGGTGAGGATGGATTAGTAGGTAGAGTGCAGGTGCATGTTAAATGCAATTTATCACGTGGATACCACCCCCAGGTATGTGGGTGGATGGTTTGAGAGATGCCTACCTAAAGCTTTAATGTGCTCAGTGAACACTTAATTCAGAGGATTTTCAGTTTTCACTGCTTCTAACAGCATTCTGCAGTCATAGTTTCACACCGATTAGCTATTCTTGAATAGGTTTTCCATTGTGTTAGGTGTAGGCATGTTGCTCTGCAGAATCACTCAAGAGTGGATGCCTTTTTTTTCCATCTAGTTGTTTCAACAAACATACCTATTGTGACCACTGAGAGGTTATCACTGCCTGGTAGACAGTATTTTGAGTTCTTGTGGAGGATTTCATTTCTGGGTTTCATGCACACATTTATGGGGAAGACTCATGAAAATTCTTGTGTGTCTCCATTGTCTCTTTTTCAAGCAGCACTGGACAAGTAGATTCTGATTTTACACATCTATTAGTGTGACACTATTTAGATATCAGTGGATTTAGTTGTGATGAATCCTTAAGATCCAGCTATCTGACTTTGTAACTTGCATTTGGCTTGTACTGCCTTCCAAGAACATCTATTTGCATTTTCGTCAGAGATTTCAGAGGCAGTTTCTTTTCATATATGAAAAGTAACAGCAATAAACTACGTTAGCAAATCCTCCTACAAGCCTCTTCCGTTTCCTCAAACTTCATGCTTAATAGTTGGTGGTAAATATTCTCTCTTTTCATCAAAATAGCTTGCAAAGATCAGTGATTTTAAAACCTTCGTGCTAAAACTGCACAGATCTGCTTAGTTAGCTATGTTATAGCTGCTAATTGACTCCAATATGAGACTAAACAGGGGAGGTATAAATCTGAAAATGCTGCAAAAAGGGGAGAGAGAAGTGACTGAGATTTTGAAATGACACTGTGTCTTTTTTGGTCATGGGTGGGTGAGATCGGATTCATTTAATGCCAATAGCAAAGCGTCATTGTCTTCAACGAGTCTGAGATTTTACTGTAATGGGTGTGGTGAGAGACATTTGACATTTTCACTTTGATACCTGAAACCACCACAAAAAAAAAAAAAAAAAAAAAAAAAAAAAAAAAAAAAAAAAAAAAAAAAAAAAAAAAAAAAAAAAAAAAAAAAAAAGTAAAATACTGTGGTTTCTTTTTCTGTTACCATGTAGCCTCTAACTCAGTTTTTTTCCAAAGTTCATTTTGTCTCTCACAGCTGAACTGAAAAATCAAATACCAAATCTGATACACTTACATTCCATGTGGAAAAGACAGCCTGGATTTGGAGTCAGTCCTACCTCTGAATAAATAGAGACTACTTTTAAAACAAATCTATGCTGATTAATAATGCACTCCTGTACTGCGCCAAAGTAAATTTTGCATAAGGGTAAAGAAAAAAACACATGAAACTTGATAATCTGCAGTGAGTTTTAATTTTGGTTAATGTGAACTAAAATTTAGGGTCTCAAGGCTGTACTAAAACAGTAAATAACCTTCATCTACTGCTGTCTATAAGAACTGCTTTTGTTGTTCTTCTTCCAAGAAAAAAAACAAGATCCAGAGCTTTGATTCCTTTTTCTCTTTTCTTCCTGACCAAAATACCTTTTTAAAGTATTTTTTTCCTTAAAAAGGAGAAAGCAAAGAAGCATAAAAGTCCATAAGCTGTTAGCACATGTTGTTTATAATGTATAATTAAAGTGCGTTTCTCCTGATACTGGCACTTCTTAACCAGAGGCAAAGCCTGAGCAAGCAAGTGGATGCAAGTCAGGGCTTGAGCTTTGTGGGGAGACTACCTTGTGATGGTCTCTGTGGGGAATTCAGAATTCTGCTGAATTCTTGAGCTTTGAGCATGGCGTTATCATTGGCTTTGTGCAGTCAGGATTTTGTTTCTTTGGATTGAAGTGTGCATCCACAGTGAGACTGCAGTGGAAAGAGCTATGAGTTCAGAAGAATAAGGTAATGCAGTGATAACATGGGGATAGTAGTAAGATAAATGTGTACTTTGAAGTGGATGTAAATAGTAAGAAATGAATACATTTGCAGTTCGTGATTTTTCATGGTTGGCCTGAATGTAAGAACACTAATGCATTATAAAAAGATAATGCCTTTAAACACTGGCAGCACCATCCTCAGTGGAGGTGAGGAATCATTTTGCAACTCTTCATATATGAGTTTGTCAAGCTTGACTGTGTTTTGTATTTATTCAGAAATTATTACAGTGTAGGAAAAGGTGAAATTTTTGTTAGGGTGTGTAATCAGTTAATCTGTTGGTTGGTGGATCAAGCTATGCAGAGAAGCAGTTAAGACATCACTCTCCTCTTAGCTGTTTGCATTAGTTTTGCATCCAGCTGCTTTGCCTCAGCTAGTGCCCAGCTCTGTTATGCTCAACTCAGTAAATCATGCCTAATAAACAGCAATTTGTTAATGTGACGATGTACAAAAATATAACAGTATATATAGGGCTATGGGTTTTACATGTTAATGAGCTTGTCGTTCCTTATTGTATAATTCTTCCCTGTTGCCTTTCAGTGATGGCAGTGCTCTGTTCACAGCTTTTGCCATGTGCAGTGTCCCCATGGAGACCATGTGCAGAGTGCACCTTCCTTTTTTTTTAGCTAATAAGATCCTAGATGCTTATAGAAGCTTATCTGAAACATTGCAAAAAATACCGCTGAAATGAATACTTTGAGAGATTACTTAGTAAGAAGAAAATAGTGATAGATGATTTCTACTTTGTGGAAGAAGAGGGAAGCTGAGGGGACACTTAATGATATCGTGAGCTTTAACAGAATATATTCAAAGAATTGTTTTTTCCTGGTGTCGTGGGTTTGCTCTGGGCCAGTTTTCTCTCACCCCCTCCACAATTGCCATAAGTTGAGAGAAGGTTTATGCAGACAAAAGAGATCTGACTGGGGAGAATAATATTAGGATTTGTTACTAGCAAGATAAAAAACTAAAGAATTATATCTACAACAATTCTAATTAGGTAAAAGTACTATGCATTTACATAAATATCCCTCTCCCCCTTTGTATCAGTTCAGGAGGAGACGATGCCTGTCCTATTTACATTCCTTTTCTTCCTGCCTAGAACTGTTTTCTTTTGTTAAAGAAGGCTGCTGTACCTGCATTATTGACTGGTGAGGTATTCAAGTGCTAAGTTTGCAGTTTTTGTGAAAGCTGTTTGGTTCTGATTATATCCAGTTCAATCTGTTTTGTAACTTGGTCTCCTTTTCTATTTACTGTTGTATGCCTTTACTTATAAATATCTTTTTTGTGCTCTTTTTTTGTATGCCTGGGTCATAAAATCACAACCAGAAGTACAAGCTTTATGACTATAAAACAAGTCATGCCTACCTTGTAGACTGTGTCATCTACTGTGATGTTGTATTCTATGTATTATCAATTTTACTGTAAGAGGAAAATTAGAGCATGCATTTTCCACATGAAGAAATCAAATGTAATCTAAATGCAAACCACAGGTTTTATTGCACAGTAATATTTGATAGCACTGCTATTACTAATCCCAGCATGACAAGAAACACAGCATAGTTACGAAGTTCGCAGCACTCATTTTTTAATGGCCTTTTTTTTTGTTAGGAAAGCCACAAAACCAGGAAAGATTGTTTGCCAGTTGTAGTCTCAGACTTGCAGAAATGTTAGTGGAATACTATACGTTTTTACAAATCATTTCAGGTCTGGCAGGAATACGTATTCTTTCTAATTTCCATGAAAACATTATTGAGTAGTAAACCCAAAATGAGATGACTAACCGTATCCAGTAAATACCTTATTATCAGTGCCTTTGCTTCTGAAGAGTACTTTATGTGGAGTTTTAATTTTTATTTTTTTTTCTTTTTGTATGTAAGGTTTTAACACCCATAATCAAAGAAATAAAAGGCAAATGATTGCGTTACAATAGAGTGCACCCACCTCACAAGTGTGGAGCATGCTGCCACTTGTCTCGTAGGTTATATAGAACTATTAATATAAATAATAACTATTAAGATGACAGTGAATGTGCTTCTTTCTGGTATTTTTAGTGAGCTTTGGTAAAAGTGCCATAACTTTATAACACAATGGTAACTTGGGAGAATTAGGCAGGTGTGCTGTTTGGGAGTGTTGAATATTAACTGACACGGGCTGGAAGAGAATATATTCTGCCTTCTTGAGATATGTTAGTTTTTCCATGACAGCTACTGAACGCAGATTAACTGTGGGTGCAGCTCATAAAGGCCAAGCTAGACTCAGCTGTGACTAAATCAGTTGCAGTTAAAAGTGCATTTAGTATGTTTCCCTACATTTTCCTTCTCTCACCTGAAGAACACTTGGTATTTGTAGTTGTACTTGTGACATATAGCCTCCTTATCATGTTTGCATATGCTCTGCATAGGTGCAGTTATCAAAGTAGACCACAGCCTGGGATGAAAAAACAGATGCATTAGGACATGGAGTTGCAAATGCAGGGGAAATTTGGAAACTGTTATGGCCAGAAATGATAAATAGTATTGAGTGTAAATACTCAACAGCTGTTATCCTGGAATAAGAACCATTGAGTACCTGTCTGATACTTACTTAAAATGAAGGATACTACCTACCACACCCTAGATATTGTTGTTTCCATTAGATAAAATTTTCTTGCGGACCCCTCTTTTTGGAGCAGGGATCTAAATGAGGTGTATTTGACACATCAGACCAGAAGAAAGTCAATGTTCCTACACAGGCAGGAACTTCATGGGTCTTTTCCCTGCAGCATGGGCATCAGGTCTACAGTTGTCCCCTGAGTATGCACACTGAAACCATAAATGGAGAGGAAAAGGGAAGAGTTTAATGGGAGCAGTGAGGAACTTGCCACCATTTGAAGTATTTTCTTCTATATATGTACAGAATTGCATTAATCCTGGTTCTGGGGGAAAATACATGCCCCATGTTTATGATAGGCCAGACTGTATGATAATGGTGGCCTCTTGCATTACTGTATATAGGAGATTTGTTAGCTATCCTGAATTTATAGTGCCTTTCTATCTAGGTAGGGGTGTTTTTTTCCTTTTCATTTGATCTGTTCCTGTCTGGGCATCCAGTCCTGTTCCTGTTAAGGGATATTAGCAAGATACCTGGAAGGAACTGGCTTGCTTAAATGATATACACTGTGACTTAAGATAAAATAAATCAAATTCAGAAGTAATATCACCAGTACTTATATACATGCTCCTTTGATCATATCTGATTGGTTCAATATTATTTACTTTTGGTGATAATGGTTTGTCTGCTTTATCTCCTCTGCTCTGACAGTAGTTTTGCCTCTGTCCATATTCAGTTGTCTCAATTAATAATGCTTTTAGTTCATTGATTTTGCTTTCCAGCTGGCTGAATTTATCTGGCCAACTTTTCATTTGTGCGTTTTTCCCAAATCTACCATACAAATACTCATCCCTTTCTTCCTGAGAGGAAGCTAAGAAATGTTACTTGCCTCTGATGACAGTGTCCAGTTAAAGTTCAGGGAGATTTTTCAGAGAGTTAATTTCCAGATGTTCCACAAAAACCCTTTCTGGGGAGATCTTTGTTTTTGAGAAGACCATGGTTGTGTCTTGGTCTTCTGGATGCAGGTGTAGCCAGCCTTTTGGTTGTACTGATCAAGATAAAGGGATGGACCACACTGGAGTTTGTTTTTGTTAGTTTGTGCTGTTAGTTTTCCGTATTAAAGCTGAGAAAACTAAAACACTGTGTGTGTGCGCATGTGCGTGCGTGCATCTTTTGTGTTGGGTGTAAGTTAAACCAAGGATTTTGGATCTTCCCAACTTCCTGGAAACCTGTAAATCTCTGAAATGCCATGTATGAGGCTGCTGAGGATGTCACTGTGGATGTCGTCAAGTAGTACACCCCTATCCAGTGACCCTTTCTGAACTATCAGTCCCCTAAATGTGGATTCAGTCTGAAAGGTCCAGCTAACTTTACAACCTGATTTACACACTTACGCACTTGGGTTTTTTTGAACACCTTCTAAAATATATTCCCCTCTTGCAGTTCTTCAGATGGTTGTGGGAGCAAGTACGTAGTTCCCAAAAGAGTAGTGTACTATATACAGATGTGCCAGTTGAACTATTTTTGAATATACTTTATTTTATCCAGAGTTACGGTGAATGTTGTACAAGCACCTTGAAACATACTTTCAGAGCCTACATCTCTTTTACAGCTATCAGGGAGAACAGCATGGGCTTTCACTTTTTTCAACTGTCTTCTTGTCTTTTTCAGAACCAGTTTTTGGCACTTTTTTTTGTTGGTTGGTTGGTTTGGCTTGGTTTTCTTTTTTTTTTTTTCTTCTTTGCTTGTTTTTTTATTTTTATACTTTTCTGGTTTTTTTTCCTTTTCTGTTTTATAGGTCTTCATATTCTGGGTCTCTTGGGGTAAGAACAGTGAACGAATGGGGCAGTACATAATGCAATAATATCAATTTTTATTTCAATTTATGATTAACATTTTGAAGATAAGTTCAGCAGGCAGTGATTATAATCAACTGAGGATGTCCAGAATACAAGAGAAAGGAGAACTTGATTATAGCAGTTTACAGTTTTACAGTTAAAAGATATGAAAAAACACGAATAGTCCCTTTGGGAAATGAAATATAATGGAAGTGTGGTTATTAAAAACCAGATATTATGTACACTAGTTACCACCTATTACAGTAAATCACTGTGAGATGCAGGAAACATATCAGATAGATAAAACAGCCTTCTTAGAATACCTTGCCTTATTTTCTAGTGGATACTTTTTTCTTCTTAGGCATTGAATTGATTTGGGGTGTGGAATTCATTTAGGAGCACGTACAGTGCCCTTTTCAGAATGGCTATTGAAATGAAGTTGTTATCTGTGCTGAACTGTAAGTCATGTTTCCCCATGCCCCTAGGAAAACTGCTTAAAGGGGCAATCGCGTACACCAGGTACTAATAGATATTAGTTACTTATGCTTAATGATGTTGCCAGCCTTGAGTATTTCACTTATCTTAAAATGGAAGTGCATGTTGATTTCCATTTCACAAATGGAAAAATTGAGTCAGATGGAGTTCAAATGACTTTCCTGAAGTCACCAGCAAATCACTGTCAGATGTGAAGATACAATCCAGCAGCCCTCTCCGCTATGCCCTATGTGGTTATATACAACTCTGAAGTGCCTAAGTAAGTAGTTTTGGGTTATTAATGCCTTTATGCTCATTCAATAAAGATATAAGCAACTTTATAGCTCTCAGGGTCATTCCTCTGGCATCTGCCAGCATCCTGTCCATCATATACAACCAACACAACTTGACTGTGTTACTACTACCTGGATCAACCAGGGATCTTGAAGTTCTGATATCTTTTCTGTTACCATGAGTAGAAATGGAGGAAGGTACATATAAATGTAGGTGGTTATATCAAATTTGTACCGTCATTGTCTTTTGTTTTCCTAAGGATAGCCTGAAATGGTTCTTATAAATTAAAACATTACATTTATTCTGTGGATTAGAGAGAGGGATTTGCCTGAGGAGAGCATCCAGCTTCAGCCAGTAATCTTGCATAAATCTGTTGTGATTCCAAGCATGCAGTGATGCTAACCAAGTCAGCTGTTATGTCAAGACATTTCTTTGATCTGCTAATTTAATATGGGTTAATTAGATTAATTAAACAGAAGATAACTAGAGATGAAGAAGGAGGTCGAGAAGAAAATCATTGGCAGTTGCAGCCTTGTGTTGGTTTAGCCCTGGCTAACAGCCAGTTGCTCACCCAGCTGCTCACTCCTGCACTCTGCCATGAGACAGGGAGAAAATAGAAGGAAGGTGAGAAGATTTGTGGATCAAGATAATGACATTTTAATTGTGACAGCAAGAGCTGTGCACACAAGCAAAGTAGAAAGAGTAATTAATTTGCTACTTCCAGATATCGAACTCCTTTCTGGAAAACACACATAGCTGTTGCTTGGGAAGACAAACACCATAACCGTGAACATTCCCCCTTCCTCCTCTATTCCATGAGGGTTCATTGCTGAGCACATCATCATGTCATCTGGATTATCCCCTTGGTCAGCTCTGTTTAGCTGTCCCAGATGTGTCCCCTTCCAGTCTCATGCCTGCTTCAGCCTGTTCCCTGGAGTGGGATCGTGCAGGGCACAGTCAGCACAGGAGAAGGTCTTGCTGGTGTGCAAGCCCTGCTCAGCAACAATGAGAACATCAATAGGTTATCAACTCTGTTTGAGTGCCCCTGGTGGTGCAGTGGCTAAACCGCAGTGCTGTCAACACTGAGATCCGGGTTCGATTCCCGATTAGGACACTCCCTGGGCAGATGGAGCTCGTTAGCCCTGTAAGGCAATCCATCTACGTCCTGAGGACCTCACTGCCACCGTCCAAGTGTGCTTGGCCCCGGCAGATGAACCTCAGGATTAAAGGGTGGGCTCAGTTCCGCGCACACTGTGTCTCACCTAAAAAATCCAATGCGCAGGCTGGAAGGTGGAAAGACCTTCCCCGGTTCTTCGTTCGCGAAGACTGGCCATTTATTATTATTATCAACTCTGTTTCAGCCACAGACTGGAATCATGGCACTGGTATGGGCTGTTGTACCAGCAAGACCCAGAACAGCAATTAAACATGGATCTACAACACCAGAGGGTTGGAAAAGTATTTTACTTTGATAGAGTACTGAAGAAAAGACACCAAAACCAACCAACCAAAAAAATAATGCCCCCCAAAGCTTCTTTTTTAAGGAGTGAAGTCCAATGGGCTAACAATAGCCATTCATAACACTAAATATTTGCAGAGAGCGTTGGTAAATTGGACATGAACAAATTGCTCACAATGAATGGAATTCAGTCTGCGAGTCTGTGGGAGTGGGACAGGAAAATGGCAACATCAGAGCCTCTTTGAAACACCGTATGCTGTAAGGGCAAAAAACCATGGATATCTAGAGAGAGATTGGGATTACAGAACATGAGAACATGGGGGCTTGTGTCAAAGGAGGATGTATTCATTTCTAAGAAGAGATGGAAAGGTGAAATTGTTAGAGACATTTTAATAAGCTTATGTTCCAGTAGGGTTTTTGTTTGTATTTAATTAATCTCTTGATCCGTGACATGGTTATAGAAAGGCCTGTGTTTGGGCAGCTAGCAAGAGAAGGCAGTGGAAAAAACCTATAACTTATTTCCAGGCACTTACTTAATTAAAATACAAAACAGGCAATGTGGTCTCTGGATTTATTTTTCCCATGTAGACTATAAGCAATAAGCTGAGATTGCAGAACAAAAAAAGTACACTTATGCCTTCTTAGCTTGATCTTTGAGCTGCTTCTTCTCTGAGATGGATTTAATTCAGTCCTAGCTTTAAGATGAGGGCTTTGTGTCTGCCTAACAGACATTTCCACCTAACTGATAGGAATACCTTCCTCAGGAACCCCTTAAATCCTACTGGGAATAATAAGCATTGAAGTTTGTTAGCTTGCCAGTGTTTCTTTTCAAGTCTCATTGAGGTGAGATGCAGCTTTGGGGTTCCCCTTTATGAGGTATAGTCATCTCCCTCCTCACTAACACCTAAAAAAAAAAAAAAAATAAAAAAAAAATAAAAAAAAAAATTAGAGCTGTTTCCTGATCTTTCCGAAGTGTTCTTCTATGGAGAAAGTCATGGTTTGTAAAACTGCCACTTCTGTCTCTGTGAATTACAGTTTTTCCATCTGACTGACCCCATGAGCTCTAGTGGTCTCATTGTGCCCAGGTCTGTCATTCTGGATGGTGCCTTGGTGCCTAGTGAGGCTTTCTTCCAGCCCTATGTGAACCTCTGTTGGTTGGCATTTTTTGGCTACAAGAAAGGATCTGTATGAAGAATTGAATGGTCCATAGATGCGATTTCTGTCCCTTGAATCTTGGAGGCTGTTAAATGTCCTCTGATGAGAACTGATCTGGAAGTGTGGAAAGCTTAGATTTGGGAGTTGTATATACAGTTTTTTTATTTCAGTTTTTCTTAGGATTTATTTCTTGAGCTTTTAGAAGCTGCAGTTGTGGGGATTACTTCAGTTGGTGTTTACGCTCTTGGCTCATACCCGCTTCACACTAGCTGCTTGGCACCAGAATGGTTTTGCAGCAGCAGGAGCTTATGCTCACCCTATGGATCAGCACTGGCCATCCCCTCCTGTCTGGAACTCCAGACCCTAGCACTCCCAATAGACTCACATTTTAAATGTAGTAAAACCAGTAACAGAGGACATATGATGGTTTTAAATGTTAATTGTGTAATTAATAGCCTCAAATAAAGTTGGGGTTTTTTTTGATAGCAAGTTTAAAATAAAGCTTAAATCAACAATTAAATTTTAAAATAAATACTTTTTTTCCCCTTAACCCTGTTTGTCATCATGTAAAAGTATTTACATCCTGTAAACAAAGCAGAAAACATTTAGGCTTTCCTCAATTTATTGTGATCTGCATTTATAATAGAAGAAAGCTGAGCTTCTTTTAAAATCTGACTAAAGGCTCTTCTGCTGTGCAGCTGGAAACTGCAAAATTGAATTTGTATAAAATCCAGTTCTTATGTGTACAATTAATTAAAATGTAATGCAACTACAACCAGCCTGTAAAGAAACACATGGGACACTTGTGAGGAAATAGACATGATGCAAGCTGAGACTGAAATGATGTATTCTTTGTGTCTGAGGACATAAACTGTCTCAAAACCCAGCATGGCTCAGTATATATATAAGTGCATTCGGATGTATCTTGGAAGTTTGGGGGCTGTTTCATTGACGTAGGCAGTGTGGCCAGGTGGAATGGGTCACACAGGTGAGCCTGCTAATGGTCTGGAGGTCTTACCTGGTGGGTGGGACCAGTGACACCCTCAGTAGGCAAGCTGTGAGCCCAGCATGGGGAGAATCCTGAACCTCTGGTACACTGGAGGTGTTTCCAGGTTATCTGAAGGGACCTGATCTAGTAATCTGTGAGAAAGTTTGAAGTTACATATCTGCAGAGCCTCAGGCAAGACAGATTTTGGGCTGGCCTGTCATGGGACCTGCAGCTTCAGGTGGGTGTTCAGAGGTCTGCTCTTCATCTGTACCACCACGTGTCATCGTTTGCTCTAGACATGCACCAGCAGCAAAGGACTCTCTGGGTCCTACTGAGGATTGGGTAGGTGACCATGTCAGATCTACTGCTTGGCAGAGTTCCATCTGGCTTTATCCCTAAAGGAGTGTGCAGTGTATTGTAGGGATTCTCCCATTTTTAGGGAGCCTGCTGCTTGAAGGCTACAGCTTGACTGAGAGAGAGTTGCCATCATTCCCAGGAGCAGCCCTGGGGTGCATGTGAATCCTCGCTGCCCTGCACTGGTTTGGAGGTCAGGAGGCCAGACATGAAGTGGGTGATCTGCACCAACATTAGGTGCTGTTTTAAGTAGGAGTCATGCTTACGCCCCTGGGTCAGCCACATCTCACGCTTCCAGCATAGCTACTAGGCTCTCCTAACCTGCTCAGGGCACGTTTCCAACAAAAATCTCAAAGCTGCCTAAGATGCAAGCAAAAGTGTGCGCTAAAGTAGCGTCTTTTATTTAGTCACTGGTGTTGGCTGCTGCGGTGTTTCTGTGATTCTGCCTGTTCATTTTAATAACCATATGATAACAGTTGCAAAAAAAGTCTCTATAAATAGAGGAGATCATGTTAAGCAGTCACAGAAAGGTGCATATCCTGAAAAGCTGTGAAGTTGGAAGTCAATGCACCACTTTCAGAAGTTACTCCTTCTGAACTGTTAACCATTAACAGAGGAACGCACATCAGTGTCTCTCTGTAACATTTATACTGTACCTTTTTTTCTAAAATGTGTTTTGTTTTCCATTAATGGGCTTTTGTATTCTCTCTGCTAATTAAATGTGTAGACTTCTCTATCCTTTTGATCCTAAAATAAAGCTAGTAGTGGGGAATATGCTACTTTTACTGTTTGTTTCAAAAAAGATCAAAATACTGTTCAGAAAACCTGCAGAGTTTATGAGTTGGGTTTTTGGGTTGCTGTATTTTTTTTTTTTTGGCATCATACTCTCTGTGCTATATTTTGCTTCTTTATTAGGAAATTTATAGGAAAAGTTGTTTTATTGTTCGTTAGAAGTATAAAGACCTTACGTGTGTTCATTTTGTAAGCTTTGATTTTTGGCAGTCACTGGAAGGATGAGGTGGTTATACGTTTAGTGAAGAGGTCCTTTATTCAAAATGCTAATTAGCCTTTGAAACCAAATAGGCTTAAAGTCTTGCTAAGTGTTTCAGATGAGTTTACCACTCCCCCAAACACTCTCCTTCCTCCTGCTGGACTTTCCCTGTTGTCTTGCAATTTCTGCTCCTGCTCCAGTCCTTGCAAACCTCCTGAATGTGTAGCACCCTAGGGCTCAGCAGAAATCATGGGCAACACCCCCCCCCCCCCATCCCCTTTCTTTCACGGATAAATTCAGAGAGCCTGAGGTGTGCACTGAAATGGAGGCACATTTTGCCACATACTGGTGTGCCTTTTTTTCCCCCTCCTGGTTTTTTTTTTTTTTTTTGCATGAAGAAAGGAGGTCTATAAGAAGACCTAACAATGCCCTTACTGTTCTGTCAGAAACTGCCTGGCTGCTTCTTGTTTTATTTGGCCCTGGCTGAATGGCAGTTTCATTTATATTTTGGGTGTTTGGCAGATATTTCATCTTTGTCAAACTTCACTTTTAACATTTGTTTAGATTACTTGTCACAACACTTTCCTTCCCCCTCCCCCCCAACTCTTAAGATTTCAGCCAGCTTGACGGTGCTCAGAAGTGGTTTCTAGTATTTTTGAACTCACTTTTTACATGTTGTCCCTTTTAGAGACATCCCAGTGAAGGTGGTTGATCTATAGTTTCTTTTTCACACTTTGATGATAGTGCAACACTGCTATTTTGGGCTTCTGACTCTGTTGATCATGGAGTAAGTGTCTCCTAAATCATGTGAATAATAAAGAAAAATATTATGGTGAGAGTTGTAAAATCCTGAATGCATCCATTTTACTTTACCTTGCCTAGTACATAAGACACTTTGAGCTCTGTTGAGATCAGTTCCCTCCTATTCTGTCTGAAAGGTGGTGGTCTTTGCTTTTTGTACTCACCCTGAGATCCTGCAGGTGTCCCCCAGTGCTTATCTGAGTTGTCAGCCCCGAGAGCACCAGGGGCTCTGGGATGACTGTTCCCTGTGTAGGGTTCTCTTGTGTTTATTTGATATTTGTGAGGGGCAGGTCACACGTGAGTATGAGCTGGTCCTTCGATATAGACCTGTTTCCATTTCTTATTTGCCCACATGATGTAATCTTTCTATTGAATTTGTTTGGAAGTTCCTGCATTAAGAGATGAGGGGAATAAAAGTGAGTCTTCCCAGCTCTCATCAGCATCTGTTTCTGTGCATTTAATTCCTCTTTTAGCCCAAATCTCAAGCAGTGACCAGACAGAGTTTCTGCTGTGTTCTTTGACTATAGATAGGTGGAACTGAATGGAAGAATGTAATTAATTTTAAATGAGATCAGGGAATCTGGAAGTATGATATTCACACTGTGTGTGAATTTGTGTTTATTAATGTTTGTTTAATTTGTTTAAATGAATGTTTGAAAATGAAAATTAAAAAAAAAAATCCGCTTTAGCCTTTCCTTACTCAAGTTCTTCAGAGGGCTTATTCTAGTGTTATTTGCAGCAATAATGTTTGGAGGATTGCCATCATCCAGACCTTTGTGAACTCATAAACTTTGAAAAGTTTTTATATTTGGAGGTTACATTTCTGAGATGCAGATGCTTTGGTTTGGCAAAAGGCAGTCTACCAAAAGTAATGTGATTGCTGAAATAATTTAGTCTAATACTTGCTCATGCTCTAGTCGTTTCCATGCTTGAGCTGACTTGCAAATGAAGACATATGGACATGGACAGTGTGAATGTATTAAGAAAAAACTGCAAATGTTCTACCTTCTCCAAAAATCCTGGAGACAGCCTGCAGACTTCAGCCAGCATGGATGAATCCCAAGTGACCCTAAAGCCAGCCAGAGGTCAATGGATGGGAATGCTGCAAAGAGAGCCAGTGTCCCTGCTCGTCTGCAGCTTCCCCCTTAGCTTGCTTGTTGTGTCCCAGTTGAGAGGATGGCAAGGAGGCTGGTAATGGCTTGGTGTTTACAGAGCTGAAGTGTTTACTTGCAGATGCAAATACAGGTTTTGGACAGCTTGGGTCCATATTATTCCCCTTCTGCTTTCATTTAGAATCTGGCATTGTATTTGTCTTTGGAGAGAATCCCCTTGATAGTGTTTATCTGTCAGCTGCTATTACTAATTGTTTTTTTTACTAATATTTACCTAGGGTTTTAACATGGAAGTGACTATACAGATAATTCTAGTGCAATCTTAGTAGAAAGTCAATGCCTTAATTAGAGAAATCACTTACTATTCTTGACTTGTTATTCAAGAATTGATTTTTTTTTCCTGCCCTAAAAAGTGTTTGCCCTGAAATCCAAGGAAGTTGTTAACTAGAAGGGTGACATTTGAAGAAGTGTATACTAGCAATTAAGATGAACAAGTAAATTTGACAAAGAAACTGATATTTGTCCTAAAGGAAACCTGAAACTTTTGGAGTAGTGTAAGGAATTTTGGAGGCATTTCTGCCTTCTTCAAGCAGCTTTCTGAAGAGTCATTGCAGTAAATTGTGTTGGGAAATGCAGAACAGAAGGTACTCTTGAAGAAGGTGAGTTATATCCACTTCACTTCTCTTTTACTGTGCTACACTAGATTCAGGGAAAATGGGAGAATTTTTTAAAAGCAGAACAGAATATTATTTTAAGCAGCCAACTGGTGATTTTGAAACTCTGTGCCTCTCAATTCTGCTAGGGACAACAGTTTTTAGGATTAAAAACATATGGACTATAGATATAGAAGATATCCACAGTGCTTGAAGTATTATTTAATGCTATTTGTATTATTCAGGCTAGCAAAACCAAACAAAAAGACGAGAAGAAAATCTCCTGTTACAGGGCATAAGCCATCCAGTAGATGATGTGAGTTGGAAAGAAATTTTATGGGAAAGTTTTTTCTGTAATTGCTCTCCTGGAGATTTCTGTATCCTTTCCCTGAAGCATCTGATGCTGGCTGCTGTCAAATAAGAGGTTACTGAACTAAATGTACTATTAATCTGACCCAGTATGGCAATTCCTCTGTTCCTATGTTTACAAGCAGTCTTTGTCTGCTGAAGGTTGTCTCTCTGGAATAAACCCTTCATTGGAGGCAAGGAAAAGGAAATTGTCCAGAAGCTTTTGCACAGTTGCTATGTAATTTTGTATGTTGTTTTGGAAAAGTGTGTCTTTTTCTTTTCCTGTCCCCTTTTATGTGTATGCATGTTTTAAATTTTAAAGTTTAGCTTCCCATCTGATGCATTTGCTATTCAGTAATATTCAGGACCATTGAGTAACATAATTGTTTAGAATTATGTGCTTTTAAAAATTGAGGGACAAAGTAGTTTTGATTGGCTGGTATATGGCTAAATTGTGGACTCTGTTCAGAAGGATGCAAACTGAGTGCCTTTATTACCACTTGCTAGACAGGCTACCATTTCTCTTCTATCTTTAAAAGCGGAGAATTTCTTAAAGGAGAGTATATTATTATTGTGGTTCTTATCAGTCAGGTTTGGTGATGTTCTAGGGAATCCGACTTTCTACCTTCACTCATTTTATTAAAGCTCCTTCTATTTTGCTTGAGCTGAAGAGATTCAGTGAGCAACCAACTGACCTCTGCAGTGAGATATGTGAAACAGAGTTTTCATGTCAAGGAACTGTATGCCTTGAGGTTTATGTGTAAATCTTAAATTTGATTTTCTTATTTTTCAAAGGCTTAAGAGTGGATGTGACAGTCAAACTATTTAACTCAGATCTTTTTAGCATGGCAGATGATACTGCTTCACGTAGATGACTTTCAGTTCTCCTTAGTGTTTTAAAAGGTGCCTTAGAGGCATGAGCTACAAGTGTGCTTTGTTTCACCCAGAAAAATGTGAACTTCATATAGGGAGAATGTGTTTCATTTCCTTAACATGTGTCAACAACTGGATCTTAAACCTGTGTTTATCAGATGTAGAACTGGTTTTGGAGGATTATCACTAAATCAGATGCTAGAGTGGAATTTAAGTACTCACTTTAGCATTTCTCGAATTTTCATATTATTCTACTCTTAGGCATTTGGTCTTTGATGCTTAGATCTAACATGCAAGGGCTACATTTTTAAATTCCTCTTTGTACAAGAGAATAGATATTTCTGTTTCAAAACCCTTATACCCTCATAATAAAGACAATACACCTGATTCTTTTTTATTATTACTATTAAGGCCCATCATTAATGTTCAAACACATGCAGCAAAAATTGTCATAGCTCACACATGGTAAAACTGTAGTCTAGGTGTATTACTGTGGTTATAAAATGTGTTAAAAGGGAGGAGATCCTATGGTTCTCTTTAACACCTGGGCTCCCATTATTACTGTAGGAGTATATGTCTCCTAATGTCTGATGTATGTTATTAAAAAAGAAACTCACATGTTTTTGTCTGGCAAAAACAGGGACATAGTGGTTTCATGAATAAGAAACTTAGTCTATGTTGTAAATGCAGCTATTTATACGAAGGAATGTTCCAGAGGGTGCTTTTTCTGATCATCTTCAATATCTCTTCTGTCTTTTGCTATATTAGAGCTCTGCATCATTGTTCTTGTAATATTCTTTCATGTGTCATTCAGTCAGGTATGTTGCTTGCAGTACATCCTTGAATATCTAAGTTTTCCACACTGTTTAGTCACTTTAAATTTTACGTAATTATTTATATAGGTTGGAGTGGGTTTTTTTTAAGACTGTTGTTGCTGTAAATCTTGGATAGCATACATAAGATTTGCATTCATGAAAGGGGAATCTTGGCATCTGTTATCAAATCAAGCAAGAGTGACTATACACAACATAGTCATTTTTCTTCCAACTTCTGCTCCCTTCCCCTTTCCCTCGTAAATTTGGATGTGCAGTGTGGAGCAACATGGTTCTTTTCATCTCACAGTCCCTGTAGTGATGGACTCCACATTGGGAATTGGAGAGCCATATGGGTGGAATATCTTTAAGAAGCGTGACTTGTATAAAGGAAGTGAAAGGCTTTACAGATGTCACTTATTTTGAGAGATTATTTCCATTAGCTGGCATCTTTGTTGCGTTCTCTTGCTTATGCATCGTTTTGAGGACACAAATTATGCTTTTCTGATTACTTTGGATTTGCTTTAGCATATAGTACTTTGTGAGAGTCCATTCAATGGACAACTGTCTGAGCCCCAGTTGGCACAGACAGCATTACTTGGAAAGAGGATGCAACTGGGATAATACTGAGGGATGTACTTGAATCAACATGTACCTTTCAGCCATCTCTGACTGGACTATTCTGCTTAGTGATTTTTTGGCCTGATTCTAGTCACGAAAGACATGAATGGATTTTGAGTGGCTCTCTATTAGTAACTAAAATCCTGGTTTTTTTTTTTTTCTTTTTTTTTTTATTGGAGATGAATTCAGTTGCTCACTTTACATGTTCATCTGTTGAAGAAACTTAGAAGAAGTTTGTTGAAGCTTGAAGAAGCTTTTAGAAAAGCGCTCTGTATTGTGGCACGTCTGGTTTGACATTCCCAATTCCAAGATATGCTCTACTTGGCTGCTGGTATTTGCATGGTTAAATCAGATTGTCTTATCAGCCTTGGGCACCCAGCTGGGCTTCCAGGCTTCTCACTCCTCTGTGTTCTTTATAGCATGTTGGGCTGCTGGATCCTGACTTGTAAAGTGGTGCTGTCCTGAAAATCAGCAGGAAGAGCCTTGGTAAGGTCATTCTGCTGCAGTGGGGAAGGATGTTTACCAAACAAATAACAAGTGGTATGGAATGTATACCTTCCCAGCTGTATAGCTCTGGATATATTATTATTATTATTATTATTATTATTATTATTATTATTATTATTATTATTATTCAAATGCAGAGTACCTGGCAAAGTGATTTGGACTGCACAGCCTGGTAAACATGAAGGAAGAATGGGTCACTACAGCAGAGGTGGTGCTGTTGGTACCAGGAGATGGGTCTGTGCAGGCTTATAATCAGCAGCAGACTGGGCTTGACTGTTGGCACACAGGGGGAAGATGCTACTGGGAGCTTTGAGAGCATTTCTTCTCTTACTGACTTTCATTTATTGATATGTGTGTGGGTTGGAGGTTGCAGAAAGGGACACCTTGTTCCCAAAACTGAATATCTTTGCTGTTGTTCTGCTTGGGGTGGTTTAGAATTGGTTGGAGTCTTGTTGGAGGTAGTATTGCCTGAACCACACCATCTTTGGCACTGTTAGTCAAATTTAGCTGCTCCTATGTGATTCCAAATGTTGTTGAGAGCTTTACTCTTAACCCATATCTCATGAGATAATTATGAAAATGTTCATTGTTACTTCTATGAATGTTTTAAAAATTCATGATTTTAATATGTTACTTTGCCAGTGAAGCTGAAAGATTAGTGATCCCACTGTATTCAGGAGCTAAATGCAGGCCTGATAAGGGTTTGATCTGGGT
Source organism: Empidonax traillii (assembly GCF_003031625.1). Taxonomy (NCBI): domain Eukaryota; kingdom Metazoa; phylum Chordata; class Aves; order Passeriformes; family Tyrannidae; genus Empidonax; species Empidonax traillii. Next base: position 1,689,419 of record NW_020955274.1, read on the forward strand.
TATGACTGAAATGCTTACATATGACAGCAGGATGGGGCAGGTCTCAGTGCTGCATGGTGGCATATTACCTGCCTCCATTCCTAAGAGCCTGCATGCAACTTCTTTCTGCAGAGTGACCATGAAGTAATTTAGCCTGGTTTCTCTGCCCATAGAAGTGGGAAAGTTGTCGTGCATTTACCAGTGGAAAGGTATTTTCAGAGAAGAGCTTGTTGGAAATGATTGCTCTGCAGTTAATTCACATGCTTGCTTACCCTGCAAAAATACCTTTATGTTGTATCAGGAGTCCTACCTTGCAGACTGATGGGTATGACACAAGTCTCCTTGAATTTTGTCAGTGCTTAGACTCCTGTTAGGTTGCTTTTGGAAGTGAAATGTAAGGTCATTGGTCTTTCTGACAATGTAATCCATCTGTCCAGCATCTCCAGCAGACAATTCTGGTGTATAGATCTTCTGAATGTTCGAATGTGGAAAAGATTTTCTGGTTTTGTGGCTACCGTGATTGATTATTACACCACTGTCCTTATGACCTGACTTATAAGGTTTTTGCAACATTTTCAAATGATTCAGAGAATGGCTCTGAAGGTGCTTACATGTGCAGTGTTATCTCAGTGTATTATTAGCATTTTGCAATTGCTTTATTGGCTCCCTGTTAAGCAAAATATTGACAATAAAAATGCTATTTCTGTTCTGCGATCCACTCCATGGCTTTGTCCCCTCCTACTTAATGGCTGTGCTTGTTCCTAATTTTGCTACCCTATTGTTTCTGTGACAGGGAGCTACAGAGAACAGAGGTTTTAAAATAGATGTTCATAATCTCCACCAGCCCTCTGGCATATTCTGCTGACCCTCAGGGAGTCTTACTGGGAATATATTGAAACTTGTGATATGTAATAAGTGAAGGTTCAGAAGCCTGACGTAGACAGCAGAAATGTTGTCTTCTGGGTAAAGTAGGACAGAGGACTCTAATAACTCAGAGGAATTACAGAACCTTTCAGTGGATATACTACTAGGCTTGATGTATATAACAAAAGGTGATAAATTATATGTGTTAAGTTATTTTGTGTTAGCACAGTGTCCACACCTCTGTGATATTAAGATGATAGATGCACCTATAGTCCAATAGACTAGTCTTCAGAAACAAAGTTCACAACCAGCGCTTGAACCCTCTTTTTCCCCCTGTTCCACTTGGATCACTGTCCTCACTTGATAAATGGATGCAAACTCCTCTAGCCCAGAGGAAGCAGAACTTCCAGCCTTGAAATGCAAAAAGCTGGACTGCTAACAGATTCAACCCATCTCCTTGCCTCCCATCTCTGTCTGGGGTACTGGGAAGCCTACATCCTTTCACAATTCAGGCACATCCCTTGCAAAGTCCTTATTCAGGCTTCCTGAAGAAACATTATTCATTTTGTGAGTGAATCCACATGCTCATCCTAACAGTGAGTTTAGACTGCTCCAGACAGCAGAATTTTTCTTTGCAGTTAAGTGTACTCTTGCAGGATCCTTCTCTGTGTGGCTTATAAAGTGAAGTGTGCTGAGCTGAGGTGGGGTCTCCCTCTGTGGCGCATGTTTTCCACATTAAACCAAATTTTATTTTCCTCTTTGTTTGTCTCGGTGACTGTTGAAGTCCTTTTGTTTCTTTTCCCAGTGTGTGAAGATCACATACTGCACTGACCCTTCAGTGTATTTCCAGGCAGTATGACAGTGCCATAGTGGGGTACTAAAAGATATGTATTTACTGGTTGTCCAGATATTGAACAAAGTGGAAATTGAAGATGTAGAATATTTTCTTGTTTTATCTGGCAAAGAAAGCGAGTCCAATGCCACCATTTGCAGCTGTGGCCAGACGTCCAGGCTGGAAGAATTTGACTACTAGGTTCCATCGTTAGTGCCACTAAAGATACCCTATATGGGTCCACGCAGAGGAAGATTACCCAGATGACCTCAGGCAGGGGGAAAGTGTGCTGCTTTCCTTTATTGTAGTGGTTCTGCTAAGACCAAGGCTGCTCAGGAAGTTACCTCTAAGGCTGAATAGATGAATGAGGCTTGCTTCTGTGCTTAGATGGTCATGTCTATCAATGTCATATTCAAAAGGCTGACAGCAAAGGCTGCAGATCTAAATTGCCCTGAGCCTCCCCAGCATAAGCCTGTAGTGACTTTACATGACCTACACTGATGTACAGATAAAGTGTAGCCATCAAAACTGATGTTTTCAGCATCTGCCACTTGTAGAGCATTTGATGAGCCATTGTCTTTGACTCCTGGCTTCACTGACTGGGGTTTTGAGACCAACATGTACTTATTTTCATTGATAAAATTGTCACTGGTCTTCATGCTCTCCTTTAAGGAAATATCTTACCATCCTGTTTCTGCAGTGCATGTTGTGACCATAGAGTGTTGGTCTCCCAAAGAGATGTACTTTTCTGTCGAGGAACCGCCCTCCAAAGCTGTTTCCCTCTTCAGCTTCTGAGCAAATGAAGTACTCCATTCTTGAAATGACTCCCAGGCCATGATCATTTACTAGGGATCTTCCATCTGTCACCAAAACAATAACATCACTTGACCCCCTCTTACTGATCTCGGAGGCCTCTTAAAAGTTATAAACAGTCAGCATAAGACCTTTTTAGTAGTTGCAGTGATGGTAAGTGCTGTATTTGCCATTGGTCACCATGACATGTTTCTCATCAGCTGGAAGGTTAAAGATGAGCACTCTGAGAGCATGCTGGGGAGGCCTCAGACAGATTCCTTACATCCTTCTAGCTGTAACATGACTTGGGAAGCTATTGGCATATTTTTAAATGTCTGCATGACCCAAAATATTGGATGACATTACTGGACATAGGCAGCAGGATGTAGTTTTCCTTGATAACTCAGTCTCCCTTCCCCTGGCTTGCCATCTTTTTCCAAGAGCTCTTCTCACAAAAACTTGCTTTGGCTGGGAATCCATGTGGTGCTCTCTTGAGGTGCTTTGTAGCCAGGGTTAATGACTAATTGCCAGTTAAGGGGAAGATCTTCAACGGAAGATCTTTTTGCTGGACAGGAAGCATGTCCCATTCTGAACTTAATCAGAGGTGCTACCTTTCCTTTACAGATAGCTGAGTAAACCATAAGTTTAAGGTGCTCCCTGTTGGTCTGTGTAAATCTTCCTAAATCTTTGAAGTGTGTTGGCCCTGGTTGCTGCTTACGTTTGTTATCTGTTGTTCTTTTTCCCTGCCTTGGTTTGATGATGATGGGGAAACCCAAAGGATAGGTTCCTTAGTCCTGATGTCAATGATCATTTTTCATCTTCATGGTTGCCATCTTGCATAAAAACAGCTAGGAACAAAACAATCTGGTTGGACACATAGGGCACGTAAAGGATAATTTGGATTGCTAAGTCCAGTCTAGTTTTTCTGAACTGTAGGGAGAAACTGGGCAGGAACACAGGACACCTGCTGAAAAAAATGTAGTTGGAGAATTAAACAGTAAACACAGCACCTTGGGTGGGAAAATCTACATATTGGAGTTTCTGGTTATATGTGACTTGAAGGACCAACCTGCTTTTTAAGAGCTGGGTTTTGCTAAATACCCCATACTGCTTAAATTGTGGGTCATCTGAACTGTGTTTGAGAGAAGTGATGTGTTTTTCGCTTTGAGTTTTGTGGATGGGCAGGAACAGGGAAACAGAAGTTTGGTCTGAAGAAAACCCCCACAGGTTTGGTCTGGCAAATCTCTGATCTCCTAAACCTCTTGTAGCACGTGGGATAGTCTCTCATTTAGGGAACAACAAAGATGACAATGCGAGAACAGAAATGTTGATGCCACTGGAAGAGCAATTTTAAGCATTAAGAAATAGTTTTTAAATTTCAGTGAGGAAAATCAATGTAAAAGTTCACTTAAACTCAGGGTGCAAGAAGCTCAGTTACCCTCCCTTTGGTTTCCGCAGATGAAAGAGAATTTTTTCTTGACTGCCCTTTGGGATTTTTTTAAATGTGACAAAGTAAGGAATGCATTTAGTTACAAAGCAGAGTGTCCTATATACCAGCACAAAATGTATTCAAAGCCCTTTGAATCTCTGCAGAAAACTGCAAGAGAGTCCCTTACAGAGGTGATTGAAAGCCACTGCACAGGAAATCAACTTCTTATCCTGTACATAAACATGAGCCAATTCTACTATATCTGGGTCTCGGGGCAGTACACACAGTAAATTGTTAACCCCATCACCTGACCTAACCATTTATCTCTACTCTCAGTATAGTTTTGGCAACTGCTGAGTAATGAAAGAAACATGGAATGCAGATAGCTGTAAAAAGAAGAAGAAAAAAAAAAAAAGGCAACAACCAACCTCCCTGCCCCCTTCCCCCTTGTGCCCCACCCCCCAAAAAACCCCCTGAAAACCAAAAAACTCAAAACCTCCAGCACACCACACTTCAGTTACAAACAGCCCTTTAAAACAGCAAACAACAGGAGAAGATGAGAAATTGCCCAATGCAGTGGCAGAATCTTAAATATGGTTAGTATAGAACAGAATTAACATATCTGTAGAATAACAGACATGAAGCATGGATTTTCAATCCTTCACACCTCTTGGTTTTGCTAGCACAAATGAATTAATAATTCCTCTGAACCTTTGTGGAACAAATAACCATAGTGCCTTTCAGGTTTTGAAATGTAAGCTCTGTGTGTTTTTAATGTTAGATGTTATACATGAAGGTTGGCTGAAATAGGTTATTCTGCTTATGGAGTATTGTTCCCATATGAGGATTCAGGCTGTGTACTCACAGCTGCTACTCTCCAACATGGACTCTCAGTTCCACTAAAATCAATAGTTGGCACAGCAGGGTACTGTTGTATGGTGTGTAAATAAATGGGTGTCATTGTGTCTCACTTTTTTTTTTTTTTCCTTTTCCCCTTTCAGATTTAGATTTGCTCTTTTTCAGGCATATGCAGTGTGTGTTTGCAATGCAGGCAATTCGAAGCATAGCTTCATGTAGGGAAAAGGGGGAAAAGAAGCTTTTTCCCCCCTTTCTTTTTATACTTCCCAATAGTATTTTCAAATAAACAACAATTGCATTAATTATATTCATTATCTCTTAACATTGTCGGGGAAAAAAAACCCAAATAAAACAGAAACCCATTTTGCAAGTGTCAGCTTTATGACAAAAAGGAATTCACAGTCCCCCAGCAGACAGCTATCTTGCATACCAAGATGTAAGAAAAGTGTCATAGTAAGAGTATCTTAATTTTGCTACAACAGTTTATCTTCCCTCTTCCCAGAAGTCTTGCACCTATAGTTGAAAATATATGACAATTGTGGTTATGGGATGCAAGAGCTGCAGATCTGCTTTTCAATAAACTGACTTTGAAGTTCTGTTTCATGCATTTTCTTTTTTTTTCATGCATCTGGTCATATAGAGTGGTTTACTTTTTTTGGCTGAAGACTTGGCAGATACAAAATGCAGATGTTGTTCTTCTGACTTAAGCTGCTATTTTAAGCTTTTTGGCCAGCGGTTGAAAATTTTAGGTTCGGTTGTTTATTTGCTTATCATCAAAGTGGGTTTTGTCATATAATTCATATGCGAGTATTAGCTTTCTGTGTTTACTTTCAGAGTTTGAGATTAACAGTATGGTCTTTTTTTTCTCCTTTACTTTTTTTAAACCATCATGCTTTTTTGATTAATAATACAGTAGAATATATTATGCTTCGGAGAGCTTTTATTTGCAAAAAAAACCAAAAAACCCCAACAGCCCAACTGTCACATTGTGCTGCAGTGCTTTCCCTTTAAGAAAACCATATCTCTCTCCAGATGCCTGCATCTCTTTGATACAGAAGGGTACACTAAGTTCCATCTATAAACAGAATCCACTAATTAAGAGTAATTGCTTCGGAGATTGGTACAGACTATTCAGCATCAGATGCATGTTCCTCTCAGATATCCATTAGCCTCTAATAAGATAATGCAGATGTGCCAGTCTGTTTCCTGTTTCCTTCTATTGTACCTTTATTGCCGTATATGGACCAATGGGATGGGCTGAACAATAAGTGGATGTCCTTTTGCTCCCAGAGCCCTTCTCAAAGGAATGTTTGTTATTAGATTGCTTTTTCTGTTTAGTTTCACATCACTATGCTAATAAAGGAAACATAACACTCCAAAGGCTTTTTTTTTTTTTTTTTTTTTTTTTTTTTTTTTTTTTTTTTTTTTTTTTTTTTTACTTCTGCCACAGTAACTAGTTTATTGTTTAATTAAATCTCATTGGATAGCCAAGAAAACAAAAATGCAACATCTCATAGTCAGTGAGAACTGGTGCAGAACAGAGTACGCCTCTTTATGAAATAAAAGTTTCCATTCATTTTTAAGAGTTTAAGGCAGTGTGGTTATCGTGTTACTGCATCTGACTGATTTACTCTTGAGTCGTGCTAAATCTGCTGAATTATTCAGTACTGCTCAATGTAACACCATCAGCCAGCATAATAGAAAGCATATGCATAATCAGGGATTTCAGTACAAACTATACATTAAATACAGTAAGGGTTCTCGAAACTTGACTTGTTTTGAAAACAGCATTAGAATATGTCTTGAAGCCACATAATAAATAAGGGCTCTACCAACTCTGTCCCTTGGGAAAAACATGTAATATATTATTGAAAGGTTTTGCATGCAAAATTTCTCTGCAACTGTTTTTGTTGCTCTGAGAGGAGCAACTTGCCTCTCCTGCCTTACTGCCCAGGCTGTCCTCCCAGTCCAGAGGTTCCTGTTTTAGCCTAAGATTTAAGGGGGGGGGGGGGAATTTTTTGCGTTGGCAGGAAAATGGGAAATGAACTTAGAAGAGACTTCCTCCATGACCCTGGAAACTTTAGGGACAGCTACACTGCAGACTACTGGGCTCGGAGAAGCAAATTCTCCAGCACCCAGCTCTGTGCAGAGCATGTCCGCGTGTCGATGTGCCTCTCCTGCATTCCTGGTTTCATCTCCCAGTTGTAGAGGAAGAGCAACAGCAGTTTGCTGTGGCAGAAGGAATGGTGGATTAAGCTTAAAAGTTCTCCGGGTGCCAAAACTGTGGATATCTTAAAATGACTGCTGAATTTCAAACATTACCATAGGTAGGGCAGAACTCCCCACTGACCTTTTCAGAAGCGAGAGAAGAAAGAAAGGCAAAAATTCTGCTTTTTTTTTTTTTTTTTGCAGTAGTGACAACTTAATTCCCTGCTATGGATAGTGAGAGGGGAGGGAGAGGAATGTGGAATTGGGGTGGTTTTGGCAGAAGGGAGGACAGAGAGTAACCTTCCTACTGACACAGAACTATTGGCCAAGCCTCCTGCCTTGGCTTCTTGCCTGTCCAGCTGTTGATGTGTGTCAAAGTCACCTGTAACAGCAAAGGGGTTTTAGGAATTCAAATAAATCTAATCCAAGTGAAAAATTCAGAAGGATGAGCTATGTCACAGTAATACCAAATATTGTTACCATAAATAAGCTAAATAGCAATATAATGAATGAGGCTCAATATATTTAGTACATTGCAGGAGAACTGACAGATGTCTGAAGAGCAAAGCTGTTTTCTGGAGTAAAACCTGTGCATAACGCATGGAAAATTGAGACAATAAGAAACATTGGGTCACTGATTATCTGGTAAAATTTGGAGCTTATATGTGAAAATTTTTAGTTTTAAACTTTTGTTCAGTTATGCAAACACTGAGAAGAAATTTGGAAGAGACAGGTATACCTGCTGCATTAACTGCAGTTGATAAATATTCTGCCCTGCACTAGAGCTACTGTAGCCTCCTTCCCCGGTGGCCATCTGCTTTATCACTGAAGTCAAGTCAATAAAAAGCCTGTAAAAACCAAAAAGGAGTAGGCATATGTTCTGTCAAAGAAGAGTCATTGGCCGCTGTTCAATGCAAAGTAGTGCACAGTGTGATCATCTCTTGGTGAACCTTCAAAGGAACTTTTCTGTATGATCCTTTTCCATACTGCTGGTATTGAGGGCCTTGTACTCATGAACAGTTGCTAAGGAACAGTCTAATGGGAGAGGATTTTCATCACATGCTGAGTAGATCCTCTGAAGTGCCTTGATGACAGCCATTTTCTGAAGATTTTGCCTTCTGCCTAAAGGGCAGAAATCCACGCTGTTGCCTCACATGAGTGGGTGGTCATCCACCATCAAGGTCACTCTGCAGTCAGTTTGGCTTGTTCCTTCTGAGTTGCTCCTCAGCTGTGGTAGCTGGCTCTTCCTGTCCCATTTAGGGTAAGCTTGTTAGCTCGCTCCTCAAGAAAATCCAGGTGTAGGCCAGAGGAGGATATGTTCAAAGTCCATATGGCATGGAAAGGATGGGACTTGCTTCTGAGCAAGTGTCATGATCCAGAGAGAACATGCTCCTTCAGCAGGGGGATATTTACCATAGCGAGTGACAACAAAGAAAAATCTCCTTCTCAAAGCTGATGCCCATACAGTGTTTTACTCTGTGGTACAGGTTTAGGTAAGCAAAAAGGATATTTTCACCTTGGAATAACATGCAGCCTAGACATCTGTGGCTGATGTCCAGTGCTGGGTCTTCATCAGTGAATTCAGGGGCATGAATGTGTCCGTCTGGTAAATACATGAGTGAAGTGTGCCTTGGGAGTTGTGCCATGGAACTGGTGTGATTGGGATCAACTGATCATTGGGTTTCCTGTGCTGCAGCAGTTTCTGCTTTGTGATGTCCTCCGCTGTGCAGTGATATAGGTGATGGGTCTGTAATCTCTTCTCTACAACTGGAGTTGCTGATAAGCAGGTATCAGGTCTGCCTGCAATTTCGTCCTTGACCACTGTATAGATGTTCAGCTATGTGAACATTTGTAGCAGCCTGATGCTCCCAAGTGACACTACCTGGAGTCAAATGGTACACTATTAGAATATCACACCTTTTACACTGTCTTCCCTCTCTGCCTATATTTGGAGAGAAAAATTCTGAAGAACTTCAGAGAGGAACAAGTCTTGAAGGCTTATCTGCAGCACAGCTATCTGCAGGAAATTTCTAGCCATGAGTAGTGAAAGAAGGGTGATTTTTGAGTAAGGCAAGAGAAATTCACTTTCAGGTAGCAATTTCAGTGTATAAGTATAGCATGCAGAACTACAGGATTAGAACCTAATTTTGGTACTGTTAGATATATGTATTTACACACTGAGGAGCTATAACACTGCTGCATTTTGTCGTCACCAGGTCTATCACAGACCGTGATCCTCCAATAATGAAGTGACCAAAGAGTTTCCCTGAGTGCCCTTTTTCCCCTCTGTCCTGAAGGAGTTTCTTTTTTTCTGAATACTTTTCACTTAAATATACAAATATATCTGATGTGGTTCTGGGAACATTTATAAGTTATGATGAGCTCTGCATTTTTCTGTCTAATAGAAATATAATTGAAGGTATTAGATAGTTTTATAAGATGAATTTTACTTCCAAAGCCCTACATCGCTAAAAATACATGACCTTGTTCTGTGTTTAATTTGATGCACACATTTTTAGGGCTGGTATTCATCCGCATCCCTCCTCTCTTACTTTTTTTTGCAAACACTTAAAAGTATAGTATTTTTGCCAGCTCTTGTGGTATTGCTTTAGAAAACATTAGTTCTTTGTGTGTTCCTTTGATACTTGACTTTCCTTGTCTCTTAAGCTTCATAAAGCCTTAGCTAGGTAAAACAGGCACCAGCCAGCGATGGTTCGTCTCATTTTGTGTTTTTAATGAGTCAATATATTTTAGCTGTTGAGCCTCCCTCAAAAGATCTTCCTGGTTTCACTGGTCTCCAGGCACATGGTCCTCGAGCTTGGCATGGTCAGCAGCTGTGACTTAGCTCGCTGTACCCCCCCTTACAGCCTCACCTCTGGATACATCTGCCTCCATTGGCATTAAAGGTATTTTGTGCATAATTTACACAGTTATCAAACACTTACAAGCTATATTTCTGTTATCCCCAAGCAGGCTGCACTCAGCAGAAACTGCTGTCTGAAAACATGCACAGCTGGTAACCTTTGCTGGTATTCCACACAGAGCAGAAACACTCCGCTGCTCTCTGACAGGCAAACATATGCATCCGGGACTGATTTTTTTCTTTTTTCTCCTTGCTCATTTGAATTCTTACCGACAACTACTACGCTGAGTAGCAGTACTGACAGCCAATGTTGCATTGTAACGTTTTTCTCCTCTGGCATCAATTTTGCTTTGTGACCTTGACACATCATTTCACCTCTCCCTTTATTTTCCCACCCAAAAATCTTCTTGCCTTTTGGTTTCAGGGTATAATTTCAAAGAGTTACAGATAAAAGTGCTATGTAGCTCTGGATGTGGTTACTGATTGCTGACTGTAGCAGATGCAAGAGTGTAGTATGTTGTCTCAGGAAATAAAGCCTTTAGGCAGCCATGGACTGCCTTGCTTTTGGATGGCTGAGCTTGCTCTGTGGCTCCTACTGTCTTTCCTCAACAGCAGGTGTTGGAGGAGATGACTAACTCCTTGTGCAGGGTGATGCTCAGGAGTCAGCTGCAGTACTCCCCAGCTTTTGCCTGGACTACTGCATGTGTAAATGCATGAGCAGTGTTCGCAGTATGGAGTGGCTGCGGCCTTCCCAGCAGAGTATCTCTCAAGACACTGGTAGCACTTACTGGTGTTGCACAAGCAGGTTGATTCAAAAACCACTAGCTGTTTGCTGTTTCAAATTTCACAGTTGAGAATATCATAAGTAGTGCCCTGTTCTCAGCCTGAGGCTTTTGGTACAGAGAGTGAAAAAAGGAGGACCCCTTGAAAGGTGACAGTCATTTGGGTGAAACCCTGAGGAGGGTGTGTATAGCTCTGGATGACTTTGAAGAAGATGGTCATGAGGACAAGCAAGTTCCCTAGCAAAGCTCAGGAGCACTGTATTGCTGTCATGTCAGTCACTCACCCAGCTTATGAAATAGTGGGTGCTTGTTTGTATGGGCAGTTCCCCCTTCCTCTCAAAAAAAAAAAAAAAAAAAAGAAAAAAAGAAAAAAAGAAAAAGAAAAAAAAGGGAGAACAATCAGTGAGGTGTCGATTAAGTGATAATAAAATAAACTGACTATTCTTTGTGGAAACAGTAATTGGTAAACCAGTTAGTCCTTTAACAGCCCAGTCTAAAATCACCCTCAGACACAGTGCCTCAGTGCCCTGCCTGAGCCATGGTGCTGAAGTGAGCAGAGAGCCTTCTCAGTGCCATGTGTTCTGCAGCTTCCAGGGGGAAACTGAAAGCTTTCACAGGGAGGAAAATTTTCCAGGAGCTGATTTTTTTTTTCTCCCCCAGTGTCAGTATTTCAGGTAATTATTGATGCCTTGTTTTTAAATCTGGCAGTTTTCAAAACAAGATTGAATCATAGCAGAAATAGCTTTTGATGTAGCACGTCGGGCAGGGAGATCAAGTTAAGGGGTGTTCTGTTAGTAAGGTGAGAGTTTACCCCTAGGTAACCGTCAAGCTGATCTCATAGGATACTTATAAATAAGTTATGACTTAAGAAGAGTAGCAAAGGGATAAAAGATTTTTCTATGTCTGTATATTAAAAATAAGTATACTATAATCAATATATTGTTTTCTTCCCTCAGACTGTGTCAGCATGCATCCGTAGAGAGCAACTGTACTCGCAGAGAAACATTTGCATAAGCAACTGAATTGCACCCTGATTCCAGAGTAAAAAGACTTTTTATCCACAGTCTGCAGAGCAAGAATGTCTTAGAAAAGAGAACAGTAGAAAGCAGCAATGAAATATAGGACGGACCTGATCTAGTGAATTACCTTTTCTTCATCGCACCATCCAGCTCAAGAAGTACCTTCAGACTTGACAGCACTGTTCATTCACAATTTGAGGTATATATTTGCTGGCCTGGAGTGATGCAACGTAACATTTGTCCACTGTGAGGTGTTATCATGACAACCAGTAGCCGTACATGTCCGGTACCAACTGTGAATGGACATATGACTCACTATCCAGCAGCACCATATCCATTACTTTTTCCTCCAGTCATTGGAGGACTGTCACTACCTTCTCTTCATGGACTCCAGAGTCATCAACCAACTAGTGGATGCAGCACCCCATCACCTGCAAGTAAGTGTTTGGCATTAATAGCTTTTATTGACCAGTTCTCCACTAACAAAGACGGATCGTGTTCATCCTGAAATTATTTTAAGAGTAATTGCAGTTGTTTATCTATGATGTATTTTTCTTGGGCAAAGAGCATACATTTGTTTTGAAATGCCATTTTCACTTAATCTTGTTTTGATAAAAATAAACACACTACATGACATAGCGAAGCTGTGGAAACCAAGAGTGACAAAACCTGCTATATTGTATTAGCTCCAGAATCCAATGCAATTTTTAAAGAAAAATTGGTCTTTCTGTGTTCATGAACAACTATGACTCCTCAGTACAGAATTCTCTTAGATTGTATGGTAATTAATACTGCTTTAGTTTTCTTCCATTAGTAACTGCTTTCTTCCTGGGCAGCTTGTGAAGAGCAGCCCAGTGGACAGTTTGGTAGCTGTGAGCTGCTGGTGACTGCAGAATGAGCCCTTGAATCTGTGATGAAGTTTCTGTTATGGTTTCTCTCCAGACATCAACCAAGTATCACTTGCTTGCATTGTCTCGCTCCTATGGCAGGATGAGGAAGTGTATCTGAAAAAAAAAGGGAAAACCCATGGTTTGAGACAAGAACAGGTTAATAAGCGAGATAAAATATAAAATAAGAATCATTGTAGTGAAAAAGGAGACAATACAAAGAGAGATATAAATAAAATGCAAGAGAGACAAGCAATGCACACTATAGTTGCTCACTATGTGCTGACTGATGCCCAGCCAGTCCATGAGCAGCAATTGGCAGCTCCCAGCCAATACTCCACAGTTTATATACTGGGGATGGTATTCCATGGTAAGGACTATCACTTTGGCCAGTTCAGGTTAGCTATCCCTGTGCACCTCCTCAGTGGCAGACCATGGAAAACTGAAAAGCCTTTGACTTAAACACTGTTTAACACTGTAATGCTTCAGTTAGAACATTATGGTTTAGAACATTATTCTCTTACTAAATCCAAAAAACACAATGCTTTACCAACTACTAGGAAGAAAATTAACTCTATCTCAGCCAAAACCAGGACAGTTCTACATGCAGCACTGCTGAGTGTATTAGCTGGGCAAGGTTTTCCCATTGCCTTATGACAAACATGAGCTTTCTCCTTGGTCTTGAGTTTTATTTATGTTTAAGTGGCTCCAGACAAAGCTGTCCCAGGTTTAAACTCTCTAAGTAGCATCACATAGACAAGATACATCTCCGGAGGTCTTTACAGTGGATGCCTGATGTATTTATCGCCCAGGAAACCCAGATGTATACAGGTTTGTAGATCAGTTTGCTGTTGAAGGTGCTTGTCTTAAAGTAAGTTGTTTTCTTCTTGTGTGGACATATTTCATCTAGTCACACATGGGAAGAAGTATAGTTTGGTCAGGCTTTTATTTACCCTGTCTTATTGCAGGGTGTTTACTGGAGGTGAAAACCAAAACACTTTCAGCCAGAAGGTCCACAAGGAACTTCAATTTTCCAGTCCTGTCAGAAATTATTCTGGTTGATATCAGATTACCATCCTGAATGTATCCCCCAATACTTCAAGAACACTCACCTGTTGAAAAAATAGTTTTATTAGTTAATGGGAACTTTTTCTGTGGCATACATTGGTAAATACCAAATGTTTATGATCAACAATGCAGAGTTTTTCTTTTCCATGAGTTATTGTTGTGTAATTAAGACTGTGTTGCAGATGCATTATTAATGATTAATAAACCAGTCAGTGTTCAGCCTCTCAGAAAAGTAATGCCAAGTATGAATTTCTGTCAATATGCAAAATAAGTGGCTATTTCTGAAACTTGGGGTCTGTGTCTTTGTGCCTGGGTCCCAGCATTTTCAGGGCAGTATTTTTGTTTGGGTGCTTTGCAGCACTGGCTCGCTGTGACTGAGCATGAAAGCCTGTCAGTTGTTGTACACAGCTCAAAGCAGTAGTGTTTGAAAATACCCGCTAAAATTAGCAAGATAGGATGGATGATGACTTTAGTGAGAATTTCTTTTCAGACACAGTCCACTGCAGGACGACTCTTCTGGTTTGTACTAGTGGCAAGACTAGTAGTCTTGTGGTGTCAAGACTGTCTTGTTTGGAAACCTGTAGACTTCTGATTCTTGAGCTTGAGGTTTATATCTCTGGAGTTATAGAGACAAGTTCTTGGAAGCATGCAGGTTGAGCTTTGGATTATAGTTCAGGGTTCTGCTCTTCATTGTGGATTTTGTTTGTTTGACTGTTTGTTTTTCCCTGTGATGTCACCCAAGGGCTGAGGTCAGTATGACTTACGGCCTCTATTAAAGTTAGAACTTATACTGAGTGGTGGAAGAATATAGAATTCTCCTGCAAAGTCCTGAAGAAATTAAAGTTTGGTCAAACCACTGCTCTTTACACGCTTGAAGCTATTGTACTATTTATCTTCCAGATTCTTTCCATTCATGTAAAATTCAATAGAAATGATTTTACATAACAGAATGCTATAAAGATCTCTTTAATCTTTTTCAAACAATGCAGTTCAACAGCTTTCATTCAAAGTTACCACCATTTAAGCATTCATATTATTGTCTTATTTTGTTCTGTCTTGGTTTTAGACTTTTAATGATGGCAGATAACCTTATATCAAGTTGCATTAAGTTGTCTTAATCTACAGCTGGGGTAGGTATCTCCAGTCCCATTAAACAGACAACAGTATATATTAGATGCATGAATTGTGTGAGCACGAGGGGCTTACTATAAACGTTTAGGTTGGAGTGATTTAGTTTCATTGATATTAATAGTGCTGTTGCCTCTGTGACCTGTGACTTGGCTTCTGTTTTTATACCGAGATGCATAGTGCAAAATACTTAATAATTAGAGGTCTGGTCACAGTGCTAAGGAGGTCAGAAGATGAAAAAATGTCACTTTTACGCATACGTGAACTCTGCATTAGCACCGAACGAGATCACGGTCAAGGAGATCGTTACTTCTGTGAAGTCCGATGGATTTACCTACCGCTGTATTTCCCTGTAGAGCACAGAGCAGACATCTCCACTCCTGAGATCTGGTGGTATGCAGGCTTCCCTGGTCGCATTAATAATGAGGAATTTCTTCCACGTAGCAGATCTTGTTTCAGGAAGTAACTGCTTGGCTCATTTAGGAATGGTAAGGGAAGGTGGAACTGAAGGCATTCCTGTGCTTTTTGGATCACGTGCCAGCCTGTCCTAGACCAAGAGGGTTCAGCTCTTTGCCAGAAAGGGAGCAGTTGTGGGAAATGGGCAAAAGTCCTGCAGAGCCCGAGACGTTACAGAACACTTGGGAAATATTTTGGGGGAGGAATAAATAAATATGGGCAAATATTGTTATGTGAAAATTTATTAAAGGAAAAGCATCTTGGGTTCAGGAGAGTAGCAGCCACACAGGCAGTTCTAGTATCTGAGTGGTACTGCTCTTCACTGGCCCTGGAAGAAGGCCAGAACTCATCTTGTCATCATAAAGACTGTTGGCAGAGACTAGTAGGAACTGTGACAATGTGAGAATACCAACTTTAGAAGAATTTGCCTTATTTTTAAAACACCTGTTATAGATGCAATTGCAAATTTTAATTACTAGAAAAGATTAATTTTAAAAATTAGTCTTAAAAACCCCCCATACTACAAGAAAACAAAACAAAACTAAAAAAACCCATAAACCAAACCAAAACAAAAACCCTGAAAAAATAACTAAGTGAAGCACCACCTGAAATCTGAGAAGGAAGGTATGTAAAAGCTACACAGATCGTTGTAGTATATCCAGAGAGTGGAAAACTGGTGAGGAGAGAACTGCAAGGCACACAGTGACGTTGAAGTTTCACAGGCAAATCTCAGGAGGGGAAGATGTAGCCCTGCTGCTTGTTGGTAGAGTATCTTAGCAAGACTGGTTTCTCTAATGTTACTTCACCAGAATGACTTTTACAGAATTAGTTTAATGTGGGTAAAGACCACTACATAGCAAAACCAGTTGATGAGAGCTGGAGACTGTGGAGCAAAATGCTTAATCTGAGCTAATGCTGTGATGAAAGAAATCCCTGAGTGTATCCTAGATCAAATTAAAAAAGGATCTGGACAATAACCACAGTGGGAGCCACTAAATAATAAAATAATTTTTTTTGGCAATTGTCCTTTTTCTGCTTGGATTCAGCATCCTGCTTGAATGGGCATTTGGTGGGAGCAATCTGGTATTCTACCTCTAGCCCCTCTACCACATTTTGGTCCTTAGGCTGCCGACATGAACCTTGATATTTTGCCTTCATTTTTTGCAAGGGGGGAATAGGAGTAACTTGGTAAGGCGACAGGGAAAAGCAACCTGATGCAGGAATGTCCTGGAATTTATATAAACTTAGTAAGGCTGCTTCATCCAGATCATTTGAAAAAAAATAATCTAAATGTGTTATTTAGAGGACTGTTGGGATGTCGTGGAGAAAAATTCATACTAAGGTCACTCGTATTTTAGCCAAGCTTTTCCATGGTTTTCTGTCTGGGGTGTTTTAAAAGTGTATTGAAGAGAACAAAGGACTTTACATCCTGTTTTATGTAAATCTTCTAAGAATGAGAAAATGTATGGAAAAGTAAGATCATCTGAGGAACTCAAAGAGGTAGACAAGGAACTAACTATAACATTACCTCTGGGTAGGGCTGTGTAAATACTAATTATTATATTTAGTAGTCAGTATTGCATCTCAGGCTTTTCAGACTTGCTCAGGACAGCAGTTTGTTGTTTTGGGCATTGTTTTCTGCTGGAATTGTTTTTTTTTTTTCCATTAATACAGGTTATTTACCACTTGAACTCCAACTTAAAGACTGTTTGCTGCTCTTTTTTTTTTTTTTCTTTTTCCCATGGGAAATGGATTTTCCATTGGCAATATTAAAAGAGTACAGTTAAATCCAGTGTTACTGGTGTAGTACTGCAAGATATTTTTGCCAACCCCACCCGTTGCAGGAATTCATTTACTTTTCCAGTCCTGTTGTTAATCATTATATTGACACAGAAAGTCCTCCCAAAAGCACTCTTTGGCAGATTGCATTAAATATGAATAGCAGATATTCATTACGATGTGTTGCCCCCAAGAGAACTCTAAACTATCTGCACTACTCATGAACAGGCAAATACACTAATTCTCCAGCTATTCAAATTATTTTCAAATAGTTTAGTGTGTCTCTAATAAAAACAAGAATGTCTCTGTTTCCCTTAATTACTTAGAAGGTCAAGGACTCCCACATCTCACTTTACTTCACAAAATGGGGAATGTTTCTGTTGGAGAATGGAGTATGGTTAGTGCATGATGGATTTTCTTCCATCAGCATATGTTATGTATTATTATTATATTATATAATAAAAAAAACCCCAAAAACAAAAACAACCCCTTCATCACTCTTTGGCACTCTGGAATTCTCTACAATAATATTATAGTAGTTAAATTAGGAAAAAAATATATGAATCAACCTTGCTTGATTATGTTGTTGAGTTTTCTTCATACTTTCTAATATTCCTGTAGCTGTCTCCCATTTTTCCCAGCCCTGTCTCCCTGGGAAGGCTTGCTGTGTGGTCATTTACACATATCTGCAATTAACAGATGACTTTCAATGTATTCAGTGCATGTGTTGTTTATTGAAAAGACAGAACATGTGTTTGCATTCAGAAAGAAGGGGGATAAACAGAACATGAATATCCAATTTCTTAGCTACAGCCAGTGTTACCTCATGCTGGCAAGTCTGAGGAGCAATGTCCAGATGATACCCTGCAGATATCATTCAAGACCTTGGAAGCCACCATTTGTTTCCAGTTCCTGCCTTTGTTCATGCCGTGGGTCTTTTCTTGGTAGGGCTCTTTGTGCAGCTTGAAAGCACCCATCCTTCGATTATCGAAACTATGTTACACTGTCAGTTTCTGATTCTAGCTGATCTGAAACTATCAAAAATTTATACCTACTTTTTCATGTTAGAGCTTCTTTTTTAAGTGTCACCACTTTCTGAAAGAACAGGAGTGCCTCTCTACTTGGCACAACTGGTGTACTCCTACTGTAGCTCTGCCCTGCCAGGGTGGGTCCTCAGCACCCTATGGATGCAGCCTGCTTTGGATTTCAGTGGGCAGCGTGCTCATCTGTGAGAAATCTGTTCTGGGTGTGTATGGACAGGAATTTGCTTCCTGGGAGGAAGCCAAATTTAGAAATTGTCTGCTCTGGCAGGGGAAGCACATGGTGTAATACTGGCACGTGCTTCATAATGGCTCTGTGTATCCCTTGTAAACTTGCTGTAGTCTGAAGGAGCCTGGCGTTTAGAAGTCAAATAGGAGCTGTCAGAGAATTGCTCCTTCCCTTCTTATGGGCCCCAAAGCAAGGAAATTCCCCAGCAAAACACGTTCTTACCTAAGCTTGGAAACATGTTTCTGCAGAGCATTGCAAATGACCTTTTCCTCTGTTCTGGCTACACAAAAATAACACCCAGTAGCTCCCAATATTGGGGATGTCAGGAATAAAGAGTGAAGGGCTTGTTCTAGTCCCCTATTTCCAGGTCATATTAGGTGACCACTCTGCTGCCCCTCCACCCAGTTGATGATGGTGTGTTTGGTGTTGATTCATCTATGGCTCATGAAGCACACAGTATGTTGTTCAAAAGAAATATAATGCCAGGCTTTGGGTTTGGCAAGGTAATGGCACCCAAAGTTATTTCAACGACTGATATGTTTTCAATCCAGATAGATTTGGGCAATCTTCTGAAATTGTTAATTGTGTGATGGTTCATGATATTAAAAATAAACATAAGCTTTCATTTTGCCAGCTTTCTGTCTGAAAGCATATGTTTAGCAGCTAATCATGTCCTTTACGTGGAGAGTTTCCATTCAGTCATGTTGTTCTGTTCAAAAGGCATATCACCATGGAGTTTGGGGGATTTTATGAATTTTTTTTTTCTTTTTAGCTAAAATGTTCTTTTTATTTTGCCTCAGTGCTCGCCTGGGTACATCTTTCCTCCTTTAGTCTACTGAGTTATTGGTTTGTTGTTACTACACTTTTGGCAATATGCAGTGTTTAATTGGGATGCCTTATTTAAGATTTGGAAAGGGCCAGATTTCCAAAAAATCGATTTATGGTTTTACTCAGCTGGAATATCTTCCCCTTTTACCTATTTAGGGAATATGGGGAACAAGTTGTGTTATGTGGACTTTTCAGCTATATCAGTGACAGCATGTTTCCCATTTAAAATGATAAATACCCACCCTATCTGACGAGCCCCGAAAGGGCAGGGAATCCTTTTTCCCTTCCTTTGTCCTTCAGAGCTCCGTTTCCTTTCTTACTGCCCAGAATAGGCCTACATCACTAATATTCATAAATGATTTACAAAAGTAATTCCTGTGTAATAGCTTGGGACGTCAAGATTTTATGATGCTGCCAGATGTGCTATCAAACAAAATTATCTGGTTCAAAAAACTTGTGATAAATCTAGTCAGGGAAAATTCCCTGGGGCAAACTCACCCTCTACAAAAGTAACTATGTCTCATAAAATTGTTAGATTTGCCTTTACCACATGTTTGAAATCAGACTTAAAGCAACAGTTTTATTCATGTGAAAACTTAGATTTGGGATAAACTAACAAACAGGAAGGACTGGCCTTAAGCAACAGAAAACTCTTTTCCTTTCAAAACACCACGCGCACTCAGAGGAAATGTCAGAGTAAATATCAGAAATATTCGGAAAACCAGAACCTGCATCCCTAAGATACTCAACTGTTTTGTCTAGATAATGCATTTTTAGAAAGTAGTCATACCCTATATATAGTGGGTCTCATCAGGGTTGGGCTGCTGAGCTCCTGGTGGCTGTATCTGAGTACCCTGACCTTGTGCAGTGAGCAACCTGCTCAGCATCTGCCCCGTGTGTGTGTTTGTTCCCTCATGGTCTCAGTTGGGAGAAGTGTGTTGGTAGCAGGGTGCGTGTTTTGCCCGGTATTTCAGGTTTTGAAGGAGGTGAATTGTTGGAGATGCACTGGAAGTCCATGTGTGGCCATGCCTCCATGCTGAAGAAGGCTGGACGAAGGCAATGTGTCCTTGGCTTAGCCCTGCAGTTTTATGGTGATCCTTCCTTCTCAGGGAAGCTCCCAGGGATGTTTAGGTGCCTGCACAAATAAACTTCACAGGTATAAGTACTTCAGTTATGCCAGAGGAGCAAAGTTGAACACGATTTTCATCCCATAGTTTAAGGTGTTTGGGAGAGAGGCTGAAAGTCATGTCTGGGAGGTTTTGGGGAAGAAATGCAGAGTTCAGGCAATGGAAGAGTTTGGTTCGGCATTTCTTGAGAGCCCAGAGCAGGGCAGGAGAGGGAGATTTGGAGGGCTTGTGGTGTGCCATGTCTCTGAGGAATGTGCTTCTGCTTTCAGAGTACTCGGAGATGTTTGTGGGCTTGGCGTGCTGCCTGCCATTACACAACACACTTGCTTATAACTTCAGTTAAGATGGAAATCAGATAACTCCTGCAAGCAATAGGGGTGGACCTCCAAGTGGAGCTTGGTCTTTGCTATTTTTTAGTGCTGAAGGCCAGTTAAATTTGATTTAAGCTCAGCATTAGCTTTCCTGAGTGTCATGTGTTTAAATCTGAGACTTGCACTGTCTCACACTCAACTTTTTAAAAGAAATGTGAATTGCAAGAAATAAAGATGGGCAGGGGAAAAAAAAAAAAAAAAAAAGGAAATACTGTGGAAAACTCAGGAAAGTACTTATCTCATTCTTTTAGGATGTATTTCCTTATCCTTTCTAGAGATGGATTCAGACTCAGCATGGACACCCAGCTCCTGCGAGGACTGTAGACACTGTGCCTGTGGTCACAACTGGAGGTCACTTTTTCCTGTATACATGCAAAAATTGCGTAGTCACTTCTTAGAAATTAAAGCCTTGATTCCTCAGTGAGATCAGTAAGAGCAGATAACATTAATTCTGTAAATTTAAGACCTAAGACATGTTTTAAAAGCTGGCTTTTTCTAAAGATGTATTTTGATATTTGCAGTAACGTGGGGAATATAATTTCTGAGATAACGTGGTGGAGGGGAATGTATGCTCATGCAGTTCTAAAAGTTTTCAGGTGTGTTTCAAGGCTTCATAACATAAACACCTAACTAGAACCCTTTCCAACCTATGATGTTTTTTCCAGTCAATTTCAAATACCTAAAAATTGGTTTCTCTGAAGGAAATGTGAAAAGTCCTTTAAATACAGCTGTCATAGCATCACTTTTTCCTCCCTGTATTTAAAAATAAGAAGAAAGATACTTTTTACCAGTACTGAATACTCCAGGGAAGAAAGGTGATGTGCTGTGGCTGCTCTGTGCAGGCCACAGCTGTTACCAGAGGTTCTGCCCAAAAACCTCTGGACTCTAAGAGCCTCTGCAACTGTATTTGAGGGAGAAAACAACTTATCTCCCTTTTAAGATTGAAAGCATCCAATACAAAAGCCAGAATGCCGTCCTGTCACAATCAGGTCACCATCAGTGGAAAATGCAGTGAGATTTCCTGTGCACTGTGATTTCAGTTGGGTACTGTGCAAGTAGTGAAGTTAATCCACTGTGGACCACAGCATCTGACAGGGATGTGATACCTAGCATCACAGGAGAGCTAGTGGAAATCCCCACTCTTTCTATCCTTATTCCCTTCTTATCCTCATTCCTTCCAGCCACTTAGTGATACTTGTTCGAGGGTAATGATCCTGTAGAGAGATGCACAGACATTAGTCTAGAGCCCTGAAACTAGCCACGCTGTAAATTTGCAGTGTTTGGAAGAATTCACATGCACACCAGCACTACCTAAAAGCTATCAGTGAAGGCGTGTGGTGGGAAATAGAACTGTGTGATGTAAAGAAGTCTGTTTATTATATATTGCTTTCACATAGCAATTCTAGGATCAAGAGTTCTGTTATTTGAGAAATTAAATCCTGTGAGAATCATTAAAAGTATAGAAATAGTGATGTCATTATAAAATTACTAGCTATAAACCCACAGGGCGACATGTCGATTCATAAAGGGAATAGCAAAACGTAGTGCAGGGCACATCTGCTGCTCGGATTCCTGCAGAACCATCAGCCTATTGGTATCTGCAGACCACTTGAAATTGAACATCTGTTAGAAGCACTCAAAAAAGCAGCGGGAGAACCTGTACACCTTGCAAAACACTTTACTGTCAGTACCGTCATAGTTTTAATAGTGCATCCTTGCAAAAATTGTTGTAAGTTCCCTTCAAGTCCTAGATCTTTCTGGCATTGTTTCTTAAATAGCAACAACATGAGTAATAGTAAAAATAACATGGATTTTTCTAAAGGCTTTCCTAACATTTTTATTACTTTTTATTTATGATACCACTGCAACATACAGACTGCTATAGAGTTTTCAAACAAAGACGGATATGATCTCTGTTCCAAGTAGCTTGGAATCAAAAAAAAAAGAAAGATGTATGAAGAGTAAGAGAAAAGGATGTGCCTTCTAGGCCAAGTTATGAAGATGAAGAAACACTTGGATTCTAGAAAGGGAAAGCTGAGTTTGGGGCCTCTAAAAAATGCCAGGATGCCTAGAAACAAGACAGCCTGTGGACACTGATCTGCCTCTTTTGAAAACCAGCAATGGGATACTGCACCTTATTTCACAAAACCCGTGTGCCCGGTCGACAAATGATTAAGTGTCGTCATTGAACTGTGTCATCTTAACCAGTCAGAATGACAACATGTTTCCCCAAGCTGCATTGTCCAGCAGAGTCCAACTAATTTGCAAGTTTCTCCTGTTTAACAAAACCAGAAATATATTTAAGCCAAAGAGAGAGAGATTTCACTATTGATCTGCTGTGGTTGGTTTTGCAAAATGACCTGACAGACATTTGTAATGCATCAGCTGCCTCACTGCACAGCAGCCAAACATCTTGGAGCATGGTTTGCTCTCCCTCACTTTTATTATTTGCAAAAGAAGTGAACTCTGCCAGGGTGTTATTGGAAGGGATATTTACCATTTTAATATGCAATTACTTGCACAAACTTGAAGAAAACATGTTGCAATAGCTTCAATTTTTAAATAGGTAATTGTACTTACTTGTAGTAAAAAATGTGAATCATTGTTTGTAGATTATGTGGGAAAATGAATTAAAACACATAACCAAAGTGGCAGAAAATGCCCAGTTTTATTCTATGAGTACCAAAGTATTGTATTGGACATATTCCCATTTCCCTTTTTTTAAAAACCCAAGGATTTTTTACCTTGTTGTCCAAGATGAAGCCAGAGCCTTCCATAGCCAAGGTGAAGCTTAACTGAGACAGTCTAACACTAGAGCAAGTACATGGAGAGTCACTGATGCGGGCAGTTTAAACGGGGTTTCTGCCAAACCTTTGTTTTCCTTCTGAAGTGCTCTGTGTGTGTGCCGGGGGTTTCTAACAGTGCTGAGAATTTTATGCAATAGACAACCCAGAACTTAAAAACCTAGTGAAGCGTACATAGGAAGAGCATTAACACTATAACCAGAATGGGATATGTGCATTTTTTTTTCTCCAGAGATGTTGCTTGGTAATCCACTTTTTAATCAGCTCTGGGCCCATGAAACTTCTTTGGCTACCCAGAAGACTCCACAGTTATAGTTCCAGTAAGAAAACAATGAAGTGATAAGGAATATGTGGCCCTGTTTGTTAAACTTAGTCTTTTCTGAGGAGGGAATAAAAAGCGTTCCAGAATGCATTAATAAGGTTGTAAAAGCTGCTTTCCTGAGGTTCCTACAGCTGCAAGGGCTCTTGGAGAGCTGGTGCCTCTCCTTTATCATCAGATTCTCGAGCACATTTTGGGGTCTAGCAGGTTTTTTTTTCTTTGGAGGAAAACTGTATTTTTCAGGTCAGATCTGTTGTGGAGCTGTATCACAGAAGGAACCCAGTGCCCAAAGTCCCTTTCCTTACCTGAGCTTCCAGTCACAGTCCATTTGCCCATTACCCAGGAGCTCTCCCGTCAATCATTTCCTTTACTTTCTTGTCCCTGCAGTTTTTCTGGTTGTGTCTGGTTTTATTTAATTGATTTATGTGGTGCTTGTATGCTTCTTTGCTCTTAATCCCATAAATTTAGTTACAGAAAATGTATCTGCTCTCTCTTTCCTTGATGAAGGAGTCACTTTGTATCTATTCTCGAAGTGAAATAGTGGCATCTTCAGTGAGATGTTGTGTTTGCAGTGAAAGAGATGCAAAAGTGTTTTTTTAGAAAAGTTAGGCTGGTTCTTTATAGCCAAGAAAAGGGAGAGAACAATCTGGGATGGGACTCACACCTGGACAAAGATACGGGAAGTGGCTCCTGGAATATGGCATTAAACAACTTGTAAAAATGTGAGAGGCAGTGAACAAATTCAGTTTCTGAGATTCTCAGAGGCGACTCCAGCCAAGGTGTGCTCTTCACCTGTGTCCACTCAGCGCTGGTCGCCCTGCAAGAGTAATGAAGGTGGCGTTGGAGCCATGCTGCTGAGTCACACCACCTTTGAGCTTCCAATCACAAGGTTGATGGTAAGTGTGTGTGATGATTTGCGAAAAATGCTGATCATTTTCAATTGGCTATTGGTCCGGAAAGTTGGGAACCGTTGACCTAACATATGTCTCTAAGGTCGGGGAGACCTAGTTCCAAAGATTTGTGCCCAGGATCAGACATCAGCTTGCTAGGAGGAGCATGAAGAAAGGTTACTGTCACAATGAAGTATCACTTCTTCTTAGGATGGACTGCTTTTCCCTTATTTTTTCCCCAGAACACTTATCTTGCCTGACCTGATTTTGGAATACTTTGTACTGTACAAGGCACAATGACACTTTGTGCAATCCAATATTTCAGATCAAAATTTTATATAAGGGTAGATGTCACAGGGCAAAAGTGGATCCAGCAAGTTTCAGATCCAACAAGGGGCAAATTTCTTTGTGAGTCTGTTAATCACTTCAAACAAAATTGCTCCCCAAATCATTGGGAAACAAGTGTTCATCTCTCTTGCCATGTATGCCTATGCAGGAAGTGAATAAAGTCATGATATTGTGCCTGGTGGCTCTCTACATGGACATCATTGACTGCAGAACAGCCAGATTAGATCTGTCCATCTTGATGTTCACCGTAGGTCCTTGCTAATGAACTTGGACTGGATGCCTGTGCCAATGTTTTTGTGTTCAGGAGGTGAATTATTAAATTATTTTAGAAAATGTTAGTCTCAGTCAGCCCATGCAGTTTCTTTCCTAGTAAGAGTTTATTATTGTCTGTGCAGTGTTTGAGTTGAAGCAGAAGGTCTGGAACGACTGGGGGAAAAGGGTGAAGGAGGGCAGCTGGGGCTGCTAGAAGGATTGCTGGTGTTTCTGAGGGACACAGGGAACAGTCTTACCTGTGGCAGACATTTGTTATAAATTTCCTTTAAGATCAGGAAATGAGTACAGCCATCGCTTTGTAATTAACTGTGAGGGGAAGTCTCGGGAGATGGCTAAAACAGATTTGTCCACTTAGAGACGAAACACTGGGACTTAACAGGTGTATGTGCCTGTACTGCACTACTTAGGAGTTCTTCAGGCTCGGCTGAAAACAAAATATTATCTGACTATAATAACATTGTGAACCCAAAGACCTTAACTGGTTTCATTATCAAGTGAATGCCTGAGGGGAAATACACAGATGGAAAGGCATTCCTTTCCCCTGGTATAATGCTCTAGTGCCAGAGAATTTATGGCCAGAACGTGGTTGGCCCTTGCAATGGCTACTGGTGCAGGAAATACATGAAGTCATTCTGGGCTTTGTTTGTTTGTAATCTTGCAGCCTGTTTAAGGGCTGAGTTTTCACTGTCATTCCTAGACTTGGGGACAGCATAACTATATGGTGAAAGCAACAAGGTGGGGTTTGTGCTGTCCCCTTCTCTCTTCTATGGATCTTGTTCACTCCCTAGGCAATAGGGAGGGAACAGCCCTGCTTGGATAACACCCAGTACCCTCACAGGTGACAGGTGGATTCAGGCTACTTTAGGTCAAAGTGATGCTCAACTGGCATTATCTTCTTAGAATGTAATTTATTGCAGGATGTGCAGGAGGGCTGATTAGAAGTGGTCCCCTAAAAATAAGGTAGGGGAGGGGTGTGTCTTTTGTTTTATTTTCTTTCTGTTTTGTTTTGTGTTTTAGTTTGGGGGTTTTGGTTTTTTTTACTTTTTGTAGTACAGAGACAGATCTTGGAAAGAGCAATTCTCTTGTCTGTATTCCCAGCCTGTTTGCTCTACTGCTGGAGATAACATCTACGAAGCAGAGCCCTGTAGCTCAGGCAATCTGAAAGGTTACATGTGAGGGGGGAAAAAAAGAAAAAAGAAAAAAAGGAAGAGATATTAACTCATCATTTAGCTAGTTGAGGTGTCTACACTCTTCTCCAGTTCCTGAGTTACCCTGTGGTTTCTCAATTATAGTTGTCAGGAGAAAGGTATGAAAGCTACGTATTTTAAATCTGCGACGAGAGAGTTTGATGTTCCCTGGAGAGGAGGCTGATCTGTCCATCATGGATGACTGTTACTTTGGAGAACCAGAAGTTCAAGATGCAGAGCACATTAGTTAGTTGTCTAAAATACTGTTATGTTTTTCAGAATTGAAAGAATACACAAAGATGGAAATTGCACACAGGATCCATGTTATATTTTTGAGTGTGCGTGTGTGCGTGCACATTTAGATTTAGTCAAGAACCCCGAAGGTATTGAAGCAAAAACTAAATAAATAATGAAATTGTGGTTCAATTGTAAATGTTAATGTTTCTGTGAGGGACTGGAGAAGTTCTTTTATTATTCAAACTGGCTTGTTCCTTCCTTGTTTATATATCAGTTTGCCCTCTTTTGAACATTGTATATGTTTTCACGGTGAAGAGTTCACAAATCTTAAAATGTTGCTTTCTTGTCAGTGACACCGATCATACTGCAAAGGTCTTTTTAGAATTTCATACAGATCAAATAGCTCTGTTTGTTAAAAAAGGTCAGAAGAAAGGTCACCAGAATCTTTCATTATTGGCAAAAGTGCCTAATTTTTTTCTTAGTCTGGGTCATAGAAATATCTGAACATAACTGCTTTCACTGAATTTATTGACTAAAATCAAGACATCACCCCCTTTCCCCAGCCTTCCTCCTTCTAAAAGACATCTGGCATGGAAAATATAAGCTAAGTGCTTTTATCAAAGCTATAAGCACATGGAGTCTACTATGAAGGCTACTGCAGGCAAGCATAAGGAGCTTCAGCAGCCCTGCTTACAGCCACTTCTTAGTTTGAAGAGGATGTTTTGTACAGGTGTTAAAATGAGATACTAAAGCGTTTCTTGATATTAGCA
This sequence comes from Empidonax traillii, assembly GCF_003031625.1. Classification (NCBI taxonomy): domain Eukaryota; kingdom Metazoa; phylum Chordata; class Aves; order Passeriformes; family Tyrannidae; genus Empidonax; species Empidonax traillii. The sequence goes on from NW_020955274.1 coordinate 1,716,786, forward strand.
TACTGTCCATCGAAACCTGTAATTAACTACACTCACCTGTATGCTGGCATTTTTCTGACTCTTGCCATCCTTAAAGCTGTGTGTATCTGAGGATGTAATCCATCTAAGCCTTTGGACACCCTGAACTACAAATGAAGTCAGAGAGCTGCAGGCGCACAGCTCCTGGCAGGATTATGCACCCAGTGAGCTATTGCTCTCATTATGTTGCACTGCAATATATCATCAGTGTGAAACATCATCCTAATGATGCATTAGTGTAATACATCATCAGGGGAGTCCCACCAGTAATGTATTACTCCAAGTATGGTGCTACTCAGTAAGAAAATCATCTCACAGTCCTTGTGTTGTTTCAGAACAGCGTCAGCGAAGGCAAAATATGTTGCTTAAGATTGATGCAGATTCCCAGTTTCATAACTATGTTAATGAAGGGGGTATCTTCTGTATGCTCTGACTTTGTGATTGTGTTTTTAAAGAGGTGTGTTTGGACTGTCTTTGGTTGCATTTCTGATTGGAAGGAGCAAGAATTGATTCTTTAGATGGATGGCTGGAGGGCTTGAATAGGAAGCTGTAAATCTGCTGCTCGAGTGCCTAGTTCTTGGAGATGGGGAAAGGGCTTATGAAAACTTGGTGCCAAAATTTGCAATTTTAAGGATTTTTCTACCGTCACCCTGATACATCTTCCTGTTTCAGCCACATGGACTGAGATAAATACATTTAAAAACCTCTCTCTCGTGAAAAGTAAACCCCTTAGTTTCATGTATCAACCCATTGATTTTCCTTGGTCTGCAAGATCCTATAGCAAAACAATCCTTCCCTTGGGAGTTGTCTCAAAGGCAAGATTTACTTCAGGGGGCAAGGCAGTCAGGTGGCTTTGCTTATGCTTTTGAATCACAGTGGTGATACTATGAGGCCCTCACCATAAGGTTGCAGCAGTCCCAGGGACTGCCAAATGGAGGAACGTAGTTGTCAGTGGTCCACCTAATGTAAACAAGGACCGCACTATATACTACTATAAACTGCTCCATATAACTAATCTAGTAGGATCGAAGGGAATGTTGGCTACAAAACAGGCAGTTCTGAAATGTGCTTTTTATATGTGGCCAGTGTTTTCTAGAGTGATTTTTGGATGCACCAAGTTTACAGGTGCAAGACAAGCAAACCCAAAGGGATTCCAAACTTCAGTGTGCCTTTCAGGCTGCATTGCATATTTTCAACGCTGAAATGCTGCACACAAGTTGTTTCTTTAAAAAATCTTCCCCGTCACAGAAATTCAGCAAAAACAAGGGATGGTTCTTGAATAGGTAGAGCAAAATGTGGTCTCCCTTTGCTTTGCTTCTTTTTCTCTTGTGTTACCGGATAACTGGACTTAACAGCACAATTGTGGCCCTCTTGTGATTTGTCAGTCACCCCCTTTTTTCTCCCTGTAAGGCTCCCGTAAGATCTTTACCAACTGTTTCTGCCTACTTGTACCTGTGTCAGTAAGATAAACCATGACAACATGACTGGTTTTGCAGAAGCACACACTGAGCCTTCTGTTGCAACAGGAAAATGGAGACTTTTTTACTGCTATACCTTGTTTCATTCATTCACGTTGGTTTTTCATCCGGATGCAAAGTGTGCCCACACTGGTAGAACACAAGGAGCACTTTGCTGGTGTCATTCCTCTTTTACTGGTTAAGTGTTCTATGGGCTTATTTAGGCAGCAAAAGCAGTACCCCAAGCCAAAAGAACTTCAGTTGTAACTTTCTTGAAGCCTTATTTGGGCAAAGTATGAATGTCCTTAAAAGACAGTAACTAATTTATTTCTTGAAGTGGTGCTGGGTTAACATCATCATCACAAATCACACCGTCTTCAACATTAGGGTCTCCCTCACTGCTGTAAGGAATGCAAACCTGCTCTTTTCAAGTTCCTCCTCAAGATTGGTTTTGGATCTTAGAGGTCCCAGTTCTCTCTCCAGGGGGATGGCAAGGCTGGCAGTGTAGCATGGCTCCTTTGTGCTAGTGCAGAACTCTCTTCCTAGTGAGAGCACCATATCTGTCTGATAGTTGCCTTTGGTTTTAAATAAAAATGAAGATCAGCCTTGTTTTCTGCATTAAATAAAGAAGATCCAAGAAAACCACAAACTATTCATTGAAAAGCAGGAGTTTAAAGGCAGAGGTCGTTGAATGAGTTGATCTTCACAGTTTTTAAAGTTTTAAGATTAAAATCACTATTTTGTTTCCCTGATGTTGTTTGATGCTACTTTGAAGTCAAGTTTTCTTTCCCAGCCTGAATTCAGCCCCAATAGTTAATAGTTTTCATAAACAAAAAATAAAAAATATTGTAAACTTATTTTTCTGATTTGGCTGCCGCTTAGGGTTTGGTTTTTTTTCCTTAGGACTCCTCAGCTCACGTCTAGGAGCCTTCTTGTTAGAGTAACACTGCCCTTTTCTGTGTATACTAAGAATGTAATGAATCAAGAATTGCTGTAAATATTATTTGCAAACTGAAGTGTTTCTGGCAAATTCCCTCAGCTTATTGCATAGTCATATATGGCAGGTTGTTGTGTTAATAGATTATTAGACTCTGCATATGCACTTTAACCTTCTCTGAACTTTGTTCTTGTCTTTTAGAAGGAATTAACTAAATCCAAATTAGTAGTGGGCAGTCAGTCAACAGTCAAAGGGGGTTTTGACCTTACCAGTATGTCCTGTTGCATTGCCTTGTGCTTTGTTCTTCCATCAGGCTGCACCATGACTCAGACATAAACATGACACGTGAGAAATGTAACTTGATGTGACACGGCCAACAAAAATATCAGCAAAGAGTTATGTGGATAGTTTCAATTCACTCAATTCATGGGTTATTTGTTGTCCATGTGTCAATAAAGGGTTCAGTAGTTTTAAACTTGCTGGATGTTAAATGAAAGGGAAAACAAACGAAAAAGAAAATCACCAAGGCAAAGAAAGGATAATAAAACTCTTCATCCTTCAGCTGGTTTCCTTTGCATTCAGCGCCCAGCTTGTGAGCTGCAGTTCCAGCTGGTGATATTTGGAACCTATAAGTTAATTAGAAAAAGAAATTTCTGCAGCTAGCAATGTAGATATTCTGGGGGAAAAAAAACATTGCCCTGGGGGAGGAATGATATTTGAGCAGATTTATAGGGCTCTGAGTGTGCATATGAATGAGATGATAGCCGTCAACATGGCTTTCTGCTGTGGGGAACTGTCAGCTTTGCTCGGGTAGAAGGAGATCCATGGAGGGGAGCAGTGAGAATGATGGGAAAATAATGATAAAAATTGCATCTGTTTTAAAATGGAATTAAAAAATTCTTCTAAAAGCAGACTTTCTTTTTCCTCTGTAGGGGAAAGAAATAACATGAGCACCCCACCTAGACAAGCATCACAGATTAAGTCTGCTAAAATATGGCAGGGGGAAGCAAGGTCACCAGGTATAGAGGCCTCTGAATGACAAAGCCCCATCTCACTCTTACATTTTGAAGAAAGTCACCCTGACCAGAGTTTGAGACATTCTGGTTTATTCTACTCCAACAAAACGTTGCTAGCTTTGGTGCACATGGAAAGGCCACTGTGGTACAGAGCAGTGAGAGGGAGAGATTCACTGAGAACCACAGAGAGGCCAAGAGAAGGGATTTGTCCCACCCTGGACCCCGTTTTAGTAACAAGAAGTCACATACTCTCTGCTGAAGCATGATTCCTTGCCATGAGGGTGCTCTATGTGATTGGCACCCATGTGGGGCTGTGGTGCATTGCCCACCTCGCTGTGCGGGCTGGAGCGTGCTGGTGGCTGGTGTTCTGAGAGGGGCGATGGATGGGTAGGACAGATTCATTAATTACCTTTCTTTGACAGAAGAATTGCATTTTCTGTGTAGACGCTGAGAGAATGTTAAGTGGCTCGGCCAGCAGTTTTAAGAATTGCTTTTGAATTACTCCTTTCACTTTTATCTTTCTCAGCTTGAATAAATCTCTAGAGGTTGCTAATTACAGAATGTTTTCTGTAGCACTGGAGTGGTGCACAGCACATTTTTAACCTCGCCTTCCATAGTGGTTCAGCTTCCCTTGGCGTGCATGTGGAGGAACAGTTGTGTGTTGCTAAACTCTGTCATTTAGAGGCCCTTCTGTTTTTAAATATTTGTCAGTGCAGCCTGCTGTCATTTACAGTGAGCCTTTATTGAGATCATTAAACAGAAAGTTTAAGATTAATTCCCTTTCAGGGCAAGAGGAGGAGGATAAATAACCAGTTCTGCTCAGTGTTCATTCTTAATGACTCCAGCACAGTGTGAAAGCGTAAACAGTTTTGACAAAAGGTGTAATTGATTGTTTGGGTTTGACTGATCACTCAAAAATGTAGCGTATCCTCATTCAGAAGGTGCTCTGTAAGGTAATGAATGTGATACTGTTAGAAAACAGGGTCTCATGCTAAGTAAGAATGAGGTTTTATGCTGAGGCTCAGCTCATGGCCAGGCTGGTGACTGCTGGGATCTCTGGTGCTGCTCCAGCACCCTCAACCGTGGTGGCTGCTGGCTTCATTTCTTGGGTGCCCCTCTAATCCTTCGGGAGCCATTTCAGAGAATCAAACCACTACCAGATGTGAGAAAGATTACATCCCTAAATTGCCATATCAGTGGCCCAGGTCAGATGAACGCTGAGGCTGGCAGGCAGGGATGGGATCCTGCAGCCGTGAGCTCAGGGAGGAGGAAGGTGGGACAGGTTGTTCAGTGGTAAATGGCCAGTAGATGTGCAAGCTGAATTCCAGAGTATGGTGGTGGGACACACTAACAGCAAAGGTAATGGTGGTGTAGTTATCCAAAAACCTTCTGCATTTTCCAGCTGCCACCTCTAGTTTATTGGGAATGAAGACGAGAGCTTTAAAGACCACCTACTGTTTGCATCCTCTGATGCCCTGTGGGCATATTCATTCTGTTCACATCATGTCTAGATATAACCTTGTCTTTTTCTGTCCCTTTTTCTTGTGTAAGTTTTCGTAAATGCTACTCTTTCATCCCTTAATATGCTAGTCTTTATGCTGATTTCTGTGGCTCCATGATTTCCCTGTCAGAAATGTGGGTGATAAGCAGATCAGTAGTGTGTTAGAGATGAAATAACTTGTTTTTACATATCAGTGGAAGAGTGCTGCGTATCCACAAAGGGGACGTGCAGCAATGAGAAAGAGAAAATACAGGAGGAATGTATGGAGCACCAGTGAATGGAAACGCCTGAGAATACAAGTATTTGCTGTTGAATTCCTTCCATGGGAAGACGTTCTGGGTGCATACAACAAACAGAAGAATTGTATAATGCTCGTGACCTTAGGATGTCTTTAGGAATGCAGGACTGCTTAAAAAGCTGAAATTGGGGCCAGACCATTCATGTTACGGCTTTGTAATGACAGTCTTGACTCTCTTGGGCTTATCAAATTCTTTCCTCTGTCATCTTACAAAACCAGAAGTAGAACACCTACAAGGGACCACAACTGAACAATTATCTGAGCAAATCAATAGTACCCATTTCATGTTTAGTTGATAGACTGAAAAGGATATCCATCCTTTTGGATATCCTTTGGATCTTTGTAGTTACTAGATGACTAAATAATATTTTTTACTATTTTTACTGTGTATTTAGTTTCACAGATTACTTCTGAAATGAAGGGAGAAGCACTACTGCTGTGCTGGTTGAGGGTAGTAGGTGATCTGTCAGGGGTTTGAGCAACATAATGAAAGGTGGCCAAGGTCAAGAGCCCATTGGGTGCCCAAAACCTGACTGTAGCTGTGGCTAGCTGATAAATTTTCTGAATCTCTGGATTCTTCCTGCCTAGGGAATGCTGATGTCTCTTTTTTTGGAAGGCAAAATAAATTGCAGGTTTTTCATCAAAAGGATTGCTCAATGGTACAAATAAATTTTCTAGAAAAGAAAGTTGCAGGTAGAAACTGCTCTGAGCTTCCTCACCAGTCAGTGCATGCATATACATAGTTTTTGTCTTCATTATAGATAGGGATAGAATTCTATGGCTGAAGAGTATGTTTATGCCTTAGGCAGAGGGTTGTTGAATAGCTGGGAAAGAAAGCTTTCCCACTTATTGGAGGGCTACTGTCGATGTCCTGCTGTTTGTAGTGTCAGCACTTATGCTGGGTTAGCTGCATCATATCTTAGTGCACGTTGCTTCGTACTTCCCACTGCTGCTGCCTCCTCCTCGTCATTCCTTCTGTACTTCAGGTTTTGGTCCATAGAGTGTGGCTGAATAAAAAGCCCGATATTAGAGGAGAAGGGGTGAGAAGTAGTTTATCTCTTTGTATTTCCTTTTCCTTCACTGCGAGTTCATTCACTTGAGTTTTCATTGCTGTGCACATCTGGGATTGTTTCTACAGATGGTGTGAGGAGTTTCCAATTTATCCTTCTCCTCAACAAATTGAGACATAGCCTCGGGTCTCAGGCTTTTTGTTTGTTTGTTTGTTTGTTTGATTGGGTGTGTGTTTGTTTTCTTTTTTTGTTTCTTGTTTTCAGAATATGACAAAGTACTCAGAGCACGGATCATTGTGTTTGTCCTTTTCTGAGTCATGTTCAACTGGTCAACTTCCTTTTGGAAGAATTGGGTGCCAGAAGTTTTGGTGTGCCATCAGTGCTTGACTAGCATTATCTACAGTCGCAGCTATCAACTTTCTACCCCTATTTCCACATGTGAAAGATGTTTTTCTTTGTAACTGGTTTTAGTGGTAATTTTACATTTAACGGGTCAGCCGCAGTGATCATAAATTCCTTTAAGTCACAACTTTTCAAGTGCATCCGGTATCCTCTTCGGGTGACCTATATTTTGTATTTGCACATGTGTGAACTTGAAATGAGATGATACTTGGAGGCCGATTTTTTGAGGTTGAGCCTCCTTTATCAGTTGTTGTGCTCTCTGGAACTAACCTGGTTGGGTGTTCCCTTACCTAGTACTCTTCTTTCGGAAACGTTCATAGGTGGTAATGTTGATAGTGCTGACTTTATCCCCCATTAACTGGCAGAATTTGAGCAACATTGGAATGGGATCAAATCCATATAAAATTACCATAAAAAATATCTGTAATTGCTGATAGTTTCCTATCTACAATTACTTTTTATGATAGATCAGCCAGCTTTTTAATCTATTTTCTTCTCTATTGATTATGTCCACTGATAATTTTTAATTGGAATGTCATGTAAAATTAATTCAAATGCCTGACAGTAGTTTTAAGTGTGTTATTTCCCCAGCAGTATTGCCAACCATACTTGTAATGATACCAAGCTTATGTGATAAGACTTCTTTTCCATAATACTGTGAGGATTTTCATTAGTTATGCTACCATCCCTTAATTCTTTATGATTGCATTTGTAACGGAGTTTATGCTATTTTGCCTGAAATCAATACCCGGTTAGCTGATCTATAAATACCTAGCTCACCTGCTTGCACTCTTAAAATATTGGAAGAAAATCAGCTTTTTCAGCTGTCTGCACCTTCCTTCCCCCAGCCTGGAAAACAGGATGGGATTACAGACAAACTCCTATCACATCTTGCTGCATCTTATGGGACCATCCCTGTGGAGGCAGTTCTAGCATGTGCCCTGGTTCATGTACACCTTACAAGTTGGCTACAAGTGTATAAATCATCAGAAAGTTGTTGTTACTTTGTCTCTTGCAGTATGTCTGTGAAGTGGTGGTACCAGTGCACATGATGACAATGGTTCATAGGTTCAGGAGTGGCATCATGCTCTCAATCTTACAAACCTGATGGCATCTCAAAAAATGTAGGTGAAGCACTGAGAGATATGAGATTGAAGAAGGTATAGAGAACAACAGGTAAAAGTCATGTACCCTTATCCATTGGCTCCTCAATCACTGGGGAGCTTTTCGTTCTGAGGAGAAGGTAGCAAGAATAGCATGTATAAAGTGGTGCAGTAATGAGTGAACTTGCACATGGGTAAACGAAAAGTGATTTCCATGATGGAAGAAGAAAGATCTGGGAATAGAGATGAGAGAAAACCTGTGGGCTTTGATGCCAGTACATTTCTGTATTTGGCTTGAGGAAAACTAACACAGAATTTGACACATTCTTTTAAGTTGATTGGAAATTTGTCCTCCCCCTTATTTTGAGAGCAATTCTGAACTGGCCCATAATTGTCAAAGTGAAAAAAGGAAATCCTGTCGTCTTTGCTATTATGGCTTAAAGCACTTTTTCAATTAAATTATCATTAGGGTTACATCATGAAAGGTATCAACATAATCCATTTAAGTATATCTTATAAGGCTCTTTACTACCAAGAAAAATCTCCTGTCTTTCAGGTACCAAAGTTACAGGAATTAATCAATCATGGACTCCAGGGGAAAATTCAGCCTTGATGTAACTCAGTAGTAGGCATTCATTTATTTCATGCCTCGGCGTGTATCTTTGTCTGAGCTAGGATTTTGTATTTGTATTATCACAGGACTTTTGTGCAGTTCTTGCATCAGGCTATTACAGTGAGCACAATAACCACTCTGTACATCAGCATTCCCTGCTATTTTGGTTTCTATTTGATGTCATGCTTTTACTTTACCTGGGGAGTATTTTTGCCTGGAGGAAACGACTGAGTAAAGAGGCGTATTTGAAAAGCAAGGAATCAAAGGAGCGATAAAAATTATTTCTGAGCACAGTGAATAATTAGGATTTAACTCACCGTGTCACAGCTGAAGAGTATTTATTACATGTTATTGAAAACTTTCTCTGAGATAATACTAATTTTATTGAAACCTTTGTGGGACAATCAATCCTAGCATATCTTGTTTGTTAGCCTCAAATACATATGTTTTTATTTTCAGAAAACTTCAGTGTGGTGAGGGCTATAATTGTCTCCATGTTACAGCGGATGAACTGAGATGTGGACAAATTTATACTTAAAAACATTGCCATTCACCTTGTGTTTAGAAGTCATTCCTGCTTGTGTGGGATTTCTCACCGGGAGAGAAGTTGGGAGCTTTGTGAGGGTCTGCCAAGAATTCTGAGATTTATAGCCTTGTGAAGGAATAGACTTTCTTCCTTTTTTGTCTTTTTTTTTTTTCTTTCTTTTTCTTTTCTTGATCCTCCCCCCAGTCAATAATTCTCCACCCCCAGTTGATAAGCTGGCACTCCTGGGTGGGAGGGAGCACTGCAAAGCACTGCCCCATGACACAGAACAGTTCTCCAGCAGCTGACCCAGAATCTACCAGTGAGGGAGTTTGGGGTGGGATCTGCCATTTTCATTCTGTGCTGTTCCAGACAGCATAAACATGTCTAAGTTATAATGATTTGAATATGTAAGTAGAAGGCAGTTTCAGAGTATTGCTATTTATGTGTTTGTTCCTGCTTTGTAAGGTTATCCATCATAAGTGTAGAGATTTTTGATAGACCTTATCTTTATGTACAGTGCAAGTACAGTACATTTTGGTTCTTCCTGTATCATTTTTCAGAGAGGCAAACTGCAAATGAAAGCCAAAACAAATCAAAACCCCTATGATTTCCTGATGCAAAATAACATTTCCAATTTTAGAGAACAAATGTTTAATCAGTCTGCATCATGAAATCATGGAAGAGGAAATCTAGCATTTTTATCTTAGAAAATACATAGTGCTGGTTGTGACCTAGAGCTAGGACAAGACTGCTTGTCCTACAGAAAAAAAAAAAGAAAAAAAAAAGAAAAATCACACAAAAAACCCTAAAAACAAACACACCAAGCAAAACAAAACAAAAACCAAACCCAAAAACCAATGAATTTTCAGTTGCTGGAGCACAGCACCTCTGCATTGTGTCAGAGCAGATTTTGCCTTAAAATGAGCTGTATTTTGACTAAGTGTTTAAGACTACTAATTTGTAACTGTAAAGATTTTCAATTTAATGTCTGCCAAATGATGGCATGTAGACTGTCTTTTAGAAGTAGGAGATATTCTTTAATGTTATAAAGAATCAGCACCCCCCATAAGTCTCAAATTACTGTTATGGCATGATGCACGTTCAGAAGAAACTGCAGCTCCTTATTTTAGCATTCATGTGATCTTTTGACATCTCTTCCTTCACTGCCCCACACTCCATAGTGCTTACTATCCAACCACACAGGTCTTTCTCAACAGTGTCTCTTGAATTTGTGGTTTCCTCATTCTTTATATAAATTATGTCAAACCCACTTGGTTTGCATAGTTACCTGGAGAATTAAAAAGCAAAGGTGTTTGTGTAAGCAGGAGTCGGTGCCAGGGAGCATTCTCGTGTTGTGTGTGTGGAACTCTGCTCTTGCTCCCGTCAAAGCTGCTGATGAGCAGGATGCCTTCAGCGGTTGGCATGCTCCTTGTTCAGAATTCAGCTGTGTATTTATCTCTCAGAAACACTCAGGTCTTTTGTGAAACCGTGTAAGCTTAATTTCGAGCCTATAGCTGATCATTTTCTCTGTTTGATGTGAGCTAGTCTCTTGAGGTGGCTGGCATCCTGGAGTGAAGAGATGGAAGTGAGAGATCTGCTAAATCTGCTGTTGCTTAGCGTCCCTGCCTTTGATACTGTCTCCAGAGACTGCACTGATCTCTTCTTTTCAGTCAAGAGTCTACATCCTTGCTGGGGTTTTGATGGGAGATTCCTTTAAGGCATTTTGTACTGACAAGGTTATTTTTTCCGTGCACATGCAGTAGACTTTCACAGAAAGCTTCAAAGAAAGGGGCTTTTTTTTCCCTACTTTTGAACTGAGTTCACAGTTGCTTAGGTTCTTTGTAAAATTACCAAAAAATAAATTATACGAGTGGCTTAATTAACAGTAAGCTAAGATGAAAGAGGCCTGTTGTTTTTCTCTTACAGTTACACCACTTTTTTTTTCGTAGATATCTATGGATGTTGAAAAGTAGCAGCTAGTAGAGCTGCCTGGCTTTCTTGCTGAACACAACCCCTAGTGAGCATTGGCATTAGGCATTTGATTCATACATTAAAAGAGGAACTTATGTGTTGTGCAGAATTACTGTCTTTGCAGACTTCTGCCTTTGCTTATGGATGAGGTCATAGATGTTGAAAGCTCCAATAAAGCTTTTTTTTTTTTTTTTTGACCCAACCGTTTTATAATTCTAGTTGGTTACAAGCCTGGGAAAATGCTGTTATTAGGGATTTTCCCTCCTTTTTTGCAAGAAAGGTTTTAAGATGGCAGAAATTTTTATTGACTGCTTTTCAGCTGGTATCCTTATGAGAAAGGCTTGCAACATCTTAGGCATGTGTAGGTAATTTTGCTTGTCTTTTAAGAAAAACCTCAGTGCCTTTGCCTGAAGTAAAACTGGTTTGTGGTTTCATAGAAAAATTTTTCCAGGATTTGGTATGAGACCCATTGGAGGTGACTACTCTAAAGAACAACTTTGTTGATTTTCTCTTGTAAAATATTCTATTAGAGATTTTATCAAGAACAAAGGTATACTGAAGAGATTATATTTTTTTTCTTTTTCCTGAATTTCCTTAATTTTAGAGGCTTTCTCCATGATGTACCTACCTGTATATACCATGTGGCCAAGCAGGGCTGCTGATTCAGCTGTAGGAACAAAGGGGAAGTCCATAACCCAGCATTATGTTTGATCTGTGTTGATGAATTGCATTTCAGGATCTGCAGCTCTGGATAGCTGCATATGACAGAGCCATATCTATCCACAAGAAAGCCAAGTCTTCTGACTTTTCCACAGGGAAGATGCTGAGAAGTTTGAGCTTTCTGGTAGTAGAATAGGCTGAAGCAATGCAGCCCCTCCATTCCTGTCACAGTAATTATCTCTGAAGTATGGTGCACTGATTTCCAGTCGCTGTAGTTATTAAGTATTCAAAACAGGGGATTAGGGATATCATGGAAGTGCAGACAGATCCCTGTAATGATAGTATGAATATCAGTAGCATGCCAATACAATTCAGAGAGAAATTGCAATCCAGGCTATTTAGATCTGGGATAAGATCTTATTCTAGTGCCATTATAAAGTCTTGTGTTAATTGAGCAGATCTCTTTTGAAGTTGTTTCATTTCCCCCATTATGTGTCAGCCCAAATAATTGCAATTCTTATGTGCTAATTAAATTTATTTATTGATCCACCCTTTATTTAGAGAAGACAATCCGAACAAGATACTGTGGCTTGTGTTGTGGAGTCATGTGGCAAAACACGCCCACAGTTCAGTATGTCCACGGTTGTGGAGAAGGTGCCCTGCCTGGGGTTTTGTTTCAGAATAGCTCAGAGTAGTAATGCAGATGAGTACATTAATCTCCTTAACTATTCAGAAATGAAAGATTGGGTACAATAACTTATTATTTATTGCTCTTCCAACATGTCTGTTCCATAAGATTTGCCATTAAAATTAAAATATAGGCGCTGTAACGGCTGGTTTAAGAGAGTCTATGGCTTTGCCGTTCAGTGCTGGAACATTTGTCACTGTCATTTCCAGAAGGTTTCCTGCCATGCCACTGTCTTCCACCAATGGTATGGTGGAGGGTTTACACCAAAATCCGTGGTTATGTAGAAAGACCCAAGGGTTTGGCATCAGGCAGTTCAGGTAAGATGCATTGTGGTGTTGTTGAGCCATCGACAGCTGAAAAAGGCAGTGGGCACAGTTCTTTCTTGCTGTAGAGTAGCTCCACTGAAACAAATGGGAACAGTTGTTTCAGCGCAAAAATGAATTCCTGCATTTCCCTTTCTCGTTGTTGTTTTTTTTTCAGTAAACAACGGCCATTTATTTTTGAAGTCTTGCAGAGGGATTCCTGAACCCACTGCTCTGTGCAACAGTGAAACCAGAATTAGGTGTGTAGGCATTTTAATAGCTGCCCATGCCTCCAGTAGGCTTTCATGTGTAATAAACTTTTATTAGGAGGAGGACAATAATGACTATTCATTTTCATGTTTATTACAGATTTAGCTCTAATCTTTTGTTACATATTTAAGCAAAATTATCCTTAAGGTTCTTTGAAACAAATCAAGAAAATAAAGAGAGACCCTGTAGTAGACATCTCTGCCCACACTATGCTGTAATGTAACTCTTCTGACTATTGATTGATTTATTTCACTGCATATGAAGGTGCCAAATCCTATCAAGCCACACTGCTTGAAATACCATATGAACACACAGCCCCTGCTTTTAGAGTTCAACATTTAATCGGAGGAGACGGACAAACAGGAAGAGCAGAGGTAATGGAGAAGGAAAGCATGGGGATTAGGTTTCCCTGCCCAGGGTAACGCATGGAATTTGTGGCAGAGCTGGAAACTAAACCTAGGCATCCCAAACTCTGCTCTGAGGCCACCAACCCCTTGCAGGATGTATCATCACCACAAATCTCAGGGGAGACAGAACCCCACAAGGGCTTCAGTCCAGTGCTCTTCTGGAAGAAGGGCCAGCTCTGAGATTAACCCAGCTCAATCCCAGCTTTTTCCAGTCCAAACCTGACCAGGGGGAAGTTTGCATGGCCAATGTCAGGAGACCTGCCAGGTCTTTTGCTGAAAACATTCTCCCCCATGTTTAGCCACCTCTGCCTCCTCTAATCCCACAAAGAAAGGATGATAAAACATATGGATTATTTCACTGACTGCTAACAGTGGGTGGCCAAAATCAGACCCGCGGTCTGGGGCCAAAAATACCTTCAACAGGTGTTTGGAAAACAAAACGTAACAGTGGATTTAAAAGAGTGGTCTTGTTTCCCAGGGAAGGCTCTTCCCAATTTCCTTTTTGAGTTAACAGTTGGAATATGAATGCTCTTTCCCCCTATTAGGCCATTGTTTTCTTATGTTTCCTCTGAAGTACTGTTTCTTTACCAAACTTAAAAAACTTGGTCAGTATTGTGTAACAGGGTATTCACCTGTTGGTGATTATGTTATGTTGGCATTAAGTAGAAAACATATTTGTATAACTGATGTTTATATACAGATCTCTCTATCATTCTGCTATTTGAGCTGTCCTTTTATTCCAAATGGCTTTGAAATTCGATTTATCTTTAATTACAACACATGTATAAATCCAGGATTAAGGGTTAAGAGTTTCATTGTTGTCTTGGCTTTTTCTTTTTTTTTAATTCATTTAATGGGATTTGTGGACAGTCAGCACTGTTCAGGATTTTGTCTCTGATGTTTCCATTCTCTCTGTGTAATAATAACTTGTCTATCAGATAAAGAGCTTTAAAATGATTTTATTTTTTTTAGCTGTCTGTTGAAGGTATGTGCCTAGAGGGGTCAGGTTATGTGGAGGTTGTGTGTCGTCCCTGCTTTCTATTCAGTGAAGTTTTCCTCAGCTGGGAGAAAACCTGGCATTTAACCCTCAGACCATAAGTCCCCTTGGCATTCAAGCAAGCCCACGCCCAACACAAGTGCCATGAGTGGTGCCTCCCCACCAGTCAAAGGCTGCCAGGGCTGCATGTTGATCATCAGTGAGCACAGCAGAATTAAAAAACCTACCTCACTTAGCCAAGGCAGCAAAGGTAACAAGGTGACACGCAGCCTGGCCTCGTATTTATTTCACCCGTGAAACTGTTCGCCATTTAAATTTAGCTGTGAATAATCTGGCAAGGGTGTTGGAAAAAAAAAGGAGAGCAGCTGACAGGCTCTCCATTACCTGAAATCAAATATTTCACCTCTCTGTCACACTCTTGCTCTGGGAATGGGAGGCGACGGTCCTCGAGTCTCTCCACGAGCAGAGCAGCTGAGAGTGCTGCAGTGGCTGACTCAGTGGGATCAATGGTGCTTTCCAGACCCTACAGGGATTTGGGCTGGGTCAGTAAAGCTGCGTGTGGGTTAGCTGTAGTACAAGGTCCTTCGATACAAGATGGGCTCGACCCCAGGTCTAATTTCCACGCATATTTGTGCCTCCCGACCTCTGGCCTGAGAAAAGGTGAAACTAGTGCTGGCTCAAGGCGTCTCACCTGTATAGAAACAGAATGGATCAGAGCTGTGGTGTCTTGACTTCCCTCAGCCCTTTTCCCCAGGACTGAGCACAAAGGCTGTCCTGCTCCTTGTCACTGCTTCATTCCCACTGAGAAACACTGTCCACCCCTGCCTTGCCCTAGCATAGCAGAGATTTCTACCTGATCCCTTCTCGGGCCATTGCATGACCAAGGAGAGCAGAGAGGAATGCTGTGGGGCTCCTCAGTTCCCCAACATATTTTGGTCCTTCCCTCCTGCTTTGGCATCACTTGGAGCAGAAAGCTGTGCAAGCTCAGGCATTGCTCAGCTGTATAGCTGCACGTGCCACTCAGATGCAGCACCTCCCCAGTGCACCCAGGGTGTTTCCACATGTCCAAGACTGGCGTAAGGAGAGAGGTCTGTGGATGCGAGTGGCGTCTAGACTTTTGCAGTGTTTTTCTTCATTTTCTCCTGCTTACAGCAAACTTCAGTGAAAAATCTGTGATGAAACAACTGTTGTTAAGCACCTGCTTCTTTTGCAAAATAGTAAACAAACAACTTAATCCATGAATGGGCATGGATGCAGTTGGTCGACAACAAAATAAGGCTGTTCAAGGCCTTATTTCTTTCTCAAATGGGTGAAGAGGAGCGTCATCTAAATTTGGGTCTCCCACATGTACCACTGTTTGTCTCCTCTCTGATTAGGAGTAGATTGAATAAATTGGGTAGTGCTGTGTTTAATACGTTTATGTGCCATTTGTTGACACAGCATTGGCATGATGAGCAGCTGCAGGTCAAATTTGTTGCCAGGCTCCCTGAAGTCTGCAGCTGCTAAAAATAAACATTTTGTGCAGGTGGAGGCTTTGGCTGGGCTTGTGTTCTGGCTTAACTTGCAAAGTTTGGGATCTTTTCTGAGGTATGTAAATCACATTAGAAATATTTGGCAAGGCAAGTCAGTGCTTGAACATAAAGGAATTCCAATTGAGAAGCTGGAGCAGCACTGATGGGTCTTTTGGCACGCCATCAACTGCCTGAACTCGACAGTGTCTTCCATATTGCTGCGTTTTCCAAAGTTTTGGTCATCCTGATGAAGTGTTGGCTTCCTCTCAGAAAAGTTTGTCAGGATTGTGCTTGGTTAATCTCATGGACTGATTGGTGATCAGTCTGTCGGGATATCTATTCAAGGCCCTGGTGTTGGAGCGCCTGGACACTGCAATGATATGTATACCAGAAAAGCCACTCGACACAGCAAATGTTTCATTGAACTGTGAAAATGTGGCAGCTGGTGATGATGGCGATGGAAGGACCATGCAGGCCATCTCCAGGGATCAGGAGGTTCAGGGAAAAATAGCACTGCAGATCAGAAGAGGATCCAGTTATCTATGTTTTAGATACAAGTGCTGCAGCTCTTGTAAAATAAGCACTCAGGTTCCCTGTGTGGGAAAGAAAAAGGTGCTTTTGAAAGTTTGCAAGTGGAATTGCCATTAGACAGATAGTGTTTTAGCAAGAGTTAAAGAATAATACTTGTTTTAATATACCCATCCAAAAGAGTCAATGTGAATTAGGTGGGTTGGATCTCACTTGCTGTTATTTGATGGGGAGATGATCCATAAGCTTGTGGAGACGCGAAACAGAAAGATGAAAAATGATTTCCTTTACTCCCACTGCTCTCCATTGCTGAGCCAACAACTCCTCACCTAGAGACACTTTTGCATCCTGCAGTCTCATGTCCCTCGGGAATTTGTCCAGGCCTCTGTGTTTGTACTGCACTCTCATACATTTCAGAGAGCATCAGAGCAGGTTCACAGGATTTCAA
Source organism: Empidonax traillii (assembly GCF_003031625.1). Classification (NCBI taxonomy): domain Eukaryota; kingdom Metazoa; phylum Chordata; class Aves; order Passeriformes; family Tyrannidae; genus Empidonax; species Empidonax traillii. The sequence goes on from NW_020955274.1 coordinate 1,733,449, forward strand.
TAAAAGTATCCTGGGTCAATATCTGAGATAAGCCTCTTGCTTTCATTGATGGCAGCCAGTGTAGACAAGGGGTGATTGAAAAAGTTCCTGAGATTTCATATACTTTTAAACAAATAAATAAAATTAAATAAATAAAATTCCAACACTGGGAATCCAACATATTCAATTTAAAAAAAAATCCCATTTAATCTTGTTACTATAAAATGAAATTAAGACACTATTCACCTTTAAAAAGCAGGCTTAAAGTAACTGGCTTCTAGGTGTGTGGATTTGATTCACGTGTACTTGTGAAATGGGACATTCAGTGTGAGATTTAATAGCTGATTAAGAGGAAGAAAAAAAATATTGTCATAAATACTTATTCTTTTATTTCATTCTGTTATGGCTTTGTTCAGGGAGCTTTCTTGCCTTGCTACCTGACTGCACACTGAATTTCATTGTTCAGTAATCCAGTCCAGCTGTTCCAGCTGTTAAATATTCAAGCAAACACTGGGTGTTTTTCTTAACAATTCATTTGTATTTAGTTACCTTCTTCCAGTGCAGATTAGCTACTGAATAACCAGGAGTTGGAATAGGAGCTTGTAATTTTAGATGCTTCCATATGTACTTGGCTTAACATATTATTTTTCCTCAAAGATTGTACTCATAGGTATTTTATATTAATATTTTTCTAAAGTCTTAACTTCTAGATACTTTTTAGATTTTTATACACATCAGTACTTTCAGCTAGTAGCTAATTGACACCACTCACTTTCTGTTTTTTTATTGTTTGAACAGAGTTTGCTAGAATAGTATAGCTTATTAATTTAGGGAACTATTGAAGTACTGGTGGATTTAAATTTTTTCTAGGAAGCCATGTGAATAGTGTATTTAAAACCTGAGAATTGAAATTGTTTAGCTTTTTTTTTAAAGTTATATTACATGCTCTGCTGAAGCTGTAAAAGGCTTAGTGTTCATTTTTCTCTCTCGTTAGTTGTACAAAATATTTTATTGGACAATTCTGATTTTTCTTTGACAGTTTTGAAGAGAGATACTTTTCTATAGTACAGTTATGGGAGTGCTGTGTTGTTGCATGGTGTCTTCTTTCCATGGCTATTTCAGTGTTTTTGAGTTATAGTCTTTCCTTGGCTTGCACTAGATGTTACTTCACTTCAAGCCAAACCAGGCAGCCTGGAGAGCTGTATGGGAGTGTGCAGCAGCAATGCTTCGCTGTGTATACTCAGTCTAAAAACTCTGACTATGTTTGGACTGAGTTGTATTTGCTACTGTGTTGTCTAGAGTAAATAACGTGCACATAGATGGCATTAAGATGACTGCAAATTGCAAAGGGTTGATTTGCTGAAAGAATTCAGTTTGGTTGAAGCAAAGTTACTTGATAACTTGGGTCATATTTAGAGAATATTTTTACCTGAAGAAAGAAAAACCCTTGTTTTTTTCAGAGCTAGGAAAGTAATTTTCCTCTGCAGTTTAAAACTGATTATTAGGAGGGAAGACTACACCCCTCAGGGAGGAGATATTTTTCACAGATTTGTTGGAGGGTTAGTAGGAAAGGCACCAAAGCTTGCCATTTTCCCCTGCATTCCTCATTACTTTGGGATTGCAGTAGTAACCCGGCATGTCATAGGCCTAAGTTTAAATTGAGGATTTTTAGCAGATGTTTTCTGGCAGAGCGCTCTAGACATAAGGTATTTTCATTTCTGCTTAGCTCCTACTGAAGTAGTATTGAACTTTTACATATTCATTGCCTAAAAAGTATAGGAATTCGCATAGAGCCTGTGAAGAAGTCTGTGCTTACTGACAGAGAGATGGGATATTTGGCTTATCAGCAGAAACCAAAACACAATTTATTTTTTTACTACTGGAGTGGTTTTTTGGGGTTGCTGTTTTTTGCTTTTATTTATTGTTTGGTTTGGGGTTTGTTGTTGTTGTTTCACTTTTCACAACTTTGTTTTTTTACTGCTAAAAAGTCTTTGCAAGGGGCCTTTCCTATGATGATCTTTGTGTGTGTTCATCTTTGGATATGAACTACACTGTTTGAGATGAAATTTTATTATCTAGATGTAACTGCGCCTTTAGATGTTCTCTCTTAACACTGTGCATTCAGAGATCAGTGTCTGTAGTGGCTGCAGAAGATATGTCCCTACTGAGTAGGGCTGTAGTCCCTAAGAGTCTCCATTTTAATAGGGTGTGTGGCAGCAAAGTCCTGCAGTGAAACAACAGAAATGCCTATCGGCTCCAACAATGTGGTGCACAAAGAGAGGGCTTTGACTCCAGCCCTGTAAGGGGCTGGTGTTACCCTTCTCCTTATGGTCCCTGGGAGTAGGAGATCAGAGTTTGTACTACTGCCTTACATTTTCTTGTCTTCATTCTCCTTCCCCTGTTGTCAGCAGCAACTATTTTTACACAGCAAATGAGTTACAAGGGGAGTCCTGTGCCTTTTGACCAGCACACCTTTGGCTGGTGGTGTGGATGTGGGAGGGCAGCCTGTGAGCAGATCTGCCTGTGCTGCTAGGCACAGAAATTAATTAAAAAATCTACCTTGCTTTGCTTAACAGCGCTGTCTTAGTTTGCTCAGCAAAATAATTGCTTCTTGTTTGCTTCCAACAGTAGTTAAGGTTTAGGGAAGGAAGGACTTAGAGACAGTTGTATTTTTTCAGGGCTGTTTTCAATCAGAGATCATGCAAAATATCTATCAGTGAGATTTACATTATTTGTATAGCAAGGTAATGGAATTATCATCAGTCTTGAGACTTGTCTCGCTTCAATAGGGGAGGAAGACATTTGCTTGGTACAGTTCCTAGCATAATTACCTAAATAATAGACTTCATACAGCCAGAAGAAAGAAAGAGTAAGTAGTTTATGCACTGCCTGTGACAGAGTAGTGTAGGAAACATATTGCAATGTGAGTGTAAGAAAGGCTGTGCCGGCTCAGACCGAGGGTCCGTCTGGCCCAGCAATCAGTCTTCCACCCTCACTGCAAGCAGACACCTAGGAAAGAACTGGAAAAAGAGGAATAGGTTTGTCTGTGATCTAAATTTAAGTCCTGGAATATTACCACTAACATTAAAGGATTTCAGATGCTCACAGAAGTTCCTCTTGAAACTGAAAGGGACTGGGTGCAGATGGGAAAGTGTCTTTGCCCTAGGTAACTCTCCTCACGATCTTTCTAAAGTGGTTTGCTCAAAGAATTGCAGTAGGAATAACTTTTTTTTTAAACCAGAAATCCCTATTGATGCTTAGGAAAATGTTTTTGCAGCACTGTTGACAGTTGTGCTGGAAACGCTAATGTAAGCTGCTCCCTGCTTTCAGAAGCCATTCTGTTCACTGCACTGATTAAATTTGCTTGGAGCAGGTTTAATTAAGGTGGTGTTGAAAACCATCACTTGAACAAGGGACTCATGTGTTGGGGTGCCTCCATGCAAATAGCAATAGTTCAGTGGAATTAAAAAGGGAGGGCTTTGCCTGGTTTCTTATTTACTTTACTTGTTGAGGGAGGATTACTAGGGCCTCAATATTTATGTGCCAATTTATGTTATTGGTGCCGACCCTGGCAGATTTCAAAGCATTTTGATTTACTTCCTAACTGGCATGGCTTATTTAATGTAGGTATATAAATGGAGGGGAAGACCATTGGATAAATAGAACAACAATGAAACAAAGAGGATTGCTTGGTACCTTTTGTATCATAATAGAAGAGAAAGTACTCGAATAGTTTTCAGTGCTGATGGGCTGTTTCCAGATGTGAATAAATATTTCTGCATTCCGGAGAAGTAGAGCTGTGGGTTGACCCCTGGCTCTGTGAATGGGCTGAATCAGCACTGCAGATCCCCAAAGCTTGTGCTTTCTGAATAACATCCAGCTTGACAATACTACTGGGTAAGCTTCTACCTTCCCTTTTGCCCAGTTTAATTTTTACGAATTACCTGAAAAATAGCATAATTTAAAATAGCAAAATATTTTTTTCTGGATAAAGTCTGGAAGGTCATTTCTATTCGTGCTGTTAAATCCATTAAGGCTGTTAGAGCCACGACAGCTGGAAAGCAGAATATAGCCTTACGTGTGCTCCCAAATGGCAAAGGCATTTGGAAATTTAGACATTTGATTTCCTCCATGCTTGAAGGTGTCAGCCAACCATATATTTTTAGGTCAGGTGTGCATACGCAGGCACAATGGATCGCTGTGGGCAGAAAGTGCGTCTCCATAAAAGGACTTGTTGGAGGTAAAAATGGGAATGGGCCACAGGTCATGCTCCAGATCTTTTTGATCTGTTTGCATGCTATATGTAAAAGAGGAGGAGGAGAAGTATACCTGGCAGATGACAGGGTAGCTGAGGGATCCCTTCCCCTAGCTTGGTTGCCAAGCCCTGCTGGTTGCAGCTGCTGGTGCTGCAGTGCTCCTCCAGTCCAGGTCCTACATCCCGTGGAGAACATCCCCTGTTTTTGCTGGCTGGATGAGTGGAGTCAGCTTGTGGAGATGTCCCAGCTGCTTAAGGCCAGGACATAGTAAGCAGGACAGTGTACAGTGAGGCAGAGGTCTGGTGAGTGGAAAAAGAAAAGCATCTCCCCCTATTCCCCAAACTGCACCTATAAAGTACTTTTCTTCCAAAATGCACAATATGTTCAGAGTAAACAGTTTCCTTGTGTGTACCTTTAGGTGATGGTGGGTGGCAAACCTGGGCTCAGCTGTGATTTTCCTGTGGAACCATCCCTGCTATATGAGCAGGTGCTGGAAGGACTTTGGTGAAGTTTAGAGTGTGTATATGTACTTTCTAATTCAATAATGCAGGAAATATGTGCTCAGCTTTAAGCAGTTACTGCTTGAACGGGTGTTGAAACACGGAACGGCAGAAGAATGCCAAGTTACTGGCCAGTTACCATGCAAACAAAAACATGTTATGAAATATGACATCTCATTGGAACAGAGGCATGCTGTGTTGGGAGTGTTGCTGGAAATTTGGAGATGTATATATACAATTTCTTTGCTTGTGCCTGTATTGCATGGAAACGATCTGGAACCAGAACCATCACAACAGTGACAGTGAAAAGTTCACAATCCCAGTACAAAAGATTTGGTGCCCAAACAAGTGAAGATGCAAAAGGCTAAGTCAGAAATAAAAACTGCAGTTCCTGACCTTACACGAATACTGTAGTGAATGTTAGAAATAAGTACTCTCTTGTGGGCCAGGTGTCAGGTCTGGAAAGTACAAGTCCTGCTCCGTTTTTAATGGACTTTCTGCAGGATCTGAAGTCATCCAGCCTGGAATATAGGTTATTATTTCTCCATATACCTCACTTTCCTTTAAGTTATTATGGAGATTTCACTTCTTAGATGTTCTGCTTGAGGCTAATGTAATCATTCTGTTTGAAATCAACCAACCACAGGCAATATTGAAGTGCAAAATGATACCATATTCTGTTTCACTGACCCGTCATTTGATGCAAGCTGAATTCTGCCGGGAGCAGATTTGTATTTGGTAATCTCTGTTTTGTCACTAATAAAAACATTTTATTATGAAAAGGCAGAGATCCAGCTTCTCCTAAGAGATTCTGCTTCTCCAACGAGCTGTTTCCTTCTGCATGAAATCTTGTTGTCCTCTCCTACCTTTTTTCTTTCTGATGCCCCACTATCCCCATCATTGCAAGGAAATTATGCTCCGTCTCATGCAGCTCACATCCTCGAATTCACTGCCTGACTGATTAGCCAAGGACATACACAGCCAAAGTATTGGGCATGAAGCTCTCTTGCCAGACAGCTTGCTCAAAAACACTTTAGAAGAAAGAGGAGAGGGGGAAGAAACCCACTTGCCAGTTTAAGGACAAAGCTTATTTACTATTAAAACTTCTACAGTCAGCAGAAGCAATACTGGCTGCAAAGCTGAATTTGCATTTATAGTACAAATATGAAAAATGAACTCTACCACAAGCATGTCCTTAAAGAGATTATAAATCCACTCCCTTGACTGGTATGCAGTGCAGTGCTTTGATTGTTATATCTAGATAGGTTGCACTTGAAAGTGTAGCGTACGGTGTATTTGGAAAGACACTGATATAAGGATTTTGCAGTCAAAGTAATTTTACGGTGGAAAACCCTGTAATGGAAGCAACCCTGCTAGTACACAACTGCTGTGTTGTTTTATTGGATATCTGTAAAGTTCGGCATGTGGTGGGTTAATAATTAGATACTCTTTGTGTATAGTTCAAGTGAAGGCCACCAGCTATGACTTCACTTTGGCTGGGGTTTCCCTGTAATCCATTTAGCAAATTAAAGAGATTACTTTGATTGGTGCCATTATCTCCTATTCTCTTGCGGTTGAACCACTTAACCTGTGCTTAATTGAAAGAGATAGAGAGGGTACAGTAACAAATACAATCAAATGAAAGGGGCAATAGGATCTGTAGGCCAAACAAATGATCAGCACTAGGCTAACAATAGCAGATTAGAGGTGAGATCAATTAATTAGAAGCTATTGTAGGCGTTGGGTGGCTGCCAAGCTTTCTAATAGCCTAAGCCATCATGCCGTTCTGTTTAGGAGGATTTTAATGACTGGGAGTTGATGTGCTTATTTCAATAATTACCTATTTTAATAATTACTTCATTAGAATATAAAATGTATTGTTCTGCAGGCTCTGTGGGAAAGAAAGTTTTGTTAACAGTGCACCTGGATGTAGGGGTGTGTATGTACCAGCACCAGTTGTGCCCTGCAACCTCCTTGGACTGGAGCTGCCAGCATAAAGGTCACCGACCGCCTTGGGACCTCCAACCTCATACCAAGAGGCACGAGCCACCTGCCTGGGCATATCTTCAGAAGTGCTGCCTGTAGGCCTTTGTCTGATGGAGGTTTTGAATAACAGGTTGCAAGCTTTTGTTCTCTGCGGTGCTGTTGTTGTGTGTTCCCATTCTTGCTCAGCACCTGAGGCTCCAGGTCACGGTGCTGGGCAGCCCTGATGGGCCCAGTCTGCACCAGTTTTCACATCAGTTGGAGCAGATATAGTGGCTGGTAGGAGCAAGCAAGGGAGCGGGCAGAAATGTTGTCTAGATATTGGGAGATGAGAAGGTGTTTCCACCACTGGTGCAGGAACATTAGTTGCATCCTGCTGGAATGCCTGGGGTGCTCTGGTTTGACCTTCATCCCAGCTGCTGGGATAACCTAGCTCCATGCCTGGTGTATGTGCAAGTGAGCAAAGCTGTCAAAGGACAAGCGTTGATATCATCAAATACTGTGATTTATTAGTGCTCATCATCCGTAGTGGATAGGATGGTTGGTATGTAGCGTGCTTCACATTTGCAGTATAAAATTATTTTTTAAATGAACTTCCTACGAGTCAGTGAATTTGGTTTCAAAGGCAATTAAGGCTATAACTTAAGGCTGTAAGTTTGAAAAACTTCTGAGGGACAAAAATCTTTAAGAAAGGCTTGACTGCTGAACACTTTTAATACACAGTTATGATAAATATGGTGGCAGGTAGATTTACACATAGCTATGTGTGGAATAACTTTATTTTTTTGTGTGCGTCACATGTTTCAGAAGGCAAATGTTGCCTCTGGAGGTGTGTAATCTCCCAAGGCAGTAATATTTGGATCTGCAGAGCAGAATTTACCTGAAAGTTAATGTTTAAAATATGAACCTGTTTTGTTCCACCGGGGGAATGGGGGTTGGGGAGGGGATTAGAAAGGGAGAACATTTTCCAAGACATTGAAGTGACTTAGGTGCAAAATTTCAGCAAACCTTTTTTGTGACTTTTTCAGACTGGTATAAATGGTGATTTTATCTGGATGGGAATTGTGCCTAGAAACTTAAATAATGTGCAGTTTTATTGTAGTTTTAATTCTTGTTGTTTATTTTTCTGCAAATTGGTAAACTGGGTTCTTATTTGAGTGTAGGCATGACAGGGTTTGCTGTGAACCGGGATGCCAGATTTCCAGGGGATTAGGATGCAAGGAAAACCTGTAATAGAAAAATAGCGAGTGATGCTCTGAATTTGGACAACACCAAGTGGCAGATGTAAACAAAGATAAAGAAGAGAGTATAGAGTCTGGGAAATAAGAGTCCTGGTCATATCATTACCCTGCGATAATGAAGAAAATTAGAGAGCATGGTATTTTGGTAGTGCTTGGCGAGGCTGCATGTTTGGGTTTGTGAGTAAGCGCTCAAAACGTCTGGGTGTTTTCCAAACTATACAACCCTTCTGGAACTCTGCGTCATTAATCTCCAGATGTGAGAGAGGATATCATGGAAATAATCACCATGTGCCGTTTTCCATCTCTGATCTTGATCAGAAGGATGTAAAATGCACATGCGTACGATAAAACAAAGTAGTTATTTAGTGTAGTTGAGTTTATTGTAACCTCAGGACAGATCAGTTTTATCTGAAGAGTGGATGAAATCACTCTGTTTAATCCAAACTCCTTTCTCCATCTTTCTAAGGGAGGAAGCTAGTCAGTAAAGAACTTTGTATCCCTGGATGGCCTTGGTTCGGCAGACACAAGAATGGCTGACTTGATGCACAAAACAGACATACTGAAGTTAGACTACTAAAAGTAATAAGCAATCAAACCCATTCTAAAGTCTCTGTGGTACTGAAGTTTTCTTCTACATTTGGCACTGACCATACCATTTTTCGCAGTACAAGACTGCTTGGGTTTTAATACATATTATTTTTCATCACTAACATCTATGTTTCTGAAATGCCACATGCTGTATGAATGATTAATTTTGGAGAATAGGATCTAAACCCCTTAGCTTGGATGAGGCAATTTCTTTTAAATGAGTGGTAGGTTGAACAGGCATCAGAGCTAAATATCCTCTTACTTCAAGGGATACTAACCCCTCAGGGCAGGATTCAGGTCATTAGCAGGTCAGTTTAGGAAAGCATATACTGTTGCTGCCTCCATCTGTCCTGGCCTGAAGATAAACACAAGACTACAGTTTCCATTGTTACCAGACCAGGAGCCTTCACAGGCCATAAGAGCAGCTTAACAATTGTTAAGATACATTAATGAGTTTAAAAGCCTAGAGGTTTTTATCAATGATAGAAAACATAGTGGGTTTGGTGGGTTTACAAAGAAATGCATTTATAGAATCCTTTGTGCGCCATCAGAATTTTACATGCAAATATCTACTTACATACTCTAAGAGAAGTATATGTAAGAAGAACAAATGACACACAGTGGACTGCTATGTTTAGGATTTATCAGCATGCATTTTAAATGGCCACGGTCTAAGGTTACACACTAAAAGGACAAGTAATCTGGCCATACCAACTGTGTGCCAATAAACTTGTTACACAACACTATCCTATATTCATTTATGTGCCATATGGGTTATAGAAAAGCTATTTAAGAATCTTTTGGAGGCTTTAAATTTTATTGCAGGGTTTTTTTTCAAGATTCTGCTCCTGCAGAACGAGGAGGTATGCTTATTAAACAGGAAAACACCTCTAGAAATGACCTAAGGACTTTTCTCTTGCAAGGGTTGACGTTAAAACTTGCAAGTTTTAGCTGGTGGGCACACTGAGCCCTTGATACTTGCTGGTGGAGCTGAAGGCAGTTGTCAAACTTTCACAGCAATGAAGAATCTAAATTCCCAAAGCTGTCCCTTTCTCCACAGAGCAGGGAGAAGGTGACCTCTTTCCTCACCTTCCTTGCTTTTAATAGAATTACAGTGCGCAGCAGTTGAAGAATTCTTAAGTGCATTGAAACTGAAAAGGACACAAAGTTACCAGGAAAAAGGGAGGGGATGTGTACAGTAAATTCATTTACTATATATTGCAGCAGCTTTCCACATGGATATTACCATGCTGTTGTGTTTGCTTAGACATACCATGTGCATGCATATTGGAGACCAAAATCTAGGATGCTGTTTCCTGTAGAATTGTCTAGAAGGCAGACAGTGTGGGTGTTTTCTATAATAAAGGGGTCTACGTTAAGCATGATTTGTCTGCACTATTTAGAATCTCTAAGATATTGGACATATCCTTGGGAATTTAGAGACTGCAGGTCTAATACTGGCTTAGCTGGGGTGTCAGACCTTGTGTGACTTCACATGCTTTCAGCAGCTCTTCCAGATGTGGGTGTGCATGCACATGCACAAGGATGCTGTCTAGAATGTAATTTTAATAGTAGCATTTCTTCCAGGTTTTTTTTTCCCTCCTTACTGACCTTTCCAGTCAAAAGGTGTACATTGAAGGGATACAAATTGAGATTTTTGTAAAAAACCAAAATCTGTTAGTAATCTGGGTTGAAATCCTACCCCATGGACATCAGTGACAAAAATCCTATTACTTCAGCAGGAACTGGATTTCAGTCTTTGTGCTTTTTATGTTTATAAGATTCATGGAAAAGCCAAGTTCAACACTAAAAACACATGCAAGGTATAAAAAAAAATGCCAACATACAGACTTTCAATAAAACAGGGTTTAATAAGTTACTGTCCAATCTGGATGACAGATATTGTGTAATACTGTTCTAACGCTCAAAGCTGCCTTGATCATGGTTTGGAGTTAAAGCAGGAGATGGTCAAAATATTGCCAGTGATTTTAATCTAAAAAATAAATAACAGGGATTAAAAGAAATGTGTCAAGAGGAGGCCTGAGACAAGGTTCAGCAGCAGAGTGTAATGGATTTGATCGCTCCTGCTTTCCTTAGGAGGAGTCACTGCGTGTAAAGTATTTGGAGATAATATGAGCAGAAGGGCTACAGCCAAAGCCCTGTATTTCTTTCTCCAAGTCTCTGATGCAGAACATTCTTAGTTACTTCACTGCCCCTTGAATTCAAATCCTGGCTTTGTTAGTCCAAATAAAATATAAATCCAGGATATATTTCAGTCCCATCTGTATGTGCTGGGTGAAGTACAACAGGTGGAATCCATTTGCTGAATAATTACTAGGATGCAAACAACGGAGAGCTTTACAAGGAAGTCATCTCTCTTCGTCGCAGCTCTGGTGTTAAGGCTGCGTTTGTTCCTGATAATCAGCAGAATTTCAAAAGAGCAGTAATGAAATAACTTGGAGCCTTCTTCCCAAAAGCCATATGTTCGAACAGTGAAAGACTTGCTGTCCTTTCAGCAGAAATTAAGACAAATCCTTTGAAGATTACCGCAATTATCCTCCTCCTCCCCCTTTTAACCATAAGCAAGATTTTGCAGCTTTCTCCTCTGACAAGGGGGTAGAAAGGGAAGTTCATTTCTGGAGAGAGTGAATTCCGGGTGCCTGATGTCAGATCTCCTCTTGCCCGTTCCTCCCTCCTGCCTTCTCGAACTTGGTGGCAAAACTCCTTTTTATTAACTTCAGCTGCACAGGATCAGACCAACCTTGACCCGCAAGCCATCTGCCCCTGGAGAGACATCTGTATTGGCCTCAGTAAGAGATAACCTTTTATTCTCTTACACCTTTTAATGTCATATGTGACTCTCACCTCTGCGTGTTGATAAGTGTTTGATTAAGCTGCCTTTACGCATGGAAGTTACTGCACCTACATCCATCTCATGCTGTGCTGCTGCCTTCCCAGCCATTGGTGGCTCCAGATGTTTGGTGACCCCAACATCATCTTGATTCTGCAGACACTAAATACACCTCAGGGACTGAAATCAGGCCTCCTTGGGAGCAACTTCGTGCTGTAAAAAAAAAAAAGATGGTTTTCGTATTTTTCATTGGTGATGAGTGCAGTTTGATTCTGTCCAGATGAGCCTGGAGAACACGATGCATTTGTGCTGGGTAGAGCAGAAACACTGGTCACTTCTTCTAGCAAGAGGTGGGAGTTGCTTGTGAAGGAGCATGGGCTGTGAATAGAGAGATCTTAATAATTTTGGATGCGTAGGGTCTATCCCTGAGGGGAGCTGTGGGACTGGCCCTTCCCAAGCAGCCCCATCACCTCTTACTACTTCTGGAAAATGATGAGGAGCCATAATGCTTTAATTTCTTGTTTTACTTGGCCCCCTCTATTTCTGTAAAACTTTTATTTTTTAAATAGTATGGTGGTAGATGTAAAAGATACTAAGTAAGGAAGGTTTCAGGCACTGCCTTCTTCAAAATTTGTTACCTTAAATCACTTCAGTGGTTTATGAAATGCAGATTCCTTTTTGATAAGGTACATCAGTGGAATTTTCTTGTTGAATTGAGGAGTCACCAAGAAATAAATGTTGGTGGTTTTTTCTTGTGTTAAATACTGTAAAAATAATATTTCTCATTTTTATTTTCTTTCAAAAATATTTTTTCTGTTCTGTATGGTTGATACTGTATCTGCCAATAACAAGATCCAACTAGGGAAAGACCAGCATCCTAAATATTAGTTTGATTTGGTTTTGACATGAAGCATATACTGCCATGCACGTTTGCCGTTTTTCCTCTTGGGTTGCTGTTTAGAGCATTGCACAGGTTACTAATTGCACTGCCTTTTCCTCTTCCAATACTCTGGTTTCTGTGTAGCTACTTTTAGTCAGAGTTTAGGTGGAAGACCTGGTCTTATGGAACAACATTTTTAAGTCCAGGTCTTGAACTGCCTGTGACCTACTGACATGCAAAAGTATTCCATCTGACTCCAATAGGATGCATTTTTTTTCTCTGTAGCATGTTCTCTGGGTTTTTTTGTATTTCACAACAAGGGGATGATGATGATGATGGTGATGATGATTTTAGTTGACACCTCCCTGCACACGTTAGCATCAGTTGTTGTTGCAGAGCAAAGGTTCTTCCTTGAGAATGTGTTTGCTTTGCAAAAAAAACCCCTGAATAGATGACAACCCTGCGACGCTGTGATAAGCTGGAATCCTTCTCACCGGTAATTACCTGCTGAATAAGAAGTGGATCAGTGACCAAACCCAACTGAGCTGAGGAAGCTCGCTGCAATAAGATTTTTCAGGGTGTAAAACATTTGTGGGCAAAGATTGTGTAATAACTACCACATTCCCAACAAACTCTTGGAAAGCCTTAAATCTGATCTTTAAGTTTGACAGATGTGGTATATTTGTGTGGTGGATTTTACCTACTGTAGCTCTATGTCCTCTGAGTACAGCTAAGAAAAACCTGTGAGATTGTTAAATGGGAGCTTCACCTGCCAGTCTGTACTGCAAGATCTCTATAGCAACCAAACATAAATCAAGAAAATGGCCCCTTTTGTAAGTTGGTTAATAGGCACAACATGCTTCTTTAGAAAATCCAACTATTCTTTCAATAGACTTTGATTGAAAGTCAGCCTTTTCTACAGACACATTCACATTCACATCTAGTAGCAGCTTGTATGGCTGTCCAAGGTCTAATTTATTACCCTTTAAAGATTGGGCAAAGAAAAAATGGTTCTTGGAACAATGTTTACATTCAGAGGCATAAGCACAGTGCCACAAAAGAGCATCCTTTTGTTCTGAACCCAGAATATTAATCTTTAACCTACTACTTATTTCAGCTCCTCCTGCTTTTATTTGGTTAGCCACATTCTTCCCTTGTAATTGAAATCTTAACGATTTAATACCTTATTTATTAGCAGTGCTGGGAGAACAGATCTCTCTGCTGTTGTTTTTCCTAAATCTTGATGTGTATTGATACATTCCTTGGGTTCTTCCGCTGGTACTGGGAGCTGACTCTTCTCCTGAAGAGGTTTCTGATGGCAAAGGGAAGAGTTTTGGTTACCAGTGTTTCTGACGTAAAATTTTGGTGTGCTAACTGGGGTGTTCTAATAACCTTCGTCCTACTTAATTTAAGGAGTTATGCATTGGGAATATTTTTAACAAACACATCATGTTCAGGCCCCCAAAAATTCCCCCCAAAAATGCCAAAGGAAAACACGCAAGTGCTATACCCTAGAGGAGGAATTGGATGCCAAGGTGTTTTTATGTGAGATCTGGAGCTGACTCAATAACCAAAACATAGATTTTCCTTCAAAGAAGAAGGAAAACTTTGCAATTGCCCCTTTCTTTCTGGCTGGGGCCGGGGTGGGGGAAGTACATCTGGTTCAAATATATTGCAACAGGAATTAACCCATTTACTTTCAACTAAGACAGGAAGCACAGGAGAAGTGGTTTTCTGGGAGTAGATAAATTAAATGCATTCAGCTTGGCATAGGGAATTGCAACAGTGCAGTGCATATATTCCAGCATGGGGGCATCTTCCCTGGATGGAAGTAGAGAGAGGAGTGGAGCAGAGCACTTCAGGCACCTCATCCCTGGCCAAAGTGGGAGGGATCAAGTGATGTCTCCTTCTTCTGAAAGCAAACTGAAGAGAGTTTGGGAGGTGATGAAGTGGGAATAAGCACTCTGTGAGAGCAGACTAGGACCTGTCTTCAGCAAAATCCTGAAAGCACCCCTTATGCTTCTCCTGAGAAAAAAAGGTTAAAAAATATTCTTTGCCTCAGTAGTGTACCAATGATTCACACATCGGCACACTGTGAGGACTGTGTAGTAACATACACATACAGATATGCATGCACGTGCACAATGCACACACATACGTGAGTGTTTGCGTGCCTAAAGCAGGCTCACTGCTCCTGCTTTAGATGGAGGCACTACACATAATTTGAATCCTCATTTTACTTTTCTTGTAAAGAGTTGCCGAAGTGTGCAAAGTTGTGTGTGAAGCTCTTAGCTCTTCAGTGCTTTGTTCAGTTCCCTTTTGGAGTTGGTGTGGGATGCTGTTTGTGGGGGAGTTCTGTGGCAAATGGTGACAGCAGGCATGGCATCATCACCATGCCAAGTGGCAGGATAATTTTCACCTCTCTTGTTAATGTGCAAAAAGATAGTGTACTTTTACTTCATTTCATTAAAAGAATCACAGAATGGGTGAGGTTGGTGAAACAGTGCAATCTGCAATCTCTTCTCCTCCCAAAAGCCTACAGAAATAAATTAGCACTGCTCACGTTGTGTCACATTCAAAGTGGGAGCATAGATAGTCTGCTCCAAAGTAGTAGTCATATGGAGTATGTTTCCTGGCATGTTCAGGGAGTTTTCAGTTCAGCTCTGCTTTCATTTCACCTCTGGTAGCTTGCCTGGTGCTTCACACACTGTGGTGGAGAAAGTGTCTGCTGTATGCTTTAAAAACAAATAACAACAAAGAACAACAACAACAACAAAAACCCCACAAACAAAACAAAACAAAAAACCACACAAAAAAAACCAACAAAAAACCACATCTTTCAGAAGTGGTCACAATTTTCAGAACCTGGGCAGGTGCATCTGACTGCATGCTCAGGAATCAGAAATACCTTTCAAAAATTATTGGGTTTGCATATTAAACCTACCACCTCTCTGTACCTACACAGTCTCCTGTAAGCACAGATATCGCAGACTCACGTGCGTTAGGGCAATAAGCTCCTGGCATGAAACTCCATTAAATCAGCAGTTGACACATTCTGCATTTGTTTCTGCATTTTGTTTTGCCCTGTGGAGAGTGTGTTACAGCAGTCTAATTCCAAGTTGACAAAAATACGGATAAACTGTGACAAGGTTTGCGTGGAAGGGAATAGGTCATGCCCTTTTCACCGGTCTTGAGCAAAGGGAAGTGCTCTTGGGCATGACCGCTCTGTGGGTACCCAGGAATAGTCTGCAACCTAATACACAGGTTTTAAATCTATTAGGAACTGACAAGTTGTTTTATTAGTGGCAATGACATAATTTTCCCCAGCTTTTCCAACTGCTTTCTTCTGTGCTGCTAATATTATCTTAGTCTCATCTAGGCACAGGGGCAGAGTCCCACATTAAGAAGATGATGTGAGCAAGGGAGCTTGAAAGCAAAGCGTGACCATAAAACATTTCTGTTCCTTTTGTACTTCTGAAGCTTCCCAGGGAAAGTAATATTTTGTACCTAATTTTTTTTAATGTTCTATCCTAGTCCCACATGTGGGATTAATTAGACAAGACAAATGGCTATGAGGAAACCTATCTCTTTCTGGGAGGTTGTTTTCTGATGTTGTCATCCCATTATTTCCACTTTTCAGTTGCTTGTTTGAATGACTGATGGACTCAATCACTTCTTATGTTTGATAGGCAAATACAGCACTCTACTTTGCTGGTGTGTGTGTGTGTGTGTATGTGTGCGCCTACGATAAACATTCATTTTTAATTTACTCTGTTTACCTTGAGAGACTGCCAAGAAGTGATTCAGATATTCCAGTGCAAAGGGTTTTTCTATTGTGATACAGGACAAAGGAATGTTGAGCATATGCTCTTTCTTCAAAGAAAAAGAATATTATTTATTTGTGCAGCTACAAGAGGGCTGGTTTTCCTATGTAAACACTAGCTTGATTTTGTTTGTCACACAGTCTACTAAATCTTTTATTCCCGTGTTTAAAAATAAAAGTTTGCAGTATGGTGACAAAGAATTTCAGCACACAGTTCTAGTGTTGCTGCCCTCCATGTGCTGTTGCATGGTGAATATTGTTGGTTTCATTCATCTCACACTGCCAGCAGTTTGCTTTGGGGCACTTTCCTAACGGACTAATTCATGAAAAAAAAGTACCTTTTGCAGCCCTGTTTTGTCCTGTGGACAGCTGTGTGTGGTACACATCGTCACTGCTTCAGAAGGCAATGCTGACCCAAGGCTGTCGCTTGTGTTTGCAAACAGATTACTGGTCTGGCTAGTAACGTGGCTCAGCGCTGCTGGACCTGCAGTGACACCCAAGAAAGTGATGCAGATTTACAAACAGTTCCATTGCAAAATCGGTCTGAATCCAGAAGGATGGATGGATGGATGGATGGATGGATGGATGGATGGATGGAGAGAGCTTAGACAGAGCAGTCACCTGCCCTGCTGTCAACAGTAGTCCTGTGCTATTTTAATGTGAAGTCTCTTTGGTGGTTCAGACCCAAGGTTTTTTTTGTCTGGAGCTGATTTCGAACTTTTTCCTTTGAAGCGTGCTTTGGAGTGGGTTTTTCCAAACGGTTTCATTGGAGAGGAGATGGAGAGGGATGATGACATGTCTTTTCATTTAGATTGATTGAAGAAAATTGCTATATGAAGTCTCATTCTGGTGGGTGTTGGAATAGGAGCTGAAGAATATATATAATTTTGAAGGGAGGATTCTAAAACATATGTAAGCTGAAGGCATGGTAGTTATGTCCCAACCTGAGAGAATGGGACGGAATTGCAAAAGTCCAGCAGTCTGGTTTTGGTCTCTTTTTGTCATACGCTGAGATTTTGTAAAGCTGCACTTCGCAACTGTGATTTTGTTTAGAGACAGACTGCAATTTAGAGTCATGTTTAGTAAATATTCCTTGAAGCATTTGCTTGGTAACAGCTCCTCTTAGGATGGGAGTGAGATACCAGACAAATATGACAAGGTGCAATTTTGATTTCTTCATACAAGCTAGGAGTAAGTAAAATAAAAATCCATGACTAAATTAACAATGAAGCGGTGACTTATGTAGTTACTGCTTTTTGGTCCTAAGATACCTATAGGTTTTTCATTCAGCCAAATATCAGCACATCCATAACACAGTTTTCAAGTCTATTTTGTACTAAAGAGACAAGTAATCCATTGCCATTGCTATTATGGTTTCCTGGAGTTCAGTTAATCCCATTTCTTTTAATATAAAAAGTACTGTACATACAGTTAAAATAGAAACCTTTTTGTAAATGCCTTATCTTAAAATATACTCTATGAGTATATTTTTTGAAGCTTGTATATCCCTCTTGTTCATCCTCCCATTTTAACGTATGTTAATGTGTTTCTAGTAGTAAGAATTATTTCTATAATCTATGTTACTGTAATACAGGCTTTAAAAACACATGGGTATTTCTAGTGTTTGCATTGTTAGAGCCACGGTCATGTAAGATAATAATTGACATCGGACTTGTACAGATTTTTAATTGTTCATATGTGACACCATTTACTCAATGGTGGATGCAGAAAAGTTTAAAGCTTGCTATAATAAGTGTGTGAGAAAATCCCCAAAGCAGTGTATTTTCTGCTGAAAGGTATCAAGCACACTTCCTTGGACAGGAGTAACTCCTCTACTTGGAAGAAAAATGGTCAAGCTTTTGTTTGTTTGTACTTGCATAGGAAATCACTTTTTGTTCTTGTTCTAGGAGATACCAAGTAAAAAGCCCTTAGTTTGCTTTGTTAAAAAAGTAAACTGACACAACCACGGATAGCTCAAAATATTTACCATTTAAAAGAAAAGGCTTGTGACAACAAATAAACCATAGTGATGAGCTGAACATAACAGCCACGTGTGGGGAATGAAAAAACAGGCAAAATAACAAAGCTGAGAACTAGGCAGAGGGCATTTGCAGCAGGGAAGTTCCCAGCCTGTCTGCGTGTGCATTTGCAGACTTTTGCATGCATTTCTGCGTGCCTGTGGTGCAAGGTGGTTTCAGTGTCAGCCGCCTTAGAGACCTGGTACTGGGACACCAGTTCTGAAGTATGGCTTTGTGGGCTTCACATACGCATGTGTGTGTCCAGGGGAACAGAATATTAAGTCCTTAAAGCCAAATATAATATGTGTGTGTGGCCTGTGTGGCAGTGGCTTGTCAGAAACCTGTGCCATAAGCTGGCCTGGCCAAGCCTTGCACCTTCAGCAAGCATTTGCTCCCCTGACCCATCCCACAGCTTTCTCTGCTCTCACCCACTGCTCTGGAATCTCCAAGGTTTGTAAAAGCCATATCTTCCTTCTTCTCCCTCTGAAGTCCCTGTTGGGAGGAAGATGGCCTTGGTCTATTGGGCAGAGGTGGGAAGAACACACATAGTCCTTCCTCTGATCCCACAGGCACTGGTCAGAAAACTGAGCCCATGCCAGGGAGCAGGAGATCCCAGTGGCCCTCCAGCTGGTGGGTGGCTGTGGCTGCTTGGAGCCAGAGCTAGGCAGGAGCTTTGTACACAGAGCTACAAGTCTTGCTGCATGTGCATCAGACACAGGTAGAAGCTGAATTCTGCTTGACTTTAGAATAATAAAAAATAATGAGAAAAATGTGCAGATAACTCGTGCCATTGGAAGTTAATTAGAGAAATGGGGGTAATAATACACCCACAGCTCTGGATTCAAAGTGATACTAAAGCATCTGTTTCACTTGGGAGACACAGAAGAAGACCAAGAACTGATTTTTTTAAGTTCAGGAGAAATAACAGTAAGTTCAATATCAATTGCTACCAAAAGTAAATTTATTGCAAATGTTTATTTTGCTTGACTGTCTTTGATATGTGCATACTTGTTAGGGAAGGGAGAAGGAGTTGTCTGCAAGGAATTAGGCAAGTGACATGGTGAGCGAATTAGCCTCTGTTAGATCCCAGCCCTAACGGCTCCAGCTCCCTTTTGGTAGAAGCCCTCACCCTACATCTGGCTGCCAACTCTGTCTCCTGCTTTTCATTAGTGCTCCAGCCTAAGCTGCTAGAAAGAGTGACTGCATAATGCATCCTCTGCACTTCCTTGGGATGGAGCAGGGTTTAATCCAAACGCAAAAACACTCACAGCCTGAAAACTGCTTTTTTTTTTTTTTTTTATGTGCTGTCTGTCTCTCTAGAGGTGCATCGTGCAAAGGGAAAACCAAAAGGTGGGTGGCTAACAAGCATGCAGGGAAAGTCCGAGCAAGTAGAGACGCGACATACGAGGCGCTGCATTCATTTTCCCCTGTTTTTGCAGCGCCTGGCTGGGCCTGCCCTGGGTGAGAGACAGATTTGTTGACTCTGCAGCATGGGAAAGAGCCGACAACAGATTTACTACGGAGATGACTTAGCAGCCCCCTCTAAGTGTTATGAAAAGAGTTTAAAATGTTTATATTGGCCCCTCTGATGTACAATAAATTGTTATCCGAAACAATTGAGAATAAAGAAGGGAAAAGTCATAATTGCCTCTCAGGAAATGCAGGGGCTGTTTCGGCGCGCAGGAGCGGGAGGGCGTTGGGTTTCATTGACTTGGTCTGGCTGGAAAGCAGCCTGCCCCACAGGAAGGCCGCGCATTCCTGTCCTCTCGGTGAACCTGCCTGAAAGGAATACAGGAGTTATTGGGTAATCAAGGCTTGTCAGCACCTTGGTTATGCAGCGTGGTTCAATCCGATAATGTGAATGGAACCTGTAATAGCGCTGATGAAAAGCATGCCAGTTTGAAAGGGGCCTTGAATGATTTTTTTGTTCATTTTCTGTTTACATGTAACGCATTATTGATGTCGTTGCCTTCTAATGTGCCTGCTTGTTTCATAGAAAAACTGGGAATTATTCATTATTTTTAAAGAAGAGGAAGAGAGAAAAAGAGAGGGAGAGAAAGGAGGAGTGAAAGAAAGAACCCTGTTACGTGAAGAAAATTGCATTCGAATGCTGCGACTGAAACATATTGATTTTCTGGCACAGACTTTTTAGATTAAAAATGCCAATACTAAATCCTTTCATGACCTATAGTTCATATGAAGTTCACGTGTCATTTACTATTATTCTAGAAAAAGCAGAATCTTTAATGAAAACATAGTTTGAAGGAATGTCCTGCCATCCTGGCATTTGCATGCGATTGTAATAAGACTTGATTAAGAGATAAACATGCTACCGAGGCAGAGGTTTAGGGTGTGTTTTGTAAATTGAAGTCCATTTATCTTTTTTAATTGCTTGCTTGTCTTTGCCATCATCTAGAGCTTTATATCTCCTTTCTTTTCCTTTGTTTTTCTTTATTTTACTCATTCGTTATGTTATGATAGGAGGCCAAAGAAACTCATTTTTCCCACCGCTAAGCACAAGGATCTTGCTTCAGATTTTATGGCATTCAGGGGATCAATGAGTCAAAATGCTATTTTGATCTGCAGTACAGCAAACATTTCACGTATAAATTCCCAGAGATGACCCTGACTTCTCCAACTGTTTTTACCCCTTCTTAATAGAGACTTTAAAGGTACTGATGCCATGATACCGTCAGATTAGAAAATTTAAGGCCAAATCCCTGGCTCAGGTGATTTCAAACTGCTGGCTATTTCCTGCTGCTAACAGGGCTAAATTTCACTTCAGTTTTTTTCAAGGGGCCTTCATATCTGTGAGGGGAAGACATGTCAATAGGAAGCTGCTGCGTATCTGCTGGCTTCAGCAAGACTGCGTGAGGGACACGTTCATCTCACTGTGCTGTGCCGACCTTTTTGCTCACGCTGGCTGGTCCACATTAAACCTAATGCTGGCTTCTGGTGGAAATGCTCCTTCACAGAGGGGCTTTTTTGCATTTTATCCTGAAACCACACAACCTTCTATCACCCGTGGCTGTAGTCACTGGAATGGATATGGGAGCACATATTTATCAATGATATGGCTTCGGCGCGGTACGGGTCTGACTCAGGAAAGCAATCGAACCCTTCCTTATTTAAAAAGGGGCAGAGGAAATCTGCGTGATAAACGTATTTACTTTTCCACAGGTTTGTTTGCCAGCCGCGCTGGCAGGAAGCGACTGTTGGAATTCAGGCGGCCAGCTGCTTTGCTGGGGTGGTGGCGGGAAGGGCCTCAGCGCCCCAAGCGCTGGCAGGGGTGTCCTCTGGGAGAGCTGCCTCACTTCAGCCTCCGGCATGGTCTGGCAGGCTGGTGAGAGTCCCTGTGGGACCTGCTGGGGTCGGGAAAACTGGTCTGTTGGCTGTGCGTCATTCACGCTAGCAGGGAGACCTTCTCCCTGTGCAGGGAAGGGGCAGTACCCAGTGCTCTGGGAGTGGGCAGGGCTGTTCAGGCAACGCAACTTCCAGGGCTGACTTTTGAGAGAACTTAACAAATACCTTAAGGGCTTCTGTCTCTGTGTTAAAGTATACAACGTTTTATGCATAAGCAAGATCTGTACTTGCCTTCTGTGAGCACTCTGTCTCACTAAACAGTTTGATGTGTCTTTATGGAGTTGAAAGTGGGAGCCCTTTCCTGGTGTCAGCTGTGCCATAGCATCTCAGGGAGAGCCTTTGTATGCCTCACCGTGGGCAGGCTCCTCTCCTGTTTGCAGTCAGCATTGTGCTGCAGATCCATGGCAGCAGTGGGGCAGTGCCTGCATGGCATAAGGCAGGGCTGGCGGGGCGTGAGACTGGCCTTTACTGGGTGGCACATTCCCATCTAATGTGCCATGGTGGCCACCAGGTTGCTGAGCTGTCCCGGCCCCACCCATTTTGGGCAGCTCTCACCCCTGAGTACAACACACACTTTGTCTGCCTTTGGTTAAAGTGTGCCATGCCACCTGGTTTTGTTGCTGTTGCTTTCATCTCCCTCTTCCATTTGTTCTCTCAGGGAGGACCCAGAAGGCAGGAGAGACCCACTTGATCAGTCTGTGCTCTGTAAATATACCAGAGCAAGGTTTTTCTTGGCAGGACTCTTCAGTGGCTGCCATAACTCCTGAGTGATCAGAGTTCGTGCACTGCTTTTCTTTTTGGCACCATACTTTGGAAAAAAGTATGGTGCCATTTCCCCTTTGGAAATGTCAGATAGAGGTGGCTCACTGCCCGTATTGCTGGTGGAGGGGTAGAGCACAGCCCAGGACGTGAAGCAAGCAGGAACTGAGGTTCATCTGCAGCTTGCCTCTGAGGCTCTGTCCTGCTTCAGACAAAAATTTACAGTGACTTGGTTAGATACACACCTTTCGTGTCTCCCTTCTGTTCCTATATCACACTTGTGGGTGAACGTGAGAGTCACAGGGAGCAATTCAAGGCCAAAGCAGGCTGGGAAAGCTCCTGCCTTTCTCAGCTGCTTGTTACGGAGTTCTGCTGGATGCCTGTGGCGAAAGGTTATCACAGAGGTTTGAATTCTTCTCATGATATATACAGATTTTTGGTGCTTGTTTATCAAAAAGAAAGTTATTTGTTCAACAATGGACGTTGTACAAAATATTTACTTTCTCTCCCAAAACACGCAGAGCTGGGTGCATTGTTCCTTTCTTGGTGGCACCACAGCAGCTCTCCTCAGTCAGAAACTCCGGAATAAAAACAAACAGGTCATCTCACATTCAAGAGGAATTAGGAAGAACATTTAAACCAGGGCTGAGGTTTCTTGCATTCAGCACACCCTTCACCACTGTGGCTCTGGTACCATTAAGGAAAATATGAACACATCACTGAAAAAGCAAGCTTCTGCCTTACTTTGGTCCAAATGCCCATATTTGTCTGAATATATTTAATGATTTTGAGCCAAAGCAAAATTTTGTTTTGAATTTGTAATGAATAACACGGACATTTTCTCTTGCTTATGTAAAGTCGCATGAGACGTGCTGGAATGGCAGCTGGAGACCGAAGTCTGTGTAGGTGCAGGGCAGGCAGCAGAAGTGCACCTAGGGCAGCAGCAGTTCGCCTCTCAGCCTCCAGCTGGACCTGCACAATTACTTTTAGAAACTGCCTGAGGAGCTACACTCAATATCCAGTCTTAATATTTGCCCTCCATGGTGAGGGAAAAAAAGGAAGTAAAGAAAGTGGTCTAGATAGAGCTGTAGTTAAAGCTCACAGAACAATCGGAAAAAGGAACATCCAATGTACATATCTGCAGGTCCAGCTAATACACCCCTTAGAAAATTATTTAAGAAGTGTAAGTTAACAGTAGTTATTTTGGAAGCAACACAGAAAAATCAGGGATAATAGAGAATTAAGAGTAATAGGTAAGAGCAGCTACTCCGGTAGTAGCAAGCATTTAGTTCTTAAGTGTAATTTCTGTTCCAGGGAAGAAAAAAACCAGGTAATATACCCAGAAAAATATCTCAAGGACCATGGAATTTATGCAGAAAGCAATATGGTTTCATAAATACAAAGCAGCACATGTGAAGTTTGGGCATGATGTACATCAGTTCTTCATGCAGGCAATGCCTGATAGCCCTCAATCCTTGTTCTCCTCTGCACCAGGCTGGCAACAGGCATCTTCAGGAATCCCAGCGGTCTGAAGTGTTGGGTCCTCCCTGCTTTCTTTACCATGTGGTTGTTTTTAATATTGGGCAGAGCACTAGTTCTGCTAAACTGTGTTCACAAGAGTTTGAGATTGCTTCTTGGTCTAGGGCCAAAAGTTTCCAATAGCCCCATTTGTGGGACTGTGCAGAGACGTTGCGTCTGGAGGAGGCAAACAGGCTTTGCCCTTTGTTTTCACTGAGCCTAAAGCTGAAAGAGCACAAGAAAGGCCTAAACACGTTATGGAAAATTTACCAAAACTGTTACAAATGATTGGAGTGAGTCTGAAGAACATACAAGGGATCCAAACAGGTTAATCAGACAGCTAGCAAGAAGGAGCACTATTTAAAAAACATAATAGGGTGTAATACACCAGGAAAATGTAGGAAATTTTCACATGATGGGAAGATAACGTAACCAGTAATAATGGAATAATAATATTTTAGTAGACATTGGTTTATAAGAAAAACATCCGCTCCTCTATACATAGGGTATGGTAAACTATCAGAAGTACAGAGAGAAGGTTCTGATTTTCCTCTGTGACTTGTTTATTCCAGGACAGTTATCATCCTCCCTAAATTTTATTTAAAGTTCACAGCAGTCTATGCAGCTAGTGCAGTTTTAGGTTAAGCATATTTTATCCATAATTGCTATATTTGGTTCTCAAGTTATTATTGTAGTTCCTTGGGGTACATTTAAATCCACCTTATTGTAATAGATTATGGAATATAGTGGCTAATGTGTCTAATGTAAAATAAATGACTATAATGATTTATGATCCAGCACTTCGGTTTTATTGAACATAAGGATCATTGTACTAAAATGGATGGTGTATTGCTGGTTTAGCATAAAATACTGAATAACATATTCAAGGAAATGAATGGATTGGCCAGTTCATAATATTCTGCCCCTTCAGCTGAGAGGTCTTTAATAAGCAAGAGTGTCATTACACTTGAAAATGTATGTGTAGGCAATCCATTATCCAGAACAATGACAGTGATCGGATGAAGCTCTTATTAAAGAAGGGCCCTCCTTACAGTGAAATACAGAGCACATCCCTGCCTGCTGGAGGCTGTGTGGTGTGTCTGTGTGTTTCTGGTTTTGTTACAGACATTAAATCAGTATTTAGTGTTGTTGAATTTAAAAGTATCCAGTTTGGGGTGGGCGTTATAAGGTGGTTTTAAAGGTGGAAAGCAATAACACACCAGGCTCTGGTTTGCACGGGTTCACGCTGAAGTGCATCTTTGCTGGTTGTACCACATGTACCTATAGGATGTATTATTCAGCTCTTTATTTTTATCTCATTTGAAGGCCAGTATAAATTACACCTTTGTATGCACCTTGATTCTGTTTACATCCAGGTTTGGTAGTATTGTCTTCTACTAAATGTCAGGGAGATTGATGAACGTCATAAGGGGTGATACCACGGGGAGTATTGCTGTGAGTGGGTGTTCAGCTTGCCTCAGTGTCACCAGCAATGCTTGCTTTTGGACAGTCACAGCCAGCAGTGTCCCAACGTAAACCCTTGAATTCCTGGGGTTTAGCCTCAGGAATTAACTCTTTGACCTCAGAAAAGAAGAATTTTTTGTTAGCAAGACGGAAAATTCATAGGAGTCACAATGCGGACAGAATACTTGAAATTTAATCTGTCCATTAAATCATCTTGAAAAATAAGGAAACAAAGCTAAAATTATGACAAAAAAATACAAAAAACAGGGATGCTGTTTTAAAATGCATAACTGAAACTGTTAAAGGAACACAGATGATTGTGTACTGTAGTATTTTCACATTTTCCTACAATCAAAATAGGACAGCAGGTTGTAAAAGACTAGCTTCCAGCAGTTTGCCTATAATAATTTGTAGTAAAAACCACATTTTGTTAGGTACTGGAGAGAGGAAAAAAAATAATATGTTTTGGGGATGCTATCCTGGAATAACTACACATCCATTTTCTTAATAGTGCTTGGGTAAAGCTGAAAGACAGAAACTATTAAAAAGGTATATTTGCATTCATTATATCCACAGTAAAAATAAATTAAGAACTCCTATTGATATAATTACAGCTTAAAGTATTAAAATAAACATTATCAAAGTACAGTAGTTCTGTTACAGCACTTGCAAACAAGTCATCTCTCCATTTAAACAAGACCTCACCAGCATTTTGAGTGGGAAGGAGTTTGTTGCTATTTTGTCATCTATTACTAGCTTTTCCTGTCAGTGAACACATCCTTTGGCAGGCATGCAGGGAGACTTTTAAACAATTCAAAATTATTTTGGCAAAAACTGAAGCACCTACAGTTGCAAAAACACATCTTCAAAATTTTTATGTATCCAAAAACGTTCAGGCTGTCTTTGACATGTAATTGGATCCTGGTTTATAGCTGAGCCATTTTTAGTTTTTTAATTTCTTACATCTTAGGGTTTTAAGTAGATCAGTCATACCAGCACACTCAGAAAATCCTAAACTAGCTGCAGCTGTGTTTTTAATGGAAGCATAAGTTGTATCAATAGCTGTGGTGGGCTGATCTCCTGCTTTGGTGCAGGACCTGGCTCTTTCTAGTCTTTTGGGCTTTCAATTATTCTTAACAATTTTGGAGGCAACAAAGTTAGTGATGCTACTTTACTGAAGCCTGCCATCAAAGTTTCCTTGCTGCCTTAAGCTTCCAGATAGTAAGGTGTATGTTTGGACCATGAAAAGTAGTTGGAAAGCGTGTTGGCTCCTCGTTGACTCCAAGCTTAAGGTCTTCTCAGTATCACTGCAGTATATGTATGACAGCATGGGAGGCTCTATTTTAGTGGCCTACGTAGGCTTGCACAAATGTACCTAAAGAGCTCCTAAGACTAAGCCTGTTGGAGCAGCATCCCGTTGCCTGCTTGTGTGTGGTTGTGTTGCAGCTCAGGTCCCTGGTGGGGTAATGAAGCACCCCCTTGCCGGCTTCGTGGCCCGTTACAGCTGCTGTCACCACATGGTGACATCTACAACGTGGTGACTAAAGCCACATAAGCTGATGCAGGATGATGCCCAGAGTTGCTGCCATGCTGGCTGTGCCCCTATTCATGCCTGGGATGAGGCTCATGAGCACCAGCAAGGTGGCAGTGCTGGAATGTGGCTGACTGCAGGGAGAGTGGGGTCCAACCATGAGCCTCAGCTCACCCCATTTCCCCCTGTGTCTGAGCACAGGCCCATTACACAGCGAGAGCGCAGATGTGCTTTATGCATCTGTCCCTGCATTCAACTGCACAGCACCCTACCCATCACCAGGACCCACTGAGGAGAAGAATAACTCAGTCTCTGATGCCAAATTATGACTCTCCTTGTTTCTGAAAGCCCTTTGAGTCTTTCCTCTGCCATGGACATCTGGTTTTCACATCACGGTTACTTCAGCCCATAAGCTTCCACAAGAATTTTAAATAAAATATCACTACTAACCAGATCCACGGGGGAAAGCAGTGGCTTTGCTCACAAATAGGCACATTGTTGAGGCTGGGGAAAAAGGGGGTTCTTTCATTCACACTGGGTTACATCACTGAGCACCAGCCAAATGACGGAAAATAGCAAGAGCTGTTATAGGAACAAGTTTCTGTGCTGCAAATGCAGGAAACATCATTGCTAATGGTGCACATCTGATGTGTATTCAGGTCTCGGCTGTAGCATTGCAGGAGTAGGAGATGGGCCTAGTGATGGCCTGGGAGCTCTGGGCATCGCGTCACAGAAAGGTGGTGGTGGCCCTCAGACATGGTGTGCAGGTCTCATGGGTTAAAAAGAGCCTTTTCTGTGCCTCTGCAAAGGCATATGTGGATGTCTGGATTTATCTCACCCAGTTTTAGACATCTCTAAAACTTATACAGTAATTCATTACTGTAAGCCCCCTTGACAGGCAGTGAACAAGCACTTCCAGAGTGCCTGTCTAGACAGGGTGATGCTGAGATATCCTTATAAATACCTACTTAACTCTAAGCATTGATTGACTAGCACTGAACTAGATATCTAACTTCTAGATGCTGAAATTAGGCCAGATACTTTCTCTTCTTTTAGCTTTCCTTGTGCTTCTTTGTTTGTATTTACAAGTCTTGGTAAGTGCCTGCAGAATAAATTAAAAGGTCTGTAACTGCCTCTGCACATAACTATGATTTTAAAATAGGAACAAAATCCTGCCTTAGGAAAATTGTGTTAAATCTCTGCTTAGTGATCAGTGACAGCTTAAGCACATATATATCTCCAGATACATATATACCCATATATATCTATCTATAAAAAAACCCCCATGTCTTTATATTTTCTAACAAAGTTTTCCTGTTAGCATGTTTTGTTGAATGTGTTCGACATTTATTCTTCTGGATGAGTACAATCTAAAAAGGAGACATAAAGAAATAAAGTAGACATTTCCTTTTCTGATGCAAGAGACCTTTTAGGGCCTCAAGATTTGTCAAAGGATGAGGAACATCTTCCTGTATCTGAATGTGGATACAGTGCTGAGATGTAAAATTCCCTGGAACAGAAAGAATTTTATACTGTATGGAATCAGTATAAAATAATGAAAATAAATGTAGTGGCTTATTGTTTGCATTAAATATGAGATCATTTCTTTAAGATATTATGGATCCTTGTGAAGCTGTGTTGTGTACATCCAGCCTTCTGAAATTGAGTAAGATTTATCCAGTGACTTCCATGGTGTCTTACAGAAACTTTTTGTTACAAAACATGCATTTGACTGTCTGTGATGATACAGAATATTCCAGCCAAGTGCTCGATTTTCCTTAGCGTGCTTGCATGGTTTATTTATATATGTGAAATGACATGTGTGAGTATGCATTCTTTATTGTTTACAACACCTATCTGTGTGCACAACATATATAAATGTGAGGATTATGGTCTTATTTTCAGGTTGGTTTTGTTCCTCTCAACATTGTAAAAACCACCTGTTTTTGCGAAATGAAATAGTGTCACTGAGTCGGCTCTGCAGGGATGTTCTGTAGGCACACTGATGCCTCAGTTACCTCATTCATTTTTATCCCTTTCCCTTTGCACCTGTAACTCAGTTGCCAACATCTTCCTACTGAAGGCATTATGAACAATTATTTGTACAACATCTGGAGTGCAGTGCCATGTGGACACCTCATGCTTTGTCTTTTTTTGATGCAGCTGGTGCTGCAGGTCCACAGGCTGCTGCCATAGCCCACTGTGGTCTCCCCTCAACCACTAGCACTGTTCGCAGGCTGCCAAGAACTACCTTTCCTCTCCAATTTCTGTAGAAAGGGATCACACCTCTTCCAGCACCTTGTCCTGGTAGTTCTCCTGCTCCAGCACGTGTCAGCCACAGAGGGACAGACTTGCAGGGAGTGTTGTTGCTCTAAACTCAGCTTGCCCAAGTAAGACCCCACCCTGCTTTCAGCTCATCAGTAGATGCACTTGCTGATGCTCTAATTATTTAAGCAACCACCTGACAAAATCAGTAAGATTTTGTAAAGTTACACACAGCACTTTCCCAGATCCTCCCACTCAGCATTTGCTGCCATTTTTGCCTTTGCATTTGTGGACATTTCCTCTCAGACCAGTGCACTTCCCACCACGCTCAGATGAGGCAAGTAAAACCTGAAAAATGCAGCACGCATGGTTAAAAAAATCCCTCGCAGGTTCAGAGGACAAAGAAGAGTTTCATCACTCCTTATTGGTTCCCTTTCCTATATGGCCTTAGTTGAGGCTGGTGGGATTTGAGCTTGGTCTACAAATATAAAAACCAGCCAGGTCTTTTCCAGGCTGTAGAGCCCAGTGAGTAGATGGAGTTAAATGGTTTTGCATTCCTGAAGAGAACAAGAATGTTTTCACAGTGGAATCTGCTCTGTGTGAATTACAGGAGTTTATTTTTTCAGGATGAACTCCTTGGACAGTTTTTTTTTTTGTTTTCTTAAAGAGGAGATGATATGCTATGAAAACATCTACTGTAGTAAATAACCGTGTTGTTATTAAGGCTTGATTGGGAAAATTTGGGTTAAAACCTCAAACAGCTATTGAGGAGTAACAGGAACAAACATCTTGCAGTATTTTCTCCCTCTCATTTCTGTGCGTAGGGTTAGCTATGGTAAGCTCACACAGTTGTGCCATGTGTTGGTTGCTGTCAGGTATTTCCTGCTGGTATTTCCCAGGGAGTGATGATGCTGCACAGGGTGAGCGGCAGCAGCTGCGTGGCAGTTCAGGCAGACTGGACAGTGCACTGCTTTTCTTTTCAGAGGTTGCACAGTCACGTTTTACCTTGTGTGCTGCAGCAAGGAGCTGAGATATTACAACCTTGATTGTAATATTACAACCTTGGTTAATTGTTTTTGCCTGTCTTAGTGCTGCTTTTGGGTTCCCACTAAAGTGTATGCTGGGGACAAAACCTGTTGAGACTGCCTGCCAGAACAGGAGCCCAGGGCACATCTCTGACCAAACATGCCTGTTACTGAGGCTCTGCCATTGAAGGGATTCTGTGTCACTGAGGTTCCTGAAATGCTTTTGCCAAACAGGGTTTATTTACCACTTAAAAATAAGACAAAAAGCGCTACATTAAGCTAAATATTAATTTTGTTGCTTTTCTAGCAAGAAGGCCAAGGAAACAGTGAGTTGTGCTATTTCATCATGCAGCATTAGCTGCATGTCATGTGACTATATGTGGAGAGGATTTTTATTATCTTTTAATTTGAGCTGTAAGGGTAGAATTGAGTTTTGCCCTCAGACAAGTTCTTCAGGCTCCCTGTTGGGTCTCTGTGGGAGGTTTGCGTGCTCATCTGTGGGCAGAAATCACTTACAGCTTTGGAGCTTCCACACACAGGCATGCTCCTCTGAGGTCCCCCCAGTTGCTGTGCATCACTGGAGTCATGAGGACTTGCCTTACCTTGCAGCACCTTTTGCAGAGGAGTTAATCAGCCTCATCTCTACCACAGGGTACACACAGATACCAAAGAGCACCCGATAGGAAATAACCTTTTGGCACAGGTAAAATGATTCATGTAGTCACACTGAGGTCCTGTTTGAGTTGACACATGCTCAGAAATGGTATTAATCTGATACATGCCAGTGATGTCTGGGGGTTGAGTGGTCACTTGGAAAGACCTCAAGTCCCTTGGTGAAAGGCATTGGAAACTTGTTAGTGGCACCAGCTCCAGGTGTCTTGAATGACCCATAGAAGGACTTTTTCCTTTCAGACAGAATTGCCAGACAACTGGGAGATGAGAAGAGTAGAACAGGACAAAGAAACAGCAGCAATATGTGTGGGCCATAGACTACTCTGAACTTGTGTATGAAATTATATGCTGTCCTTTGCCATGGATGGCAAAGATGACAACAGCTCTGGGCCACAGAGCAAGATTTTGTGCTCATCTAAGCAATATTGGCAATTTTGTAGATGTTCCATCTTCTTTTCTGCTCAGGGAGAAGTATGGAAGCGACGCCTTGACCTTCTTCTGAAAGGGGAAAAATCTTTGAAGGAAGTAAGCTTAAACAAACTTAAAAAGGAATGCAGGAAGTCTTTCTTTAGGGATTTGTGTATTGCATGTGGCATTATCCCGTGTATTTCACTGCTGTGCTGCAGTTAAGGACTTTCTATGCTGTCTTTTTAACCAATTCAATATACTGCTTATACTGACAGAAAAGTGAGTTACATTCTGTATCTTCCTCTCTTCCACATTAAGACTAATATGTATTTCAAGGCAATGGCAGAAAAAGTGGAATTGTAAGCTACCCCGTCTGTCTTTTTTTTTAGTTTTTTTACATGCAGGCAGGGACATGACCTATTCTAGATGCACAAAAATAAAATTAATGAATTGCACAGGTTATGTGAGACAAGCTTCAATGTACAGAGGCAACGTAATGTGAACATTTGATTTTGCTGTATTAGACATTAAAACACAGCCTTAATCAGACACCTTATTCAAAAAGCCTATGGTGGATACCAGCTTCTTTTCCAGAATAGCAAATGCTTTACATTTCATCATAGAATCAAATGTTCCATAGAAGCAGAATTTTTTTATATATATATACTGTATCTTCACTAGGTTAGGTTATTTTATATGCATAACTTGGTAGCAGGCTGTTTCATAAATGCACTGTCCAGAGGTGGTAAGTTTTTAAAAACAAAATCAAGAACTTACGAGTGCTCAACACTTTCCACACATTAAAACTGGAACAGTTGAAATTTTATGCAGTACAGGACTGGAAGTGTGTTGTGCAACAAGAGAATGAGTGTCAGCTAGAAGCAGACATGGAGAGGGGAGACTGAAAGAACTGGGTGTGTTTAGTCTAGCAAAGTGTGTGCTAAGTACCCCGAGGAGAAGGCTGTGAGAGGGGAAAGTAATTACTTAAGTCTAGAGGACAGTGTTTGCACGAGAGGGTTCTGGGAATGCACAGGTCAGAAAATGAATGCCTTTTGTAGAGGAAAGGAGGATTTGCTGACCCTCAGACGAGGGAGACTCCAGAGCAGCCTCCCAAAATCAGCTTCAGGGGCGTAAGGTGATGTCCCTTGTTTTTTTGTGAGTGGACTTCAATAACACAATTTTCTTGTGAAGATGCTTTTTGGAGTCTATAATTTGGCATGTCCTCTTATCATCCTGCAGATTCACAAGTCTTTTGTAGATTCACTGGATTATGGTGCCTGCAAATGTGTAAGTTTTCTTCACTTAAGACTTACAGTTCACTGAATGGAGCAAAGTCATTGATATGTGCTAGTCTTTCCTCCATAAATATTTTTTGGGAGGAAGAGGAACAGATGGTGGGGGAAGATGCCTTCTGCTCATTGCCACTAACAAAGCAGTGGATGGCATCTGTGTGTTGCGTGCACATTTGTGTGCCAATGATGGACATTTCCTGTTGCTATCCCATTTCTGCTGAAAGATTGTGTCCCTTCATGTCTTTGGATTGGTTTGTTCGTTGGGGAATTAACACACAACACAGAAAAACTCATAGAGCTGGTAAGAGTGAACGATGCTCCTAACCATTTCTGTAGCACAAGTGCCATTCATGAAGGTGTGACTGGTCCACCACACATGCCCAAGTTTCCCAGTGACATGTAAACACATCCAGGCCATGCTCTAGGCTCATTAGTATCCTTCTCTTCGTGTCTTCATGTGATTTTTCTGACCTGAACTGAATGGCCTGAATTATGGTACTCATTACCTAAAGGTTAATGTTAGTATTGTGAGGATTTTGATTTTTCCCTTCTGTACCACAGGCTGTTCAGGGAGAGAGAAAAAAAAAACACTCAGGCCTTTGTAAATCACTCATGGACCTGGTGTTAGCATGCCTCGCCAAGAGCCCCCCTGTGTATTGCAGCATTCCCAGGGCTGTAGGTAGAAGAAAGCGCCATAAAATACCATCCAAACAGTCTGGCTCAAACTGCAAATGCAAGGGTGCATGGAAAAGTAAAAAGCATTTTGACAGATATGGTAACACCAGAGGTTCTCAGTTTTTAGGTAAAAAAAATCTCACTTTAAAAAATAAAAAGTATGCTCAATAATATTGGTTATGGAACCAGGCCACTCATGCAAATAGAAGTACGATTTTTGTTTTTACTACAAGAAGCCATTCAAGGATCCTTCTGTGTTGCAGTGTGTTGTACTGTTCAGGCTATGCAGTAAATCCCACTTCTGGTGTGTGCTTCTGACAGCAGAAAGTGCTGCAGAGCTTTTGGCTTTGTCACTGTGGGCTAAGAAGTACCTCTGTTCCCCTGACTAAAGGAATCACACTGAGTTTCTGGAGGGAACTGGAACTACATCATACAGACGTAAGGTGGACATCTAGAGATGGGCTACAGAGAGCAGAGGCAGAAAGGAAGGAGGTATGAAATCCTGCAGAACGAAAAGGATACAACATGCCAGGTACCACTGCACTTGCAGTGTAGTGTCTATTGTGAGGGCTGCATTTACTGCATACAGGACGAGAGTATGGGAACTAGGGGACACTGTGATGGATTGATTTCTATCGCATATGCCACAAATACTGGATAAAAAAATCAGGCTGTGGCATTTCTACACAGATGATTCATATGTTCCAGGTACGTGTATAATTTCCTAAAAAGCAGGGGAAATAAACAGCTTCTCAAATGCACAGTAACAATGACATAAAAATAATAAGCGAAGACATGTAGGGGTAAAACACTAACCATATTTGTTCTCAGCCATATCTGCAGAGAGTGTATGGCAATTTTCAAAGCAGGCAGACAGCTACCAACATTTTTCTTCAAAAGGGCAGAATTTGACTTTTACCCTTTACAAGGGCATTGAGTCGCCTGTCTGAGGAATCTTCATTTTGCCTGCAATCAGAAGGGGCACTGTGTGGACTAACGTTGATGTCATTTCTCAGCTGAAGCTTGCTCTGTCTAAAATATCAGGGCCCAGACATCTTTATAGCAGCAGAGCAAATGAAAATATGTAGTTCAGTTTGTAACTTCTCAACTGTATTCACACTTCAGATCCTAGTTTTTACAAATAATTTCTAGATACTGCAAGAAAAACATTCACTGTAAAGGTCAAACACTGGATGAAGCTTGTTTGGCATCATATGCGTGATTCCATACGTTCACATGTACAGTGACCCAAATTTAACCTTGGCCAAAGATAGTAAAGCACTGTCAGAGTCAGTACTTGCGCAGGGATTGGCTTTGACATGGTATTTCCTAGATCATTGCAACCTATGGGAGCTGCTAATTATCTGTGGATGACCAGAAAGGTAATACCTGTAATTTCCTTATCACCCCAGGCTGTCTACTCACAGTTGCAGTGTGTTAGTAGGGGATGCCAGTTCTGTGCAATGCGGGTAAACTCCACAGTGACAAATGACTTATGAGCCATTTTCAAGGTGAGATTTTGATCAGGGAGCTTGTGCCAAGTGTTTTCTATTAAGCACTTCATTTCATTGCATGGTTAATCAGCAAAAGATTCTTCCAAAAATCCAGTATGTCATATGTAATATGTCAGAACCATTTCTCCTTGCTCAAAATGAAGGAGGGACCACAAATGCTTAAAAATAGCAAATCTTATTTCTGCTTAAAAGTTTTTTAAAAAAAAAGACAAAATAAGCATATAGCTTTGCTTCTGACCTTGTTCAAAAGCTATCTAGATGAGAAGCCAAAAATGTAAAGGTTTACACAGCTTGACATGTTATTCATTATGCAAATACTTTCAAAAGCAATGCTAGCCTGTGTAGTATTATGATATTTGATAAAATCAGTACTAACTATGTGTGTCTTTTGAAGCTGTAATAAGTCTGGGTCATTTTATATGACTGCAAAGACCTTTTGGAATACAGATCAAATCCCCAGCATGTTTTCCTTTCTTAGCAAACTCTTTTCTACATCTAGAAGGCTCAAGTACTAAGACGACCTGCAAGCTTGAATCAGAATTGGTCTTTCTTTTTCCTTTCTGTAAATGAGAACTGAATTTTATATATGCTTATTAACATTATGCTTCTCTTTCAAGTCAGGGTCAGTATAGATTCAGTTTTAAATGCGCTTGAAACTGTTTCTTGACTAGTTGATTCTGACAGGGCTACACATGTATCTTGTTTATTTAAGGCAGGAGGTAGGCTGAAGCTTTGGTTTTCTCTTACTGACCATCACAGTAAGATGTCTAAATAGTTTCCAACTCGTCAGCTTTCAGCTCAGGCTAAACTCCTTTGAAATCTTCAAGAACTGCACAATCCATAGATTCATTTACAGTCTTCACTTCTGATTTGAATGCCAATAACTTTGAAGTAACAAACGACAGGGCAGACTGGCAAAGTGCCCTTGTGAAACAGGGACATAAAATAGTCTGTCTTTGTGTCTCACCCATCCTGCTATGCAGTAACTGCCCCGAAAGGGCAAAAAGAGCTTTTGTCTCTTCTGCTTCTGGAAATGCCATATACCAGTTAGATGCTCTGCAGTTTTCTGGGGCTCTCAATTATTGGTACCAAAATGTGAATAATTTTTTAGTGTCTTTTGGTGCCCAAAGGAAAGAAAAAGCCACTTGACTCCTGAAACAACCTTATCACAAAACACGTCTTCCCATAAAGGCTCTCGTAAGGCTCAGGCATTTATTAAGAAAAAAACCTGATAGTTTCCATGTGTCAATGACAAAGACCCGCAAATAGACACGCTCTGCTAGCTTAAACACTGTTATTTCCAAAGACTGTTGGCATTGGTGCTGGTCTTGACAGAAGAGACCTGGACAGAATCGGGTACTTCCCAACAGTAGTCTCACCTCACTGTTGAAAGTGGATTATGCTTTAAACCCATTGCTGGAAGTTGTGTGCTCTCATTTATATTCTTCAAAAATCACCTTTTCCCTGTTGTCTCCTGACAGTCATTGTCTCTCAGATCTGTGAATGATGCAAACGAGGAACCTTTGAACTTCCCCAGTTTTGAGTGCTGAGCTCTATCAGGTTGACGGAGCAACACAGGAGCCACCCACAGTGGATGTCATTGTGGTCCTACTTCCAGAGGTGGAAACCTATATTCACATGCTGCAAGAAACTAGCATCTGCCATAAAAACTTCCCCTATCCATCCAGTACTCCACTTGGGCAACTGAAAGGGGAAAATCAAGAAGCATGCAAATCCTCTGTAAAAAAAGTTATGATCCTAAAGATTTCTTTTGATTCTCTTTGAACTAAAAACTATTTTCAGCATGAGAACCGCCAGGGAATTATATGAAACAGTTTTACAATTGCCTTCAGGTTTACAATTCTCCTTCAAGACCAGGTTTGAGTCACCTAGTCTAGTGGAAGGTTCCCTGCCAGTGACAGAGTGCTTGGAACTAGATGATCTTTAAGGTCCCTTCCAACCCAAACCATTCTATGAGTCCATGATGCTGTGCCATGTGAACTCCATGAGACTTTGTTTCTGTATGGAAGAGATATTGCAGGGTTCCTTACCTTCTCCTGTGGCATGGTGTTTACTCTGATATCAAAAGAAATGAGTGAAAAATCACCATGGTCAGTCTGTCCATTTACATTATATGCATCCCTTCCCCTGAGCTCCTGTCACGAATTTCTTTCAGTGAAGACGTTGGTGGTCAGACCTCACTTTTTAGTTAATCTGCTGCTTCTCAGTGTTTATTCATTCTGAAGAGGCTAAACTAGTGCATGAGAGCTCCTTTATACGAGGTGGAAGTGCTTTTCTGCAGTATCCTACCTCCCTCTGAAACCGCTTTCTGTGCTACTCCCTGGAAATGGTCTGTAACACAGTGCCTACGTCTTTGCTTTCTGGGGACACAGACCCTCTCAAACAGCATCCTTGGGTAGAAATTCGTAGTCAGATTTTGCTCCCTTTGCTTTGCAGCTGGAGAAGACAGCAATGCTGTCTTAGGGTTCCCAATAATGCAAAATAAAGACCAGGGGTAGAAGTCTCAAGGGCTGTTTGGTCTGGGACCTCTGGAAAAGTAGAAACAAATGAAAAAAAAATTACAAAAGTATATAATTTATTCTTTCTCTATCAGCAGGAAAAAGCAGGCTGACCAAGTGTATTTATGAAGGTTATATTGTCCTGACTCTGCCTTTAAGCTGGGAGGATCATGGGCAAAACTGCACCACAGCAGAGAGCGATACCTAGAGAAAGGACTGCTCTTATCAGGAAAATCCTTGTTGCACTTGTGCTTATTTGAGAGGCTTTGTAGACAGTCTGAGTAGAGCTGGTTTGAAGTGATTTGGGAGAACCCAGACTGAGGTCACAGCTGCTATAAGGAATCTTATACAAACCCTTGAGATACATAGAAATAGTGTCCAGATTTTCATTTAAAAAAATAAAATAGCAAAATTTATCAGTTAAATGTCAAACAAGAAAATGGAAAGAGGACAATGGCCAGGAGAGAGGAAATCCAGTGTGGCTTTTTTTTTCTTGTGACTATTTTTCACCTACCAACAAAAGTGCCTACAGCATGTCCCCTTGTTTTGCAAATTACCCTAAAGAATGTGTTGATACTCTAATCATTTGTTTCCTCCTCATAAATGGGGGCGCATTTATGTTTTCATGCTTTGACATAGCCATTACTGTAATTTTTTTGAAAAAACCCTTGCTAAGGTAGCTTAATTGATGCAGGTGATAATACTGTCTGAGCCTGGCAGGGTGAACTGGAAATCTTACTGCAGTCTGTGAAAGTAAGTAGCAATTCACCTTCCTCCCTACTGGGCAGTAAGTAGGAAAACATACCCTCGCATCCACCAAAATGTTCTTTCCTTAATATCCTTGTCTCTGGTCCCGAGGATAAGATTTGTTTGTTTCCAAATCTGTTCCTGTGCTACTCATAAAAACACAGTCAGAGCAGTATTTGTATGATAGATTTGACAGGAACAAATATCGGGCGTACTAGATCCATCAAATCTGTGCAAGAGTCTGACTTGGGAAGTGCTGTGCCCTCAAAAGACCTGATGGCTTTAGGAGATGCCAGAACAAACGTTGGCAGTATAGGCAGTTATGTTTGAAGTTTAGGGTGCCATTTCAGCAAGGGGAATGAATTTCCTTCTCTAAGAAGGGAAAGTGAGTGGTTGCTGAGAAGGTAAAATAAAAGAAAACAGGGAGTTGAGGAGCTGCTCTGTGTATATGATGATGGATTATTACTGCTTTTTCTGGCTATGAGCAAGACTGTTTTCCCAAGTGTGGGGGAGAGTGGGGAGTGAGCAGTTTGACAGGGCAGTAAGATCACTTAAGAGCAGAGAAGAGATTCTCAGCTAGCTTTCCCAGACAAGGATGAAATAAGTAGGATAGCTAGGTACAAACCTCTTTTTATTAGATCAGATGTCAGTGAACTACTTTTTTAGTATTTGTGAGCCAGTGTAAAACTATAAGGACATTTGCTGCATTGACCAATGCTTCTCACAAAATACTATGGGGTGAGGCATGTGAGGAGTGTGCCGTGAGCACAAGACTCCAGGTGTTAAAAGAGTATCAGTGCTAATGTCCTTCCCTAGGGGAAAACATGATGTCTTCATTAAATTATTGCTATCCATATTTCTTAATTACCATGTACTCATTATATAGGCTGTTATTACTGACCATTTATACAAGAATATCTTTGAAACTGTGTTAATCTTTCAGACATGTACATTTTGAATTCAGTAAGCTAGACTTGATTTCTTTTAATAAGTTTTAAATGGTACTCAGATTGTTGAAAACATCTTATTCTGTGATTCATGTTATTTTTTTATTCTTTTTTTTTTTTTTTTTTTTTGCTTTCTCTTGGAAAACTAATGCTGGTATTACTGTTTTTGTTAGCAATTGTTGGTTCTTTCCCACACGTCTGGAACTGATTTTGTTCACTGTGTTTTTAATGGAGCTGGAGTGAATGAAGCTCTTTGTTTAGCTTTCTTTTTGTGCCTCAATATCATTAGGTGTCTGAAAAATGTAGAGCTTCTGTGGCACTTCACAAACATTAACTCATTGACCATGCCCAGCTTTGCAGGAATTTTAGTGTTGGGAGTTGCCTTCACCTGGCACTTAACTCAGGCTTGGTCCAGCTGTGTTCCAGGACCTCTTTGTACCCAACAGAACCATGGGGCCCTGTTGCACATGCCTGCATAACCAGTATCCTCACTAATATCATCACTCACGATTTTGGTGTCTGCTCTGTGTCTGCTGCTGTCCTAGGGCTGCTTTCCCAATAGCTTCTTCTCAGTGAGCAACACTCAGAGGGCCTCTGTTCACATTCTCTGTGTGTCCATCCTTCCACCCTGCACTGTACCTCTAGGATGACACAGTTTCTAAAAATCATGTTTAAAAACAGAACTGTATTAATAAACGTATTTTATCAGGGGAAACACATTCAACCATGTGGAATTTGAAGGTTCAGTGCTTGCCAAGCAACAGTGTTGCACTCAACCTCTTGGCATCAAAATGCGAAGATGAAGGCTACCTTCTGCAGGTTGCTAGATGGTGTGCTGAGAGTGTGCTGGGAGGGGGCTGGTGTTAATTGCTGCATGTGGCAGTCATCGAATTCTGGACCTTTCTCAGTGACACATACTGATGTTCCTCTTCCCATGTCACTCTTCTCTTCCATCACTTCTCCTATCATGCTTTCCACTGCCCTCCCCCTTCTTCCCTATGGTTCTCCACTTTGTGGTCCTCTACCCATTCAAGCCTTCCTGTTGCTTGATCTTTCCTATGGCACTGCCTTCAGCAGCCTTGTTTTCTTTTTCCAGGGCCTTTGCCTCCCAGTGATAGCTCCACTGGCACTGGTGGTTGGGTCTGTCTCCATCTTAGGTCACTATACCCACACAGCTGCCTTTGCAGCAGCTCTTGGCTGCATTTGAGAAGTGCCAGAAAAATTCCTTCTATTTCTACAGTAACAGTTGGAATTAAAGAAGACAAGTGGTGTCTTCTAATGCTCTAGTTCTTCCTCATCCTTTTGGGACTGCAACTGTGTGAGAGTTTCAGCTCTGAATGATTGTCTCCTGGAAATAAACTCCCTGTTGAAACCTTGCTGGTGGTTATGCCAAGGGCTGTGGGCGTATGAGTTCTGTCATGAGATGGCTGCCATGGTGCTTGTCTGTCCTTCCAGCCTCAGCTCTCCTGGACAATTCCTCTGCAATGCTGAGGAATCGTCCTCTAACTTGTCTGGAGATATCTGTGCTTCTTTGTGTTTCTTCTGCCACTTTCTTTTCTCTGGTCACTCTCTTCTGTAAATTCTCTCCTTAGCATTTATCAACTGCAGGAAAATCAATCAAATTTTCCAAATTGGTTAATTTACCTATTTTGACTGAGTGATGGTCTACCTTCTTGCTGGATTTGGTGTTAATGCCATTTGATGCTCGTTCCCAATACATTGCGAGGAGTGGTATGACTGTGCTTGTTTTTTATGGTTTCTTCATGTTAATTTAATTTGAATTAGATATTATGGTTGAAAGCTGAATTTTTATTTCAGATCTTTTGCTTTGACCTGGTGATTATTTTGTCTGTTTTTTGTTCTTTTTTTTTACTTCTCAAATTCTTGACCTACATGAATCTTCACATTTTATTGTTTGGAGACTGTTCTTGGTCATTTCCTCCCCCTGCTATCTGGCCTTTCTCCATGTTGCCATGCCCAGCTATGGGAGGGATCCTGGAAAGATCTCCCACAGCTCTGACTACAACCACCCCAGCCTGGCTGTACCCTGCAGGTGTTCAGTGCTCATGACAAAGCCATGATGATGCCCCTGGGAATGGCCGGTGGAGCCATGGGGAGTATTTTCTTTCTCTCTACAATCATGAACTCTTCCTCATGGTCCTGCTGCTCTGAAGCACGTGTGTCTGCCTCAGCATCCTTGCTGTGGTTGTCCTGACATTAGCCTTCATGCTCCATTGTGCTTCATTTCTTCACTTTCTTCCATATGTGTATATTCCAGAGTTTTCTTAATGGGCTTTTTCCCCGCAAACACTTGAGAAGACTGGCGGCTGAAGGGCTGTTTGGACTTCGTGAGTAATGTTGTTATGAGCTTGGCTATGCTCTCATGTAGTAAAAACTGCTGTCCACTGTGTTTAAAGGGTTGGGGCTGCTGGGGAACATCTGATTTATTAATGGCCTCTTTTCAACTTCCTCCTCATCTTAAGAAGATATAAGCAGGTAATTATCTAGTTGCCAAGAAAATAGTGGAAATAAACTTTAAAATTCCTCCTTGTAAAATGATTTATTTAACAGTTTTATTCTGACATGTGTGTTTTATGTTTTAATCATCTGTCTGTGGCTGAGAAACAGGCCAGGTCTCTTCATCTTCTGCTGTTAGATTTTAGAGGAGTATTACTTCATGGTTTTGTTTTCTCTTTTGTTGCTGCATGTTGAGTGTTTATGTTGGCTTTCTGGTAGATGCTTAATTGGATTGTAACTGATTTTACACTAAAGACTGATGGCCAGTTTTCTTTTAGTCCTATCTGGATCGCTCTGGTTTCTGGAAGGAATCAATATTCAGAAATGTATTGAATTCTTTTGCTGTAGCTTTCCTTCAGGGACATCACTTACATTTGATCATCAGTGCCAGTTGCCCAGGGTGATGGAGGTGTTCAGGTACCTTGAGTAATGTCTCTCTTCCTGTAATGGTTGCTGTTGGGAACTGGAGTTCTGATATCTGCAGACATTTCTACCTGAATGCTGATAAAAAGGAAAAAGACTAGCAGCTGTTGTCAAGCCTCTTCCAATCGCCTTTCATTCCCTTTCATCCTTCCTGATCATTTCCTTTGATGGTAATTCTATTTTTCCAGTTTCCAAAGCTCATAATCCCAAAGTCCTTTCTGAGTCTGAGCCTTCTTCAGAAGCTCGTGTTAATCAGATTATTTGTGAAACAGCCTTAGTATCGCCCCAATAATCTTTATAGGTATTGAATG
This sequence comes from Empidonax traillii, assembly GCF_003031625.1. Classification (NCBI taxonomy): domain Eukaryota; kingdom Metazoa; phylum Chordata; class Aves; order Passeriformes; family Tyrannidae; genus Empidonax; species Empidonax traillii. Next base: position 1,775,518 of record NW_020955274.1, read on the forward strand.
ACCTGTACCCTTTGTCAGGGACTTACACCAGGTACACAGCTCTCATGAATTATCCTCTTTTACCTGCAGGCTGTCGTACTTCTGCTTCACTTAAGCATTTTCTGTTTGTATAGGTCTCATTTGTCTTTCAGATCATCAGAGTCTCTAAGCATCTTTCTCCTCTGCTGAAACAGACACAATAATGTTTGAAGAAAAAGATTCATGTCTGTAATTCATCACTTGCCACTTCTATTCACTGTTAGAGCTAGAACATGAAATGACCAAAAAGAAAAATCTCTTCCTTAAAACAGGAGCCTGGAAAGGCCCTTCTTTGAGGTGCTAAAGGCTCATATTTACAATTATACCCCCCAGGGAAAGCCAGAGGGACTTACAGTAAATGTCAGGGTTTACATCCAGAACTGCTGACAAACCAGCTTCCTTTTGATAGATGGATTCATTATCACTTTCTAATTACAAGCAGATTTCCAGGTGTGTTCACCATGTTATAAATGAAACCTGTCCATTGTTATACAGAGATGGCCTCTGGGTCAGGCGTCAGGGATCTATAGCTCCTCTTCTGTTGCTGGACCAAATTAATCAGATGTATTTTTAACAGATAACCTTTACAAAAGTGACTGATTAATCACTTGGTAATGCGGACTGCTATCAAGTTCATCATCTCCAAATAAAGGAAGGAACTCAGCAAGACTACAATACGTCAAATGCATCACTCTCAGTGTGTTAAAATACTTTCAGGGCCAGATGCTACTTTTCTGAAAGGATAGAAATCTGCTACATCAAACATAGATGTTTTCCTGCGTCTGTGGGTCAGATTCTGCTCTCAGATGAAGGTTTTCTGCTAACACAGGCTTGCTGTCAAATTGAAGCCCCATGCACATACATCTAAGGACAGAATTTGATCACTTCAAAGTAATACGATTTCCAACAGATTCTGTCATTTGATTTTTTTAGAACTGTGATTTTTAAGGGGGTATTGAAAGCTGTACAAATCAGTGAAACACAGTCAGTCTTTGTCTAATCCTGTATCCAGTGATAGATTTAAGTGTGATTTTCTGTGTTCCAGTCACTTCTTTTGAAGATAAAACAGCCTGTCTTTTAATTTCATATTGAAGAATATGCTTGACATCTCTCAAACTGAGATTAGGTTAGCGAAGGCATACCCTCACTTATGCTGCAAAATGAAACAAGTTCCTAATTGTCAAAAGATTAATCCTTGGCAGTCATCCAGGGCAATATTTGCTGTAGCAACTTGGTATCCATCACAGTTACGGACCAAAGGTCTTGTCATATATGTATTCCTGGCAGCAGAGCTGTAGCAGGGCAGTGCAGCCTCAATACCCTGGGCTGTTAGTCTCTGGGAAACTCTATCCATTCCTCAATTAGTGCCCTCATGGGGGTCACAGTCTGTAATGACTGAGCTATTTCTAAAGACTGAAATATAGAGCTCAGTAATAAAAAAAAAAAAAAAATAAATCTAGGGGTTGCTTTTTGTGCGTTGCAGTTTGTTGTTAGAGGTTTTATCATTTACTAAAAGTGTAGTCCATCAACACTAATAACAATAACATTAGTGAACAGTTAGGCCTTTTTTTAATTGTGAAAATCACCATTATCTGTAGGTTGATACTGCTTAAATTGGGTAATTTTTAATTTTATTTTTATTTAACTCACTTGGTATTGAACTGCAAAGCTGCTATAACAGCATCTTCATCTGCCAGCATGGCCAGTTCTGTCCCTGGTTTTAAATACTGACTTTTTCCTGCAGAAATTCATGGGGGGAGCAGAAACAGGGACAAGTCTTTGTTGTTCTGCAAACCTAACAGAAGAGTCGTTTAGTATTAGAAATGAGCCATATAAATTACCAAAAGTAGCAGTCCTCAGCCTTAGTGTAACTAAAAAAACACCCAAACCAGCAAAACACTGTCCCCATAACCTTTCTTCTGTGTGAGCCACCTCTGTTGTGTTTTGGGTGATTACTTCAGTGCAAAAATTCTTGGAAGGAAGTTTTATCTCCCTTATTCATCACAGTAATGACAATTCAGAACATGATCTCATTTGGTTCGATATTCATTGTTGCTGATGCTGTGTACCCTGTGACTTTCCACACTGCTACCTGGCAAAAAACTGTCCACACATTTGCATGGCATAGGAAAAAAAATGGGAAAAATTCAGTCGCTGCAGACCAATAATTTGGGGCAGAGGGGCGGGGAAGATATTAAAAAAATGAGGTGCAGCTTTGTTTTCTTTGACTCTCGTTTTGCTCTGCTGAGGTTGACAGGATTACGGGGTGCGTGTAGGATCAGGACTTGATCCCTCACTGATGAGTCTCTGCCCGTTTAGTGCTTTATAGGCCCAAGGGAAAGCGATAAATTGATAGTGCACTGCAGTCTATATTTGGATCCCTGATTTAAAGTTGACAGATGTGTAAAATCATATGTAGTCAGAAAACTCCCTAGTGGGGACACAGCTGCATATATCAATGAGGCAAAGTTACTCTTGTTAAGGCTGGCACTAATTTATATGGGGCAAATTCCCTCCAGAACTCTGTTCTTGGTTGTGTAATACTGAGAGTAGTTTTGGGCTTGTTCCACCTGCTTTGGATCAAACCATGTGCTTTCTGGATATGAATGGAGAAGACTCACAAAGCCAAAGCGCTGCTCTTCTCAGTTGCTGGGTAAATGCCATCATACCCTCATTTAGATGTGGCAGCTGTTGTCAGTTACTTAATACCATAAATAAAATAAAGCCAAATTTCCACAAACTGAATCCACCTCTATAACGCGGCCTCCTGCAATGCCTTAAATGAAGTGCGTATTTTTGTTTCTCAGGAATCTCCCTTTATAACCCACTCTACTGCTTGATTATTTCCTCTATGTCATACAGGAAACAGTAAGTGATTAATAACCTGCCTCAGTTTTACTTTCCCCTCTTGCTGCAGCCTTATTGTGAAATAATGTGACCCACAGATGTCTGAGCAAAACAATCCATTGCATTAGTGACAGATGCTGTTGGGGCTTGCTCAGTGAAAGTGAGCTATCACAGGCAGAAAAGCTCAGGTATTCCTGTTACTTTGATAATCTCATTTTTTTCTATTGCATAAATTTTGAATGTTCTGAAAACTCTCAACAAGGCATAACATAACCTACTCTGAAAAACAGCCTGGGTACCAGTCCCAGAGGCTCAGGAGGGAGCTAGGAAGCAGGTTTGCTGAAGAAAGGCAGAGTTAGCACTAAAAGCTGGCATTCTCTGGCTGTAGAAACGTTGGGAGGGATGTGAAGTGCACCATATTATGTCAGTGCTTGCTTACTTCTTTCTCTACTAAAAAGGAGATAATGAAAAATAAGGCCTCTGTATGTAAAAAAATGAAAACTTTCATAGTTAAATATATCACGTCACCCTTCACCACGTTTAACATTGTCTAGAATGAGTGAGTGATAGAAATTAAAATCTCAGAACTAGTTTTATTAGGATTAAGTTACGAGGCTGATGTATGGGGATAGTTGGCCGCAGCAATTTCTCAGTAGTAACACTCATAGTGTGGAAGATTCAGACTGACAGTCATTTTCATAGAGCACAAGTGCACACTGAACCAAATTACAAGCTGATTGAGTCTTTTAAGCATTGCTAATCGTTTCTACAATCAGTCTATAATACACTCTTCAGCCATCAGCTAATGCACTGGAGTCAGCTGGGCTCATAGCAGCCGAGTGCAGGCAGCCCGGGTGTGTGGCATGTGTCAGCCTGGCTAATGGAGGGGTGTCACCCAAGCACTCTGCCAGATCTTTGTTTTCCTGAGTGGTTTCTACTAAAGGCATGTTTGAATAGTAGGAGAGAGCAAAGTTGTCTTATACTTGGTAGCAGCAGAAGGGTGAAATTGTACTATGTAAAGAAATATGATCAAGTGGCGATAGTGGCCACTCCTTTTTATAGCAAATCAGAAAAGGAAGCAGTAGCTGGTTTGACCCAAGATAGGGAAGTCTGCATTTAAATTCACTGTGTGGAGAGAGAGGTGTTACTGAAAATTTAAATTCCAACTGGAGAAACCTAGAAAATGGTCTACAGGTTCAAGAATTTATCTGTTTAGTAAAGAGTTAACCAGAGCCCTAAATGCTGGAGGATCTGCAGAGATTTCTACTGTTGAGGGGGAGGTGTGTTTGTGTGTACCTTTTCCACCTATTTCAGAAACTTTCCATTGCTGCTCAGAATATCAGTGTGTATCAGCACATCATTTGTAAGCATTTTGTTGCCCATCGGTATTGGTATTTTAAAATAGCAAGAAGGAAAAAAGCGTTAGTTGTGAAAAGGAAAGGAGAAACTGAGATATAATTTTACAATGGATAGAAAGAATTACAGTGCTTTGCAACTCTACAGTTGTGTGCCACAGTTCATACAATCCAATGCTTAATGTAAGTACCCAGGGCCTTGCCCTCTTGTTTCCAAAAGCCTGAGGGTCTGTTTCAAAATCCTTAGCTCCATGGGACTAAGGATATTCTGCTTCTCTGTGTTCCTTCCTTTCGCCCTTACCTTAAGGAACACCATTATCTTGTAGTAATGAAACCTGAAAACAACAGTGAAGAGTTAACATCAAGGACTTCAGCAAAACCACCGACAAAATAATCCACAATCCTGCTCTAAAGAGGTTTCAATAGAACATCTGAGTTAAGCATGCCAATTACAAGGAAGCTCAAGTGGTCTTTGCTTGAAATTGCAAATGCACCACATTGCATTATCACAAGAATTCGCATGCAAGAACAGTTTGCAGATGGTTTGCATTGGCATACTTTATGTAAACGCTCTAGGGAACAGATGGCATCATGGGTTCTTGTGGCAAATGTGAATTTATAGCACTCACAACATGCTAAAGTCTTTTGCCTGTAGCTGAAAAGCAACAAAAATGAAGTGGAAACTCATCCCTGTAAATCAGTTTGCCAGTGTCTTTGCCATTGTAGCTATGGATAACATTTAGTTTACTCTTTATTGTGAAATTTGAGTTCTTTTATTTGCCATCTTCTTACAATTAGGTGTGAGTGTATGCAGCATGTGTGTAAGTTTATTTGAGTGTGCATTCAAAGCTTTTAAATTAATAGACTGGTATTGTGTAAAGAACAGTAAGTTGAGACCTCAACCATCATTTAATCCAAAGCTTTTGAATTTTTGATCCAAAATTGAATTCAGATAATTTTAATTTTCTGTTTATGCTGAAATTGCTCTGGGTAATCAAATGATTTAAAAAAAGAAAATCTTGGCAAATACTGTTAGAAGGGTTAAAGTAACAATATAGGTTTTAATTGTGAATTACTGACCTCAGTCATTTTGCACATACATATGCAGTGGGATGAGCATCAGGGCACATTACTATACAAAGTTTCAGTTATTTCTTATTTGGACAGAAATTGGAATTTGAACATTTTCTGTAAAGAGGAGTTATATAAAAAGCCAGACCTGGGAAAGGAGAGGGGGGAGGAATTGTGTAAACAAACAAGGGATTTGTTTAATTCCTCTGGAGCTATTATATTGAACTTAGAATATAATTATTATTGCAGTATATTCCCTAATTATTTAGATGCTTGTAAAAATTGATTTTATGTAAACACAGCTTGTTCTAAAACAGCCAGGTCTTTGCAGTGAACATAAGTTGTCTAAAATTTATTGACCTGTCGTTCACATGTGTTACTTTACTAGCACTTAATGGTCTGTTTAGATAGTCTTGGTGTGTATGAACTCCCAGTGCGCTACTCCAAGCACCACACGTTGACAGGTAGCTGCCATGTAGATAAAATAAGGGGCCCTACTCCAAAGCATACAGGGACACACAATCATTAGTTATTTTCTAATCTAAAGCAGGGATTTCCTTAGCAGCCAGAGGGAAAGAATCGTTCGGATTTTGCATTATCTCTGCAGCTGAGTTTGGCCCTAAGTCCTGAACCAATACGCAGAAAGGCCAAAGGCAAACAAGCAGGAAACCCAGCCTTGCACCAAATGGAGTTGATTTAAGGATCCTGAGCTTTGAGGGTTTCTTTTTGAATGGGTCATGTAGACAGTGGCCAAGATTAGAAACTTATTTTGGCCTTCAAACTCCCACGGTAGGTTTAAGACTGATAATGGAAATGTAAATTACTTTTCTAGTAGATAGAGAACACCTTAAAAAAATGACTGTGTTAAAACTTTCTGTGGTATTCTTTATCCCGTGTAGAAATAAAGCTGTCTACAAAGAAAAATTAAAACAACAAAAAGCATTAATTCTTATGGTATTTATTCTCCTCTGGCTCAAATGTGATTTTTGCCTTTTTTTCTTACTTGCTAGGGCTCCCATGTATTTTGTGAGTTGATATCTCTTTTTTTCTTATTTAGATCTCATGAAAAAAATTGTGCTAATGATAGGATCAGTCTAGCCCAAGTAATTAACCAAAGTGCTGCTCTGTTTCCACATTTATGAGACTGAGTATTTCTAGACACACTCAGCTTTTCTGGTTGTTGTGATGCTGGATCAGCAGCACAGTTATCTTATTTTGATGCAAGCAGGAGTTGCATCCCTAACATCCAATGCCGGAGTGTCATCTGCCCTGCCTGACTCAGTGTGTCTATAAACCATGAATACTTGGCCCATAAAGAGGTATTTATCTTAGCAGTAAATGATTGGTTTGAAAATGCTGGCCCAAATTCATACTAATACTTCATCATTCCATCTGAAAGCCTACTCTCAGAATGTCTGTGGCCCTGGGAATTCAGCAGCAAATTTTTCATAGGGAAACTATTTTATGTCAGTGTTTAAATATTTCATAGGGGTCTTAAATAAAGAATACATTACGTAACTATTTTTTTTTCATATATGCAATTGCAGAGTTGTTTTTCTGCCTTCATGTCAGGCCAAATTCTGCTCTATTTGACCAGCAATAATTTAGAGTAAATATTATGTCCAGTGGATTTACATCTATGTAGCTTGACTTGACGTGTACAGTAAGGACAAGAAACATCAGAATCACATTTTGTTTGCTGTGGCAGTAAACATCCACTTTTCAAGATACACTGACTTCCCTATAGATTGAGCAATCCCAGTATCCCTTACTCTTAAAAACAACAGAAACCCCCAAATTGTTACATCTTTCGCTCCTGTGATGTGCACTTGGCTTTAAAAGCATATGAATTAAAAACATATATAGCTACGGAAAATGCTTTAAAAATACATTTTTCCTGTATAATTCATATAATTCTGTCTGTGCTCTTTTTCTCTAACTTGGGATCATAAATTTTGTTACCAGCCATTCATTAAAATTGACTATTAGAACTTCAAACAAGCAGGTCATTCCCTACCTGATATATTTTATATAACATTTATAACATAGTTTATCAGCAATGGAAATGTCATGTAGACCCAACAGATTATATAATTTGAGGTCAGAATGGACTTCACAGAAATAGTTTAAAAATTGATTTGAGAAAAGCTCTGCTCAGTAACTCCATCTTGCTCCTCTGCAAAATATGTCAATTTTGTGCTTAAGTTAAATATTTCTTTCATAGCTTTTGCCCTAGCAGCAGCATGATGAGCTCAGGAGGGTGTTTAAGCCTAGATCATCAACCTCCAGAGCTGTCTTATTTTAAAGGGTTATATTCAGTGATAAAGTATTTCCCATCAGCCCTGTTCACTAACAGGTGGTCTCATTTTAATGTGCTGAACATAAGAAAACCTTGTTGAAGATAAGAAAGCTGCAGTAGCACTGTGCCTCTGAAAGGTTTAGGTTTAGACATTTTGCCATTAAAAGTCCCCTTTACTGAAAGCTACACAGTTGTGTCTCATTATGCCAGCTTTGTCCTCTCTGAATATGAGGTATGCGCTAAAGTTGACTTTCCAGTGATTCCTACTTTTGGGTGAGATCATTGAAAGGATTTCAGGATTTCTTTCCCTTGGCAATAGTGCTCAGCTCCACGCTAGTCTGTTGTGCTGTGCTGTACCTGCCTTGTTCCCTGGGGGATAAAGGGCATGGATGTGGCTCATTGGGTCTCTGCTGCTGCTGCTGCTGGGAAGTTGGCTTCTATGGCACCTGCTAAGGAGTGTATCCCTTCTCTTTTGTCGCTTGGCTAGGTAACCAACATCCTCATCCTGGAAGTAGTTCTGTCCCTATCTTGATAGTGGACATTCAGGGGAGGGTAAGAGGCAGGGTTAAGTAGGCACATTAGTAGGCACATTAAATAGCTTGGCTTTTTGGCCAAAGTTCTTTTAGCTAGACAGGTCAATGGTGACTGTGATGACTAGCTAACAATTAGAATTGGGACCAAACTAATGAGAACTGATAGGGCAGGGCCCTCCCAGAAGCGAATTTGTTATTGGTGTGATAAGTTTGGGCATTTGGGTTATCTCGAGACCAAATTTTACACTTAGGTGAAACCTAGCAATTTTTATTAACCAGGATGGCACTTTTTCTTGTAACTAATTAGAAACCAGTGAAAGCCTCACTGTACTTGTGAAGAGTAAGTGACCATTAAGCTCAGCCCCAGTTTAATGTCCCAGCGGGGGCATTGAGAGACATGTTGTTGCAGTTAAACTCCAAATAGGTGACCAGAATTCCCACGTGAAAAATTGCCCTCTTGGTGTGTTCAAGGGATATTTTCCAAATTTTTGACTGTTTAAGAATGTCTTCAAAAGAGGCATTGCATCACTCCTACCTAAGCTGAGCCCATTTGATGCACATATATGCAGGAGAGAAAACCAAAAAGATCTCTTTCCCCTCTTTCAGATACAGCTCCATATCTCAGCGTAAGAGGAGGAGGATGGCACTGAAGGCACTGACTTATTGCACATATACTTAAATATGTGGTTTTACTAAGGGTTGTTATATCAGAGACATGAGTACCCAAGGATGGGCAAGCAGGTGAGGCAATTGGAAACTTCCAAAGTTTTTGCATGGGCCCTAAAGGTAGTTGATCAGATTTCTTGTGTGAATCCAATAAGGATATAAAAATGTTGCATATATGTTGCTAGCCAAGTGGTGCCAGTTCTTCCACAAACAGGGCAGTTCTAGCGACAGCAAAGAGCACTTGTGCAAGGACTCCAGCCCTCTGCTGACAGTGCTGCTTGAAAAGATAGTGCCTGTCACAGTTCCTGCTTTCAGCCCACTTCTAATGGGCTTGAAGTCTCACACGTAGTCACACAGGCTCTGTCTCCACTACAGTGTGATGAACCACTCTGAGAGGCAGCAAAAGCCATAGGAAGCTCTTTGACTTGCTCGGTTCCTACACGTGTTCCTGGTTAGAGTGGATGCTGCAGGGCTTCAAAGGCTATCAGAAAAACAAGCAGGGTCAGGGCATGGACTGAGGTCGTGTCCTGTGATTTGTCTATACTGACAGCTGGCACACAGGCCTCCTCTCCCCAGCAATGCCAGGCATGGACTGTGGGTCAGCTGAGAGAGGATCTCCACAGATATCCCCAAGCCAATGCTGTCATGTAGTGGGAGGTGCTTTGAATGAAAGCTGAGCCTTAGGGCTGAATTGAGCTCTGGCCCATTGTGTTTGTATGTGAAGGTACAGTCAAGAACTGCTGTGCCTGTGCAAAGACCCTCTGGAATTCATGTGGGAAAGAGTTTGTGCTAAAACGTTCTTTTGCTGCAGATTCCCAAAATGGACAGAGGCAGGTATACTTTGCTAAAATGCAGACATAAATATCTATGTATTTTCTTTTGGCTCTGACAGTGTGGACTACTGAGCAGAAAAACAATATTCCCTTTTCCCTGTACTTAACTGGCTGTTGCCCTATGGTCACTAATCGTAGAGATCTAGGCCTGGTATCTTCACATAAGCTTTGAATATGCTGTCAGTGTTCGTGACTACAGATCTGGAGGTGGGGGGTAGGCAGGATAGACATGCCACCTTTCATAATATTCATGTTTTCCTATGTATTTGGACATACTTATGTCTATTGTTAGATTCAGATCCCACATCTATAAGCTTTTTATTAAAAATTTTCTGGAAAATTGCATCTTCCCACACTGAAGGCATTTTTTTAATGAAGATATTCTTCTGGTCCCACTGGCAGGACCTTACTAGCAGCATTCAGAAAGCCTCCCAACAGGAAAGTCATGAGCCCTGAAGCTGTAGCTTTACTTATATAGTCATTCCCTGCTCCCTCTCCACCATTTGAAGGCCTGTAAGATCTTCCCCTGTATTGTTTTTAGGATTATGTTTGTTAAGGCTAGTAAACTGAGGGATAAATCAAAGGGATTTTGTGATCATAAAGATTTACAATCATCACTATATTACATACTTGAGTAGGGTTAAAATAACAACTCAATTTTAATTTAAAGGGGGGATGGGAAGAGCATATAAAGAAGTTTTTATGTTTCTATGTAGTTGTCTAGTAAACAACAACGTACAGGATTGCACAGCTTGGACAACAGTTAGTATGGAATGCAAAGCTGGTATTTTCAGAGTGTTTTCAGTACCTTTCAGTTGCCTCTGTTGTAGGTCCTGAATTAACTTTAGTATTTCTGAATTACTCAGTGTTACCAGTCAAAGATATAAAATAAATCATAATTCTGACACACAGATTAAAAGGCTCAGTGATAGTAATTTAGAGTATTTCTTCCTTATCCTTTAGTTTCCTAGCCTTTCAACATGCCAGTTTGGTCATGTTTGTAGGCCATTCTTCTGAGTCCTTAAAGCTCAAGACTCCTCAAATGAAAACGGGGTTGCTTGCTTGACTGCTGAGACTTAGATAGAATAAAAAGGTTTTTTAAATCTTGCTACGGATTTTATAGGTTTGGCAAAATTTTTTAAGATTCTTCTCACACCTTAATACCTTTCTGTAAGAGCAAGGGATAAGATGGGAACTCTTAATAAAAGCCTTTCATTTAAAATCATTAGGACATCCACTGTGACTCGGCTTTGCAACAGCCATCACAGATCCTCCTCTTTGCCATATGGTTGCCCAGTGTAGCTCACTCTCTTCATACAGTCAACAATTCTTATACATAGAAGATATTCAGCCACCAAAAATACCTTCTGTAATGAGGAGAGAGCATGTGAGCTTGTACTTGGCATTTGTTCGCACCCTCACTGTCACCGTGCTGCAAGTGGTCCATGCAGCCAAGAGTAATTATGAGAGATGTGTTGTTTCATGAAGCACAGTGCAGGCTCTGTACAGCCCTGCAAATGGCTGAACAGAAACCCGAGCAGCAGGCGGGCATAAGGTCATTTTGGGATGAGGTGGGTGTGCATTCGAGGGCAACTAAAAAAAAATTAAATAAGCCTCCTTTGGATTCTAAAGAGTGATGCTAATTGGAAAGTGTTAATGTCAAACCAGTGACCAGCAAGAGGCTTTGTGAGGGTTCTTTTGGTCTTCTATGATGGAACTGAGATAAACGAGAAAAAGGAAAATCAAAGAATAATGCAGTTCCATTAAAGGACTGTCTATATCTTGTAAAGGTGCAACAAATATTCCCAGCGTGGGCTTTGCCACTTCCCAGTGAGTGATGCACCCAAATCCCAAGACTTAATAAAGTCAGAGGATGCTACATTTGGATCCAGGTTTTGACAGACTAGCAGAAATCTTACATGCAGGTGCAGGTCCCAGTTGTGAACTTGTATTTCGTGCTTTGTTGAGTCCAAATCTAGAGCTTTGGTGAAAGTGAGGCACACTTTGAGTATCTTAAAATAGTCTAAAATCACAGGCTGGCTCTGTATTTCTGTGAAGAACATTACAAAATACTTTTGTTCTGGACCTCATATGATCTCTTACTAAAGCCTCTAGATTCTACTGTCTAATATCCTAAAGAAGCCTATTAATTATTTAAAAAGCTCTGCATTATCAGTTGACTTTCTGTGGTTCTTGTTGTCACTCTACTGTCTGTTTTCCTACTTGTCATCTTTTCTCCCTCCTTTAGTTGGGTACATGTTTGAAGTTAGTTTTAAAGGAATAAAATTACACCCATTTATTTCCATAGCAGCTGTCAAAGCACAATACTCTGTTCTCCAGAAGTAAGCACACAAAAAAAAGGTTCATCCCCTGGTTTGCTATCTTGAAATTGCAGGGACTTGGGTTTTCTAAACCCTCCTCCTTTTTATGAGCGATGATTAAAAGGAAAAAAATTCTGCCAGGAGCATGAAACCCCTAAGTTATTGTCACACTGGTGTCACTTGTGAAAGCCGTGTAATAGGTTTGTCAGAGAGACCTTCACAAGAAAGAACCATCTCTGTATCTTTCAGTGGGAACTTAAAATAGAAAAGCTGTAGCTTAATTCTTTATGGTGTTTTCTTGGCATCAGCTCTATCTCCCCAGCTCTGATTCAGGCCGAAAGAAAGGGGTGTTTTGTTTTGTTGTTTTTGCAAGAGAGTAAAATAAAATATTAACTGTGTTTTTCTTTTTAATATTGGGAGCATAATAAGGTCGCTTAAGAAAAAGAAAGCCAACCAGTAAGCCTGGAATGTCTCTCATTTCTTTAACAGCTACATAGTGTGTGCAGCTGAGAGCTGCCAGTTGGATCCTAGCAGGGGAGAAACCACTTTAGTTTGTTTGGTTTGTATATGGAATAACATTTTTCTTGCCTTGGAATACTTGTTTGTCATCACTCCCCTTTTGTGTTTATGTTCTGCTTGGAAATAGTCTCTGTGCTGTATATGCATTTGCCAGGATGTGCACATAAACAATGTTCCATTATGGCCCGCTCTGCATACTCCTTATTTACACCATATACATTCAACAGTAAACACGGTGGGGAATGACAGAGAGCAAACTCTTCTAGGCCCCCTTTTTTCAGTTAGTCCAGACTTTCTGCCATATGCTTGCTGAGGTCCCACTTCTATTCATGTTTTTATTAGGTAGAAAAAAAGTGTCCAGACTTCACACAAAGCAGCTTTTGTGTTCTCTGTCAAAAAAAATCTTCTCCTATGAAATGTTGATAGAAGTACCCAGAGCCCTTGTGGGGGTGCAGAGTTTGAATAGGCCCGTGGTGAAAGCACGGGAGGGGAGAGCAGGGGAGCTCTTGCTTCTTGTGTGCCATGAACGAATATCTCTTAACTTTCTTTTTCTCTACTTTTCTATTTGGCAATCGGGGTCGTGCCCCTCGTCCTGATGCTAGTTATGAAGGTGACGTTTTTAAAGTGTTAAAATCTTTCAGAATTTTACCTGGAAGGGATGAGGGAGGCAAAAAACGGTTTACTGTAGCATAAAATGGAAGTTTGACTTAGAATATATGCAGTTTAGTAAAACTATAGAACCATGGAAAAAAAGTGTTAGAGCGGCATAAATCATTTTTAGTGACTCTGTGCTTGAAAACGGTCAGATTAGATCTTTCTCTCATTGATTTTGTATTTGGTTAATGATTCCAGTTCTGAGATCATAAAGCTATATAAGATGTAAAAGATACGGGAAAATATCTTTAACCTCTACTTTTAAACCATGTGTTTCTTTTGACATTGAAATACTGCAATGACCTGGTAATGTTTTCCAATGTTTTAATTTTTGCTGATGTACAAAAATATCACAGAAGAGCTGAATCGTAATTATTACACATGGTATTGCATAAATTTCTTCCTAATTAAAAAGCTTCTAAATTCTGAATAATCAATTTATGAAGGCATGTGGTTTTGACAAATTATACATTTAATTTCTAAAGATTTATTGGAAATTTGACCTGCAGCTAGTTAATTATGGTTATAGTACTGATGCAGTAATACTGGAGATTGATATAATGATATGGTTGCAAATTTATTTTGATATCACCTACCTTTGTAGTGGGACATGGGACACAGGACCTATATTTTTTACCATCTTGTTTATGGTGCAGGAAAGCATTAGTCTAATGAAGAGCACAAATATTGGATAGGTGTTTGTGGCATTTTTATGAAAAGGTACTTTCAACAGAGCATAAGCATATTGAACTTAGTCCTTCAAGTTTTAGCCTTTTAGAGGCTACACTTCCAGTGGCGTCAGTGATAGTTTTAGATGGATGCAAAATATGAATTTTTTTTAAAAGTCCGTAATAAGAAATCAAATTGATTCTTGCTAATTAATTTTCAGATCACAAAATATTTCTGAAGTATTCCTTTTTGAACTAATCTCCCATCCACTATCTTGATATTCCTAGTTTTATAAAAGTCAGCAGGTAAGTTACTGAAGATGAGCTTTCAAGATATCACACAAGAAGCCAAATAAAACAATAAATATAATTTAAAATTGTATCTTTCTATCCCATCTGAATTTGCAAGTGATCTATGAGAACCACAGAAAGAAAATGCAGATGAACTTTTAGAGTGAGAAACGTTTAGAAAAACAAGGCATATCTTAAACATGTAGGTAGTCCTTTTAGTAACACACAAAGGTTACCTGTTTTTTAAAGCAACTAAGAAAAAAAATAAACTCCAACAAGACTGCACTATTAGAGCAAATTAATTTCTGGTTTCTTCTGACTGGTCTAAATGGGCCTCAGGAGCTGCTACTGAGCAGCAATTGTATTCATGAAGAGTTGTTGGTGCGAGTTGTGCATTACAGGATCTCCTGTGTTCATGAGGGAGAATGGTGGGTGAAGGAAAAGGAGCCGTAGAAGACCTGGTTCAAGGCTTTTCTCCACTGAACCTTCATCTGAGAGTGTCCTTGGGTCTTACAGAGGTATAGCCTTAACCTGCTGATCTGAAATGGGGCAGTGTCTTCAGTACCCGCCGTTCCAAGCCTTTGGTTAATGCCTGCACTACCAAGAGTTCCAATTTTTTGCCTGTTAAAAGAGGAAACAGATCTCACTTACTGTGACCAAAAGATGGACAGAAGTTAAGTGTACATCACATCAGCCTGATCTCTTATTTTCTCCACTGGAAGTCTAGCAGCTCCTTTTTCCTAATAGTACGCAGCTGTGGCTCACAGCAGTGAAGTCTGACCACAGGAGCGATGTCCTGAGTGAGGACACGTGCCCTTCCTGGTCCCCAGGGACCGTCTTGCTCTCTTACAAAGGGGAAAACTAATGCAGCTGAATCATAACATTTTAAAAATAAAGAGGTTTAGGAGTCTTCATCTTAGATTTTGGCATTTTTAGATTCAAACTTTGTTATTTCTTATAGCCAAATTCAAATTTTGCTATTTCTGATTACCAGGCAAACAGGAATAGTCACATCGAGTGACATTACATAGTCATTATAATATGCTAATTATATATATTTTTTATTCTTAAATTTGTATAATATTTGTGCTTATACTTGACGTGTATACATAGAAGCGTAATGCAGTTCTAAAAACAAAATGAAATGTAATGAAATAAACAGAGATTCTTGTGTAATTACTTGATGCCAGCAATTAGAAAGGACTATTAGAAAAAAAACCCAGCTAATTTTATAAGATTTGCAGGAGTTATCTGAGAGTGTACAATAATCAAAGTGTACAATTTTGGATGAAAGCAACGCATTCTCTGATGGTGAAACATTCTCTTATAGATTAATTAAGTACTATCTCTACCAGCTGTGGACTCTTTTATGGTTCAGTAATTGCCTAGACAGAAGTCAATGAGCGGGCAAAATTTGGGTGAAAGAGTCTATTGGTACTTGATAAATGCAGTCCATACAGCAACCCCACAGACTAAGGATGAACTATTTTATGAGAAATACATTTTATGTTTTACATATGTCACAACTCCTGATGATACAAAATATAATTTAGACCCACCTGAACTCCCTGCATTCTCTGTTCATTGTACTGTTAGTATCCTGTGGTGAGTCAGACAGCTTTTGCTGTTATTCCGGTAGCATTCAATGTATTTTTTCCAAAGTATTTTTGCAAACCTATGAAATTATTCCGTAGTAGGAGAAAGAAAAGGTCTCTTAAATCACTCCAGATACGTTAACTGGGAAAGAGTTAATCTGCCTTGAGGAGTTGCTATGTAACTGAGTCCTGCTGGGAGAGTCAGGGTTTCCAGCCAATGGGACTCACCCCTACAATACAATGCATCTATCTTGTGTTTCTTACATGTTGTCAGTTATTGGAGTTTTTTCCTGAACTGGAATTACACTCCTGCTCCTTTCATTCTCTCCCACTGAGTCTTAAGTAATTGTATTCCACACCAAAATCAGAAAATAACAGTACAATGGTGTGCATTTATCCTTGAAAATGTTACTTTGGACAACTCTGAGTGGCGTGTAGAAAGATCTCTCATGCATCAAAACTAGGAAACTTTTAAAAGATGAGATTTCCCAAAGAACTTCAGAGCGCAACACATGCCTTAGATCACTTTCAGTCCTCCAGAAAGCCTTCTCCTACCTTTCTGTTCTCACCTGTGCATGCAGCCTTCAGCACATTGACTTGTGCAGAAAGAGCAGCAAAATATCTCAAACTTAAACTGTTTTTTCCTGCTTAAGGTATTTCAAGAAGCCAGTATTGATTTTCCCTGCATCCTGACTAGACTCTCTCCTTAGCTATTCCTCTTCTCTAAGGCCACTCAAGGCTTGAGGGCTGAAGCATGAATTCTTTAATTTCTCCTTTAGAAGAGCCAGGTGTGTTTTCTCAGCTCAAGCAAAGCCTCTGTGGTTGCGCCAATATATTTGTATGGAAGAGGTGGCTCTTCTGAGAGTTTTTTTGTTGGTTTGTGTTTTTCATTTTTTCCTGGAGGAGATCCACCCACAGTCCCTTTGAAGGCTACTGATAAGATGAGGGAGAGACTAAGCTTGGCCTGTAAAAACACTACTTAGGAATCTCTGCTTTGGCTGTTGGATTCTGATATGAAGCAAGAGAGTGGAGTGGTATTTGTCAACATGTCGTTCAAGTCTCAGTAAGTTTTACATTTCACTTAGATCTTTCTGCCTCATTTTTTCCAGTGAGGTTCTGTCTGATAATTTGTGTTGGCAAAGCTCTTAGCCTTTTTTGCATTCTTGTGAAGTCTTACCTCTGAGTGACATAATGTTCCTGCATTGTTCAGCTAGCAGGACAGGCTTTAGTACCAGAGGTGTGCGCTTCTACTCTGAAGAAGTCTGGTTTTAAAAAAAAAGAAAAGAAAAACCCTAATCATTTTTAGGTAAATTTTAAAATCCAGCAGGTGGACCTGTAACGTTTTTAAGTCTTTAAATAACACATATTCACTATATTGTCATTTAGTTTAGACATTTAGGATCTGATTGTAGATAATATCATGCTGTACTTTTTAAGGATAATTACAACATATTTCTCAGAATTGGGAATGTGCGCATGCCTCATTCGTGTTACTAAACACAGTTGAGCCTTACTGTACCTGTCCATCAATCTTGATAATTCCTTGGAAAAGTTGGGTCACAACCCTGTCTTCTGGCATATCCTTTGGGATACTTTGTGCCAAAGACAGAATGGATGGATGCAGCAGGAGTGAGATCTTGGAGGTGTTTTGCAAAGGAAAGAGTATCCTTCCAGACATTTTTCTTTGCATGTCTCCATATGGGATTGAGATTTTTTTTTTTTTTTTATGTATGATGACAAGGTCTATGCAGAATAGTTCAGTCAGAAGAAGGCTCAAGATATCCAAATGAAGAGTTTTGGACTGGTTTATGCAAAACCAATTTGATAGTTTTATAAATTAGTTTTATAATATAGTTTTATAAAATTTTTTATAAAAAAGTTTTATTTGATAATTTTATGAAGCCTAAAATGCTGCCGCACATGCTTAGAGACCACCTTGCACATCCTCCATTATATTTGGCACTAAAAGTCCCATAAGGGCAAAAAATTCATGATACCTCACAATGGCTGGGGCAATATGCTGTTGACCACCACAATCTCTAACTGCAACCCAGCCCTGTAAGTCCCCTTTGATTAAAGTATGTATGTCAGTTATGATTCCCTGAGCACGGACATAATATGTCTGGACATTCAATCCCTTCTGTGGCCCAGTATGGGAGTCTTGTGGTCCAAGGGTATGGGAATTTGCAAATCTATTTAATCATGTGGGACTACCTCACTGAAGCCCATTGAGACCATGCAGATTTTTCTTTGTTGGCTTAAATTGCAGAAGTCAAGTAGAATTTGAGGAACACGCTAAAGAAAAATTTGATAGGTGTATTTTAGTAGAGTTTGAAAACCATGAACATCTTGTGAACATTTCAGACTGGGCAGCATTGATTGTGCCACTGCTTGTTCTGAATGCAAGTGAAGTCCTGCCCAGCCTGATTTCAACTGAGATCTCATCTATGTTTCAATGCTGAATTGGTATAACAATGTAGGTGAGAAAGCAATTATTCCTTTTTGTAAGAGTTTTACCTGTAACAGCCCAGTCATGGACAGTGACTGTATTATAAAAGGAATATACAGAATCCCTTACCTGCTCAACAGTAGTTACACTATGATAACCTGTAAGCTTGTAAAACTGACCCCGTTAGTAAAGTTTACTTTTCAGGCTACATCAATAAAGTTACAGTGATAACAGTGTTCCTGAGAGGACATGCCCTCAGTTACTTCACACATTATTGATGGCATATGTTCTACAAAAGAAAAGGAGCACCATTTCACCAAATATATACCTCCCTTTCTGAGTAATTCTACCTCACTAACAGCAAAAATTTATACAGGCTGTTCCCAAACAGAAAGTAAATCTGCATGATAAAGGTGCAAAGGTATGGTGTGTTAGAGAAACAGGCAGAATAGAGGTGTTGGCTTGATGACTGTCATTAACAGCAGATTTCAGGCTGTGTCACCACATTGTCATTGCTGTCATTACCTCTGCTAGCCAGGTAGCTATACCAGAACATTTTCCAGTCACTCCTTCATTTTGCTTTTTAAGATGCCCACAGATTGGGTGTTGGACTGTTCTTTCAGTGTTTGGTGTAGGTTTGGGAACGAGCTAAGCAGGAACTAGATTGTCACAAATACACGTGTCAAGCTGCTGAGCACGAGTCTATTGCAGTTTACATTAATGGCATAATCCACTCCAATCTGCATTGGGCTCTATGTGACCAGAGCTCCACTCAAGTGTTTTAGCTATTTCAGGCCTCTGGAATCCCTCTATATGGGTTGTCCTTACCAGCACCACAGGACCACAAGCCCTAAGTGCTGCCTAAGTTTGTCTTAAGTTAAATAGGGCTTAGGTAAGGTTTAGTCTTTGTTAGAATATATGTATGTACTGAGCTACAGTTCCAGTTACTGCTTGGTAATTTTGGTCTTTTGCTGGAAGGATGCCATCAGGGTTACCTCTCCACTAAAAGTTTAAGCTGCCATTAGTGAACCTATAGAAACAGTTGTCCCAGTTTCTATTCTGATTCTGGTTACAACTAGGGTTGTAAGTTGTCTGTGTTTGGAACTCCCATTTATTCTGCATTTTCTAACATTATTTATTTATACATTCCAAGACACCTTCCTGGATATCAGAACATCAGGAAATACTATCCTTTTACTAGGTAATTTCTTTTCCTCTCCTTAAAGAAGGCAGAAACAAAGTATTTACTCAAACATCCTTTCTGAATCTCTCTTTTAGTTTTAATGGAGCTCTGTGCTCTTTTGCTTTCAGCCAAGCATGAGCATATTCACCATATAGGAAACTTTATTGTTAGAAGTAGTATTCTCTGCAGTTTAATATTCAACATTTCTACTTGCTCTTCTGCTCTTTCAAACACCACACTTCTGCTTTGGTTTTATAGATCTCACAACCTTCATTCTCCCTGCATTATACAATGCAATGTGTCAGCGCCGTGCATGGCACTCCAGTTACCTCAGCATTTCCATTATAACTCCATTTTGAGGGATTTATACACTAGCAGTAAAAATCTCTTTCTTGGCTAAACCTTGAAACAGCAGTTTCTGGTCATTGAAAAAGAAAACAAAATGAAACAAACCTCTTTTTTCCTCACTTCTACTTTATTCTGACAACCATTTAGCAGTGATGTTTGCACTGCAGGATCCTCCTAAACAGCAAGTGTAGATTCAGTAGCCAATTTTAATCTAATAATGCTTTTTCTTTTTATATCCTTCAAAAATGCATGTCATTCTCTCTTTATGCATATGATATCATTGCCTCTTTGCCAACCTTTCTGGAGCCTACAGCAGTCAGGCTTTGGGGCCTCAGAGTGCTGTAGTTTGGTCTGTCTTCTTTACTTGTAACATGGGTGAGTTTTGCAGTGCATTTTTTTGTTTTCTTTTTTCTTTTTCTTTTTTTTTAATAGTTATCCTTCTTTGTCTCAAAGCCCAGTAACTTACTATCTACTTCTGTGTCACAGAGCTACAAATTTATCACAATCCAAAAAGACATTGGCTATATATGAATATCTAGAATATCAGGGCTATTACCAAAAACAAATTTGGAAAGGATATTAAATCTCATGCTTTAATGCTCAAGTGATTTGCTGTTAGAGAACCGGCTATTAGAGGACCTTTGGGTGAGTTATACTTCACCATTCACTAGAGATTCCTGTATTTTCCTTAGAAAGGTCTAGTAGCAGTCACTCTAAGAAATGGATTGCTGAGCCAGATACACTTCCAGTTTTATCATATAGGGCAGTTCTTTTCCCCTGGCTCCAGGCCAAAGAATTGTATGGATTCTAAGAAACGTAGTTGTGTGTTCAAGTTTGTGGAGATGAATTATTTGTATAGCCTTTAAGTTAAGCAATCAGCTTTAAAGGCAACTCTACGAATACATACCCATTGATTAAGACAGACAAAAAGCCTTTATCAGTAAGTGATTCGCAAACTGGTTGCACGCCCGAGTTCTGGTCTGGAGCTGCTTTTCCCATCTAAAATAAAATACTGCTCTACACTGAATAGTCTTTCGCCAGTTGCAGTTATATTTCAGGCCTGAAGTAATTCTTCCTGTTATGTGCAAATTCCTGTTTTGGTCATTGCAAGCTGTGTATAGTAGTATACAGCAGTCAGAAGAAACCCCTTTTTGACTTAATTTCACTGTATTTCATGTTTTTCCGAGTCATTTGTGCCATTTCATGCCAGTAATTTTACAGTTTTATTTTCTTCAGGGCAATTCTTGCTCAGGATTGATACCCATTTACTAGGCTTACCTTAGAGTTTTAAATATTCAGCCATTCTCTTGTGACCTAGTGATTTTCTTCCCCATAATCTTTTGACATCGTTCATGTGCTTGAGACACGAGGAAAACATCCTTCAACACTAAAAGCTACATGTAGTGAAGGGGGAATTCAAGTTTTTAGATTTCAAACCTTGTATCCTTGTATCACCAGTTTGGGGGGAGAAAAAAAAAAACACACCAAAAAAAACCATCAAGGCAGACAAGTACTGTTTCATATTAACATCTATCGTCAATGAAGAGGTAAAAATCAAAGCCTGTGTGTGAGGCAGGGTTAGTGAACTGCCAGTGATTCTCCCAGCAACTGACACAAAGGAATCTGTGAGTATCAAAGCTGAGGCAGCAAGCTTAGTGTCAGTTCTTGCCTAGGGAGTAGAAGAAAACATCACTTTGTCTCTGCTTTCACTGCTTAAACACACACATCATTCACTAGTAACCATTTACTCTGCTGTCAAAACTGTTTCAAGAGAGTGCTACATTTGATTAATAGTAAAATGGATGCAAAAGAAAAAAAAGGCTGCTTCCCCTGAGGTACTTCTGTTGGGAGAATTTTCGCATGTACTTCTTAATTTTTCCAACCTATAAATATGCCTGTAATGTTCGAGTACTCTATTGCTTCTAGTAAAGTAATTTTTATTAGAGAGCTTGGTGTACTCATCCTAATTCTAGTTAATGCTCTCCCTCTCTCTCTCTCAGTGAACCATATTATGGCATCCTCAGCCTCTTGTACTAACGAAAAAGTGACCAGCACAACCATGTGTGCAGTACATGATTCATAGTGCTGCTTTCTGAATTGTCCAGTGGGTAATTGTAGTACAAAAACCAGAGAAACAGATGTAGACCCTAAACCTTGGCTGTAAATTTTTGGTTTATGATTATGGGTTTCAAATGTGCTATGTCACACTGACAAATATACAGTAACACCAAAGGAAATAGATTTCTGACTTGAGCTTGAGCTTTTTATTTTACTTATAGCTAAGAATATGTTTATTGTAAAGTTTCTGCTATCACAGTCTGAGAGAAAACAGGTATAAAGCAATGATGTGAAATCACAATTTCTTTGCATGGATAAAGTGGAACATATTGGAGAGCTGTTGCCTCCTTTGCCTCCTTGAACCTCTGGGTAGGTATTTAAAATATGTGGCAATACCTAAAGTTTCATTACGTTTGACTTATAGGGCTATTAGTTATCAAAATAATTATGGTTAGCCCTGATCTAAATTAGAAAATATCCCCCATTTTATGATTTTTTTTCCTGATACTCTGTTTAAAAAAAATGAGTATCATACTATTTCAAAGTGAAATACGAGATGCATAGATTACTGTGTTGTAGAAATAATATGAGAGCAAACCATTGGGCTGTTTGAGGAATTTGTTAATTACATGTGGCTTTAGTAACAAGTATAAGAATTAGTTCAACTATTATTCATAATAAAGCATGAGCTACCTGGCTCATTTAGATACACTGAGAAAAACTAATCTTTTTTCAGTTCGTACACAATGAAGCGTGACTTCCCGACATTTACTTCCAGAAGTTGCCAGTCAACGTTTTGAGTATAACCAACAGGTTTTATTTTTGAATATAGTATTCTAAGACTGCTAATGGAAAAAACATAACTGTATGTTTCTGTTTGTCTGATTTTGTTTACTTTGACTCACATGGGCAACATGTTTTTCTTGGCATAAGCTTAAATTGTTCCGAGAACCTTGGTCCACACAAAAAGCTGTTTTCTCCCTAAATTGGAGACTGACAAAACATACTGTGTTTTATGTCATCCTTTCCAGTTATTTTTGTGGTGACACATTATATATTCCAAACTTCTCGTGTGTCCCATGTCCTCTGGTTAGAAAATACTGTCTTTTAATTTAGCTTTGCTATTCAAAACAAAATTGTAGCAACACAGCCAGCTGAGATATAAACAAAAATTTAGCCACTTTTCCACTTGCCTTTTTAATACAACAAACACTGTTTGCTGTGCTGAAATGGTTTAAACAAGCCTTCCCTGAAGGGTAGGGTTTTTTTGTAAGCGTATGCTGTGCATAAATTTTGGATTAGGGACTGTCAGGGGCTTCTTCAGCTGGAGGGGTTCAGGCTAGGGGAGGACACCCCAAAGGGCTGAGAAAGTCCTTAAAAAGTCCTTAAAAAGAAGCTGTTAAACTCTAGCATTTGTAACTCTTCTGCCTGAAGGGAAGACGGGAAGAAAGGCTGCCTGCTCCACGGACAACCACAACTCTCCCGTAGAGGGGAAGGAGGCTAAGAAAAGCTTTTGTTTTTATCTCTTCAAAAGGATTCGCTTCCAGATTGCAGCAGCTCTTTTTGCTGGCCTCTGGTTTTCAACGTGGGTGTATCAGTTTCAGGGAACAAGTGCGTGTGCTGTGTGGGGGGTTTTGTTTTGTGGGTTAGTTTGATTTTTTTTTTTTAATTCTTGAACCTGTGTGAAAAGTTTTGTTAATACAATCTGCAGGCATTGTCAGAGAGCTTTCGGTTCATCAAAGGACTTTTTGTGGAGAGGGGACACCACATCCATTAAAGTGGCTGCGCAGGTCCCAGGGTGAGTCTCTCTCCAGCATTTCTTTACGGTTGCCAGTGGTGCGCCATGCCTGCGCACAGTGTCCCCTTCTCTGCCCGACCCCCACGTTGGGCTTTGCAAGAAACAGGCAATAATCAAGCGTTTCGTTGTCCAGTGTCCGAATCTGAGCTTCCTTGGAGTGGGAAGCGAGGCTCCTCTGTGCCTTGCTCCTGGATGATGCTCACTCTGCTGGGGCTGAGGTGGCTTGGCTCATTCGTTTAAAATGAGAGCGTGCATGTGGTTATTGAGCTCATGTTCTTTCCACTGGGGCAAAGGGAGCGTTTCCAGGCTGTTTTTAATTTTTAAATTGTCCATAGGAATGAGGACTGGTGGAAGCCTCAATGGAGTCTTTCTCACTGAGCAAGACTTTGCAGAAGGTAGTCATTTACCTAAAAAAAAACCCAGAGGTCTCTGCTGGCCCGCTGCAAATGGTGGGCCAGCACAGGCCTGGCTGTGGCATCCTCACCACACACCTGTGAAGGCTTTGACACCTACTCCTGCCATGAGGGAGAGCTGCCGGCAATGTGGTTTTGTAGAGACCATGGTGGGGTTGGGGCAGCCCCTTGACTCCAGAACGGCTGTGAGGGGGTGGCTGGGGCTTCCTGCCCTAGGGAGGGGGCAGTCACAGTGCCCCTGCTCAGCACCATGGGCTGGGTTCTGTTCCCCATGGCTTAGCTCGTGGCCTTTCTCCCCTCCCGGGGAGCTGGGGCTCATTAACCCTCTGAAAGCTGATACAGCCCCTCCGGGGCCACGGGAGCGGCCCCAGCCCCTCTCTGCTAATCAGAGACAGGCAGGACCCAGCGGCGGGGCTGAGAAGGGAGAGGAGGCGATGCGTGGTTGCCTCCTGCCCTAGGCTGAGTGGTGGGGACAAGCCCTCCCGGGCAGTGCCAAATCTGGGCCATCGGGGAAGCCAGGGAGTGCTGGGTGATTTAGGAGCCAGTGTGAGGGAGGGTGGTGAGGAGACATGGGGCCTGACCCCCCCCACCCCCCATCCCCACGCCCCAGGAGGGACGGGCCCCTGAGATTCCCCGCTGGGAGTGGGGCTGGCACCGGCCATCGTCTCTGCGAGCGGTATTGAACGGGGTCCCTGCGGGTGGCATTGAGCGGGGTCCCTGCTGGCGTGTGCCGGGCCAGCGCTGGGATGGGGCTGCTCCGAGCCCAGACCCGCCGCCCGAGAAGCCGGGGAGAGTCCGCGTCCCTGGCTGTGGAACAGCGGCAGCGCCTTCGCCTCCGTCTTGGCCTCTCCGGGGAGGAAAGGAATGTGGGGAGGGCGGGGGGAGGCACAGAAGTTTTAGAAAATTCGAACTGGAACTTAAAAATCCTCCGTTCCCTACAACCGCTGGAAACACCGCTGTTTGTTTCCCCACCCCGTTCCCCTTCTCTTCAGTGTTGTTTGGGGTTTTTTGTTTGTTTGTTTTAATTACTTTATTATTTTGGGTCTTTTTGGAAGTTGGGCTCCCCGTCCACGCCCGCCCGTTCGGCGGCAGCGGGGCGACTCCGGCAGGGCTGGGGCTCGCCTTTGCCTGCCCGCCTGCCTTGCCTGCCTGCCTGCTTTTTTGCAGGGCTGCTGGGAGTTGTGAAGGCGTGTGAGAATCCTGGGAGCTGGTGATGTCAGACCGCTTGGGTCATTTGAAGGTTAGCAGCCTGGGAAGGGTTCATGGAAAGTTCACTCGCATATATTAGGCAATTCAATCTTTCATTCCCTGTGACACAAGTAGTAGGAAGTGAGCTGTTCAGAGGCAGAAGCATCTATTCACGGCCGAGGGGGATCCCGAGCCTCTACCGGAGCTGTTTTATCCCGGGGAGGTGGGCGATTGGCACGGCGTGGGACGCGGCACGCACCCGGCGATTGCCCCAGGAGCTGGACTGACTCTCAAGAAATTTTGGGGGAAATTTGGTGGTAGCTAAAACTTGGAATGCGGCTTGCATCCCCCCATCTTGCTGGATTGGCTGGGCAGCCTGGAAAATGGTAAATGATCATTTGGATCAATTACAGGCTTTTAGCTGTGTTGTCTGTCATAATTCATGATTCTGGTCTGGGAAAAAGACCAACAGCCTACGTGCCAAAAAAGGGGCAGAGTTTGATGGAGTTGGGTGTACTTTTATGTGCCATTTTCCTCCACACCTAGAGGAAAGCACTTTTGCAGGCATTCTGTGCAAGGGGAATCATGTTTGACTGTATGGACGTTCTAGCAGTGAGCCCTGCTCAGATGCTGGATTTCTACACTGCGAGTCCGTCTTCCTGCATGCTCCAGGAGAAGGCTCTCAAAGCATGCTTCAGTGGATTGGCACAAACAGAGTGGCAACACCGGCACAGTGCTCAATGTAGGTCCCAACTGTTATTTTTCCACTTTAAAGCAATTACTATAATTATTGTTGTTGTTGTTATTATTTCATTTATTTATTTATTTGCATGTATTTAAAAAAGAAAGACTCGTAATTAAGTGCAGAGGTAATGAGGGGTGGGGTGAGCTTTTGTGCAAAATGTGGTTTGCAAGCTTTTTTTTCTCCATTTGGCAAGGAGGGAAAAAGGAAAGAAGCACCGGACTTCTTTCTGTTTATCCCTTCTCATGTGGCACACTGATCCTAAGAACAGTTGTGGAGCCAAACAGGAACACATAAAATTGTAATGTAATACAGCAAATACTTGCAAAACTCCAGCCAGTGAAGGATGAATTTACATAACATCTCTGTGGTTGCTATTTTTTTTTTCTCCTTAATCTAATTTTGTAGCACATTTGATAATCAGGATGCCTGTTGTCTCAAAGTGCATTTTAGCAGAGCAGCCAAGCAATTAAAATGCTGCTCTCTACAGTTTTTGCAAAGATGTGGAATTGCAGCGGGTAGGTGCCATTCCAAAAATCAGACAGAAGTTTTAAGTTTCCGAAGAAAAGGCAATATTTCTTTGTACTGACCTTGCTGCCACCTTTCTTCTTCACTTTGTTGCTCTAAGAAGTTGCTGTTTTGCTAGAAAACTACTTACTGTGAACACCCTTTGAGTTTAACCATCAATTATTTCTATACCTTGAAATGCAGACAGCGTTGCACTGGTAACACAGGAGCGAGAGTTAGTGGTGTGACACTTCTGAAAATGTACTGTTATGTTATAGGGCCTTGATTTGTTGCTGAAATATATAGTTGGTAAACAATAGCAGTATTTTAACACCTAAGTTTAAAGTTAGAGAAATGACAAAAAGTGCCAGAAAACATTACCTTATACTCTGCATAAGAACTTGCAGGATGCTTCACTGCTCTGACGGTGATTTAGATAAATGACTTGGCTATCTATCAAAATGTTTTTAGCACGCTCTCGGGCACTTCAGTACACCATTAACTGTATCAATCTGTTTTGAATTTTTGTTTCGCAGTAAGTTAAAAAGTTAACCAGGAATAAGAAGAGCTCTCCCTTCAGTATCTCTGAAGGGTGGAGGGGGGAATTGAAAAATAAATTTAAAAATGTTTGGTGAAATAATGTGTTTCACTCTGCTCAAAAGTTTTCAGTCACCATATGACGTTTGTGTGGGTTGAGTAATGAAAACAGAATTGTAAAAAACAGTGACTACCAGCCTACAACACTGGAAATGTTTTGATATCTTTACAATTAAAAGGAGACTGTGAAGCATGGGATATTTATTTTCTTCGCGCTGTTTTCAAAATGCTTCAAATAAGTTATGAAACAAAGCTTTTACTTCAAAATAACGTTACTAGCTACGGGAGAGCCTCAGTTAGCAAAAACAAAAATCCAAACCAGATGTTTTACTAAAAATGTGTTTTCCTCCTTTCATGGTTTAAAGTGTAGTATAACTTCAGCGGTGATATTGTGGAAACTTGGAATTAAATAAACTTTGCTGGAGTAGGAGGCATATACTGTTGTTAAAAACTTAAACTCGCAAAATATTTTTGAAATAACTTCTGGTTTTAAAATGTTCTGCTCATTCTTTTGTACGTTGTTAATACCTAGAAGCAGGATTCTTAAAAACAAAATATATGGTGTTTGTTCTTGGGCAAGTTAAACACGGGATTACCCTTATCAGAATGGAATGGGTGGTAAATATGTCATTTGCCTAGGGCCTGTGATAAGAGACAAGTGTTGATAACAGCAAAGTTTAGCTAATCAAAGAAACTCATATTAACAAGAGTAAATAAAAATACAGGAAAATGCATTCAGGAATCCAGTCCTGTAACTTTGTAAGCAATTGGATTAATCTTCACTGGATGGGAATTTAAAATTGGGCCGAAACCTGAATTATAACACGATGGCTGTAATTTGAACTGTGAAAGTTAATGGAATAGAAATGTGGAAAAACAATTTAGTTAAGGTCCAAATTAAGATTACTGTTTGATTACTAGAGCAAATTTTGTTTTCAATTTTGAAGAAAGTGTAAGCAGTTTATGCATATGAGTAAATATATAAATGGATTTTAAAATACTAAAAGTCTCTCAAAGTGTAAGATTTTTATCTGGCATCTCATGAAAATAATCACAAAACCAGCTTTTTTGTGGTCCAGAAAGCTTTTAATAGTTTAAAGGTTGCTCCAGTGCTTATAAATACAAAGATAGCAATGTTTAATTCTAAGTCGAGCATTTCCTGATTCTCCCTTTTTAAGAAGATCTCAGTGATTTAATGGAATGTAATAATAGCCAAGTTTTGTCATTGTTAGATGTGTGATAGGTTTTTTTGGTCTACTTTGTTGTTTTAGTTTTGGTTCTGAGAAAAAAAAAAAAAAGGCAGTACACCTGCAGCCCTTGCTTTAGGCCTTGGAAATATTGCTTTGATAGAGACATAATTGTAGAATAAAACGTAAATGGTTGTTGAGGGAATAGTACATGGATAGTGCAGACTCAGAGCAGGCCAGTAACAATCCCAGACAGCATCAGGGTTTCAACTGAAACGCTGGCAAAATTGGCCATTGCAGAGTTTAGGGCAGAATGCTGTAGGTCTCCAACTTCAGCACATCTTCAGTACGTTAATCCTATTACGATTCACTAAGCTAGCGCACTCCTGCAGCATCATGAATTTTCTAGTCCACGAGGGTCTGCAAAGTAAAAATAGAGGATAAGGCACAACCCAAACATGACCTTAACTTGTGTGGTATTTTTTTCCTCTCCCCTGTGGGAGGAAAAATCTGCCATGGGTTTGCAGTGCAACTGTTAGCCATTGCGTACTGTGTGATGTTTTACAAGCAAGCAGAAAACCCCCCTAATTTTGTACTCATATATGTTGATGATTGATGTGATATTAGTTAGTAGATTTAAAATGAAATTATTTGTTTGCAAAGAAAATTATGGACTCAGAAATGAGAGTAGAACCAACTGCACTTATAATTGTAATTCATTCTCGCTCCTTTTGTCATAAGATAAAAATCAGGTCACTATAATCAAATTAGACAAGGATAGTTCTTAGAAGGACAAAAGAGTTGAGATTGCAAGAATGAATGATCTATAGCTTCTTAAGTAAGCTAGAATTTTCTGCTCCCTTGTAGTGCAGCGGCAGCAAACACAGAGAAAACCAGTAACTTTTGGTGAAACGTGAGCTAACTAAATACTGCGGAAGTGGGAACAGGACAGGTCCTGAGAGAAGAGCTGCAAAGAATGGTGATTTGACCTTGGAAAAGCCTATTAAAAAAAGTCTTCATTAGTCTTCATTAATTAAACAGGCAAAAAACCAAATGAGCAGGCCCAAAACAAGAGGAAGTTTGTTTGGCATTACGTAGTGTTTCAGCTAATTATATCAAGTAGAAGACTACTGCCTACTGCATTTCCTTATGAAAAATTTAATGAAGGCAAAAGTTATGGATATGGCAGCAGAACACACTGGGATGTTGGGGCTCGTGTAGTATTCAGTTCTTATTTCAGTTTGGTAGGAGGTGTTTGCCTAGAGAGGAGCTAGCAATAATTAACTTTTAGAAAGTTCATGAGGATGGGACTCCAGAAGGTGCATGTTTTCCTTCAGAATTCTGGATTATTGCAATGTTTCAGTCAGGTTCTTATTCCCTGCAACCACTTGGAAACATCTGTGCTCAAAAAAAAAAAAAAAAAAAAAAAGCTCACTACTTTATTTTCTTTCATCTTTCTGAATTTAAAAACAAACATTTTGAAGTGAAGGACTTGTAATCTGCATTCCCAAGTATCAAATTGCTGCAGGTGTGTTTGCTAGTGCCCAGAAGGCAAGATCTGTTTGAACCAGGTTATTTTCTTTAAAGTTCATCTATAAACTTTACAGCTAAATCTCTAGGATTGATTTGCTTAGGGATACAGTCTTTGTTTAAATTTTTATATTTCTAGCTTAATGCCCTGAAAAATGTTTGTTTCTGATCCACTGCGTAAAAAAAAAAAAAAAAAGTGGGGATGTTTTTCTTCCAAATTAATTGAAGGGAGAAAACTATTCTCAACGTAGTTTCTAATGCAGTTAGCCTGATTCGTCTGATGGCACAGGAAAGCTCTAAGGGACACGCACCACTGTCAAAAACTCCTGCAGACAAAAACGATGAGAGGCGTTCGCTGGTGAAGTCGGGGTGGAATAAGCTTGGAGGAAAAACAATGCATCTTTGGGTGACTCCCTGCTTGCCTAATGAGTCTGTGCAGCAAAGGTGCAACTTGTAAGAACAAAGCCGGGCTGGTGAGTCCATGCCTTGAAGAGGGTTACGGTGAAGTTAAGGAGTTGAAAGACAGAGATAGTGTTTCAGAGACAGCGAAGTTAGTCATCCTCACATCCAGTTAAATCCCCACTTACTACTGAGCCGTTTTTCTTAACCATGTGTGCTTCACACCAGCACTGCAGCCCAGCCAAGGTGAGGGGCTTTGCTCAGGGGTGCGCGGGGAGTGAGGCGCCCTGGTCGGCGGATTACGGTTCCACCTCCCCTAAACACGCCAAAAGACTGGTTTTGCTCAGGTCTAATTTATATACCGCCCTTTACACAGCGGATGAAGTGCGGCTGTGTTACATAGCCAGCATTTAGATTTGGGAGTGGGGTTGTGAAAGGGACATTGTGCTCAGAAGGACTGCTGTCTGCCACGGTCCAGCCGCGCTATGCCCCATCCTATTGAGACCTCAAAAGCAGAGCACAGCTGCGATGAGTTTCCAGATCTGTTTGGCCGTGGGGACCGGCACTGGTATGCGTGCGAGCTGGGGGGGAACTTCCCTCTCCCCTCACAGTTTCTGCCTAGGGGGCTGGCAGCAGCCTCTCAGCAGTGAATTTACAGGGGCGGGCGACTGGGGCCAAATTAGTTGTGGTTTCAGAGGGTTTTCCAGAGCTCTGCTAGGCTGTAGCACGCAGCCCCATGAGGAAGGATATCAGTTGATGTATAAAATGGCCAAGGAACTTCGGTAAATAGACTTTACCCTTCAAATCCAGAGGTCCTGGCAGCGGCTGTGCGGGAGGGTGGGGTTGTACTTTTCCCCTTCCTGTACTTGGACACTTTTGATTATCCAGACTTTCTGGGACTGAGCAGGGCTGCCTAATAACAAAGCCTGCATAATATAATTGCCTAAATAGGCCTATTGTCCTTTTCAAGTCACTGTGCTGTGAAATCTTTCAACTTTTTGCTGAAAATCTTGCATCTAATGTTTAAGTGGCTTAGGGGCTACGGAGAGGAGGAGATCCTTTTCCCTCATTTCTCATTGCTGAGTGGTTGAGAATCTGATTATATTCCTGCTCCTATTGATGTTTACTTCTTTTGGGAGGCAAATATTTTAGCCCCTTCTGGCAGGGTAAACTGCCAAAAGTAATAGGCCTGGAAATACAAAGCTATGATTGATTTTGACCTTTGCTCACGTGCATGAAGTCTGTCCCCATGCACTGTGACCCATGCCACTTCTTGCTGAAATCCAAGCCCTTTCAAACCAAATGGAACCACTAAAATACAAGCCACAAAATGCTCAAAACTATTTTAAACTAACAGAATAATCATTTTGTCTGTGCTGCAGGGAAAAATATAGGCAGGAGGGTAACAACGCTGAATTTTCTAGCAGGCAAACCCAGAGTAATGTCTTTCGTCTACTGCTGCCGCCTTTTTTATGAGAACCATATTCTAGGTATAAAATAAACAAACTGGTATCATGTGGAAATGATTCTGTGCAGTTTTTCGGTCACAGTAATCTTAGCTGTTCCTCCTAATTGTAATCTGTAAACAACTTACATCCAAAAATGTGGATTTTAAACTTTTAAAAAATAATCTAAGGTCTGGAATTTTACTGATTCTTCGTTGCATGAGCAAATGTGTTTCAAAAGTTAAGAATGTCAGAAACAGTAGCCTAAAGTTAGCATCCTAAATCCACATTTCATGGCTTCATTTCCAAATATGCTGAGCATCTAGGAGCTCTCTCAGCACTTTTTAAAACAAGCCATGTATTTGAATTACCAATTACTATTTAGAACCTTCATTTAATTATTAAAAATGTTTACAGGATTGTTCCACTTCCCCCAAACTATATAAAAAAGTAATTCAACGACAGAGTTCACAACATCAACAGTGAAAATAGAGACACAGGACAAAGTAGGACTTGTTTATAAAAACATTTTACTGTCTTTGTATAAAGTTTCAAGTCAGCCAAGGTTTTTTTCTCTTTATTTTGTCTGATTCACAGGTTTCTCCAATTCTCTGTTTCCATGCATTAAAGTCTGCTCATCACTTATTAATTGTGGTATAGATTTTAACAGCTAGATTATCTTCTTCATATACTCACTTATCATTAGCAGCTGCTCAGGATTGTTTTCCCAGTGGCAGTGAATTAATATGACTTTGGTCACTGTGCATTTTGCTTATTTTGGGGAGGAGGGAGGGAGGAGGGGGAAATCTAGCTTTCTTCAGCTCATTTTAGTAATCTGAATAGGAGCGTAGAACTTGCATCATGTGACAGGGCAGCTCACCAGCATGGGGTCCCTGTGTGAGAACCTCCCTTGTACATGACAATCTGATAAGGATATCATGTGGTTTAGAAACACATTCCCACAATGTTCACTTCTTTGTCCCTTTATTTGGGAGTGGGTAGGAAAAAAACTTTTAACAAACTAATGCTAGCCCTTATATAACTGACCCCACTTGCTTTTAGTGTTCTGTTTGAGCCTTGCAGCTTCTTCAAATACTTTTGTTAAGAGAGATGGAAATATAATCCAGCTAGTCTGTTTTAAAGAATCCTAGACACAGAGTGTATAATATACCTTCTATTCCCCCTGGACAAGGTGATTTTTCTTTCCCCTGCTTATACCATATATAAACTGAATATTATAAAACTATGTAAGTTAAATATACACATGCAAGTGACACTTGTATAGGTTTAATAGGTTAAAGCTTGAATGAGTATTTATAAATTCTCAGAGCACTCTGGATCTTCACTGCTAAGGACATGATGTTAAAGTCCATCCATAGTTTGGAGGGATTTCCGTTTTATGCACTTTCAGTGACTTACACTTCGCCGTCTAAGTGCATCCCCTAAGAAAAAGAGCAGAAAAATGTCTCACAACAAAGAGATCTTTTAGCACCGCTTAGTTTCTTTTAATGGTTTGGAGAATTTCTTTACATTGAACCATAATATTTTTCTCTAGGCTCACATTGTATTTTTAGCAAGGATCTTTGAACAATGAAATGACAAATTAAGTACATCTTTGTCTTTTACAGCCTTATCTAGTGAGGCACTTAAATGCGCTCAGCCCTCCACCCTTGATTTCAATAAGAGTTTCAGACACAGAGTGTTTGTATGAGTGAGCCTTTAGTGTATTTATGTACCAATACTTTTTTGAAATACCAGTAAAAGTTCATGCTGCTGCACTGCAGGTTCAGCACAATGAACATCCAACACTTCTTAAAAAGAAAGAAGGCTCATTTTTCTTTTAAAGATATATAGCAGAGGTGTGGAGCAATCAAACCAGTTGACTGCTGTTGCACCAACCAGAGACAACAGCCACAGTTTGATTTAACACAGATTTCCTTCAGTGGTGCTTTGATTCTAGAAAGCCATTTGTGCCTGTAAGATACAAACAGTGGAAGGAATGGTTCAATTCCCCCTGCCCTTCCCCCC
>NW_020955274.1:1809588-1955533 GCF_003031625.1 Empidonax traillii
CGCAGCTTGAGGTGTTCCTGAAATGGCCATTGCACCACTCTGGTAGTCTTCTCTGCCAAGCTGGCTGGTGGCACAGCAGCACATCATATAGAGGTGTGTATTTCATTTCCTACGAGACTTCCATGTCATCTTCCAGTCTTGTTCAAGAATCACTTCTTATGCCAGCTGCTGACTGATACCTAGAGGATTCCTAGGTTCCTGCGTGATAAGTGAATGTAACAGCATCTGAGTTGATTTAAATATTTCACTGGTTCACAAATACCCATCTGGGGCAGAGGTGTTCAGGCGCGGCACAACTCTACCCTGGCTTTCAGGGGTCTCAGAGCCTCCAGCATAGTTGTTCAGGGACTTGTCCATGGGCGGAGCCTGAGGCAGGGAGCAAGCTCCTCTGTTGCTTTATTTCCTCATCTTCTACCCAAAAACTCACAAGGAAGACCAGTGTTGCCTGTCTTTCCAAGACTGAACATTCACTCACACAGGAGAAAAAGGGGTTGGAAAACTGTGTCACAGTGCCATCTGGCGATACCTGATACCCAGACCTTCCCCTGGGCAAGGGCTGCGGATCTGCAGGCAGATGCTTCCCCCAGGACCCTGGTTAAGGCGCAGGGAAAAGCCTGTGCTCCCCAAAACTCGACTCCCTGTGAGGGTTTTTCACAACTCTCTGGGTTGCTCTAATCAAAGATCCTAACTTCTCTATGAACCTTCCCTCCTTCAGAGAGATCTACCCTCACTGATCCACCAGTCTGCAGTTTCTGGCTTAGGGCACAAGACAAAGGAGTAGCTAAAATGTCACGCGTGGCTGAGCGTTTTTATTGTTCAGATCAGGTCTTGAGTTTGGGGAGGTTCTTTGTTTCATTTTAAGCCATTGTTCATTCTTCTGCCTCTCAACTTTTGGTCTCAGGAGGTCTTTTATTTTCCCCCTCATGATGCAGAGTATTCCTTTGCATTGCTTTGTTGAGTTTTCTCTTTTCATTCAGTTGAGGAAGAAATTTTATTAGTTACTGGATCAGATATAGGTCAGATCCTCCTTAGTGGCTGGCTCTAAGGTCTTTCCAAAAATCCTTCCGATTCCACCCCACACTTTGAAGCAAGGTGCAAAGTGCAGAACAAATGGCAAATCACCTATGTCTTTCAGTGTCTCTGATGATGGGGGGCTAACAGAGAAAGATACTTTTCTCAAGGCTTCATCCCCCAGTGAACCTCTGCCTTTGTCTTTCCGTTTGGAGAGCACATTCTGGCTGTGTTTTTCTGGTTGCACATATAGTCACATGCCATGCAGGTTATGTGAACTGCTCATCTTTCTATGCTCTGCACATATTGCAACATTCACCGATCTCGAGACCACACCAAGAAGGATCCATTATCTCCCTGAAGTTTTGAAAAGAAGCCTTCAGCTGCCTGCAAGAAGTCAAAGCTGACTCACATCCTTCTGCGGGTTGTTTTTGGTGGTGTTTTTTTTTTTTTTTTCTTTAGTCTTATCTGAATCCTTTCCTCTCTCTCTCTCTGTTTTAGAGAGGTCCTGCAAGACTTCATGGTTAAAGCAGGAGCTGTGTGTTAGGAAGCACTGCATGTCTGGAGGCAGTTTGGGAAAATAGCTGTTCTCTTCTCCCTGAAATGGAGTCCATTATGAAAGCTACAATTGTTCACAGGGGCTGTTTTCACCTTTACCAAAATGTGAAAGCAGAGCTCAGTTACACCATGGTACAGTGGCACTGCCCAGTAATACAGTGTTTGTAATGCTTTTGCTTACTTGAATTTCTATGCAGAACAAGAAAATACTCTGACGAAAAGAGGTGAGGAAGGAGTGACGCAATTAAATGAGATTAAATCAAAGTATTGGTTTCCTTGGAACACATATTTGGCTTTTTATCAACAATCTTTTCCCCATTTTTCAAATAAACACATATTTTCACATGATAACTCTATTTGAAATATTAAGGCTTCCAGGGCTGTATTACCTTTGTTTCTTCATCAAAGTCCATTACTATAAAAAGGTTGCTGTTCCTTAGGCTGTTTCAGCTTCAAAAGAATTTTAAGGCCTGGTCTATTGGAAAGCTTGGGGGTATAATTAGTGAAAATGGAAATAGATGCAAGAGAAATTTAGTTCCTGATGTTTTAATTTAGTGTGGTACTGCCATGTGTTGTTGAAGAGGATTCTTAAAGGCAAACATAATTATTTCATTATGGTCTTCAGAATGCTTTCATTGGTCTTAATGACAAGAAGCTGCATAAGGAGTCATACATTTTAATTAGACCGTCTTATATTTACATCAGATAAATAACAAATAATTGATGAAAAACAAGTCTTCTGAATGGATGATTTCACACAGAGCTCTGGTTACAGTTTAATGATAAAACATTTCTCTTATTGCTTTGCATTTTAATTATCTAGAATTATTACTCTGGCAGAGATCTCAAAATACTGTTATTTCCATCCATTTCATTAAATTCACAACTAATTTCTATGAATCTGAAGAAAGGAGGTGTTTTTCAACATGTATACCTTAAAATCAGTTTCCAACTTTATTAATTTCATTTTGCATTCATTTCTTACATGTAGATACTTTTTTTGGTGATATACTCCAGTAAAAGCTAGTGGGAAGAGGAGTCATACCTGTTCCTATGTCCCTAAATTTTCTACATAGCTGCAAGTCTTGCCATGGTTAACCACCCAAAACTCCTGTAGAGGTCCAGGAGCAAGTATGAAATTGTAGGACTTGTTGTGGAATTTTCTAAGGAAAACTTTGGTGTGTCTTTCTCACTAGCCTGGTTGAAAGTTTTATTCCTCTGAAAATCCTACCAATACCTTTTTATAATTGTGTGTAAGCTAGTGTGTGCATTTAAAATACCAGTTTTTTCTATTCTTTACCCCCTTGATTGGACACTTTCTAATACCAGGATGAATTATTTTAGAGTTTGGCTGTTTGCATGAGTCTTTCATGTTTGCAAGCTCGCCAGCCTTTCATTTTTGTAACAAAACATACTTCACATGATTCATTCCTCGGTGTATACCGAACGCTAATTGTTGTTATTGATTTTAAATTTCACAACCATTACAAGTAACCCAGATGAGTGGCAGATAAAGAGTAATAATCCATGGAGTTCTGGAAGTGTTTCATGTTTGTCTGTAGTACTTTACGTGATCAATAGTAACTGCCCCATTGAAACTAACTGCTGTATCAAATAACAGTAAATCAAATGAATGTGCTTGCAGATTATTTATTGAAAGCTTTAATTGTTCACTTGGGCCCTGCTTATCTCAGGAAACAATAGAAGGCAGTGATCAGGCAAACTGGTTTGCAAATGCCGGGAGTGCCATGAAACAGGGGTCTTCCCTGTGCCTGGGTGGTGTGAGAGCTTTCCAAAATATGTCCCTGTCCCACTGGGATTGGCTGGTCCCAAGATAAGGTGATCAGAGGTGAGTTTTCTCAGAGAGTGTTCCATGAGTTCACAGGTTATAATTACTGTTTTTATAGATTGTCATATTTAGAGGGCAACCTTGTATCTGTGGGATAAAGTGTGGAAAAAGAACTAAGAAGATTCCCCCAAATTTCTAACAGGTCCACATAATGAGACACAAAACAATATCAGAAAGGGAAGTAAATGAAATCATGCTAAACTTACTCTGTGGAAAGCTTACCTAGGTATATTACAGTTTGGGGCAATTAATTATTTGCTGCTGTGTAGTGGTCACATTTAGACATATACTAAGAAATTAAAAGCAATTAATTAAGAGCAATTCTAACAGCTCTCTGGCACTGTATTTTACTAATTCCTTAAAATGTCTGCTTTGCCTTGCCACAGTGATCATGAAATACTAAAGCTACAGGTTAGAGGCTTTCTGGATGTTAAGATAGTTTCACTGCTATCTAATTCTTTTTAACAGCCTTGGTGTGTTGTCAGTAATAGTGGCTTCAGAATTCTTTCAGTATGAGCAGACGCACTAAAGGAGTCCTTCAGAAAATTTGGAAAGATGGCACTGAATGAATTTTCATTTAATAGTGTATCTTTCTAACCATGACAACTGGAAAAGCATTTTTAAAGAGAGCTTAATTTCTACAGTAAATGATGACCCAAATCTCTCAAACGTGGCAGGAAAAGTCCAGTTCCCCCTCCCTACCCTCAAAAAAGTATGTTTTGTGAAACATGCTTATATGCATAGGTGTAATATTGAATATTAATAGTATAGACATTTTAAAATTATTAGATCATGTTAGCCAGAGATTTTCTGGATTTTAATCCCTTTGGAAAATAATAACTTCCCTTTTTCAGAGGATAAGTTTTGCCTTAAGTTTCTTGGTACAGCAGGCATCGGGACAGAATACTGCTTTTCCAGCTCTTTGGAAATAAAGTACTATCTTTTTTCCATATTCTGTATAAAGTATGGTTGACACTTTTCCTGTTTGCAAGGCTGGGATATTGCAGTCGATTCTGAGCAGCTTATCTGGAAAAAAAAACAACTCTAAGTCACTGCTGAAGGTAGGTATTTAATAAGAAAGACCAGGTCACTAGGAAATGCTGTTAGCACAGAAGTGTTTGCCTGCAGTACAGTGTGTGCATATTTTTTCTCTTCTGAGTGAGAATGGTAATGACAGACAACATATAGGTGAAATTATGAGCATTCCTCACTCCAAGGGTTTAATAGGAAAATCCACTGCAGGTAGAGAATAGGAAAACAGAATACTGGAAAATGTGCTCTCCAGTCACGGTACTCATCTTGTCTCCAGGCTCTTGTGAATGTCTTATTTTATTGATCTTTGCTCTTCTAGGCAGAGTGTGGAGGTGTGCCCTGAGTCACAGTTAGAGTGCTGCTACCACTTGGCTTGAGGACACCACGCTCCTTCCCAGCTCTTGGCTTCTCACCTGCTGTGAGAGGGGCTGAGGGATGTTTGCCAGGTTGACAGTCATGGTGGAAAGTTAAAAGAAAAAAAAAACAAAAACAACAAACAACAAAACCACAATATTCTATAAACTCAATATCAAGGCACTGTGAATTCCAAGGAAAGGAAATCTGGTAGTGTTTTAGTTTTAATGTTTTACCTGGTTTAGTTTACATGGTTACCTATCTGCATTACCATTTTTTGTCTGGCAGGTATTCAATTCAGAAATATTGAAATTCTGATCAGGTGAGCATTACAGGTTGGTGAACTCTATATTTTATTTGTCCCCTCAAAAGATAGTGGCAATGTGCAGTTCTTAAATATTCCATAAACTTGTATGTCTTACATTAGCACAGATATGTTGGGGGGAGCTGCTCTTAGTGCTGCAGTGTTCTGGTCTGGCATGCTATGCCCCTGTTTTGGTCTCAGATATTGCAAATATATGTGTCCTGGAGGATGTCAGCAAGGTTAAGTTTTGGTCTGACTGCCCTTCTAGTTGCAGATAAGCTCAAGTGATGAAAGCCTTTTTTTCCTGTTATTGTGTCATGTCTAAATGGAAATAATGTATTGTTTCAATTACACCCCCACAGTTGCAGCAGAGCAGCAACGTGGGTGCAATTAGGCTAGTGTAAGGAATAATCTTAACACTTACTCAGAAAGTAAGCTACACGGATGTAAAACATCTATTTACCAGCAAAGGTAGCCCAGGGTTCACTGCAGTAATATGGGGAATAGGAGACATATCTGCCTGGTTCAAGAAGCCACCTTTGCTTCTCCCAGTCTACACACTGCCCTGTCGTCTTGCAGGAGGCTGCTGCTGAACAGCAGGAGGAAACTCATGGCTCCATTTCATGGCCCCGAGCCTTGCCAGCTTTAGCAAATGGCCCTGTTTTGCAGCAGCATGGCTGGGAAGCTGGACGCGTGCTCTTCCCCTCCCCACTCTTGCCAGAGTGTTGGTAATCTCTGGAAGGGGCCGGAGGGCGGCTGCCTGGGGTTTTGCTGGTTCAGCAGGTTTCATCCCAGCTTCGCTGTGGAATGAAACCTTACTCAATAAAGAATCGTACCTCTGGGTGGAATAATGCCAAAAAAAAGGTCTGCAGCAAGAGCTGGAGAGTGAGCTCCCGAGCAGTGAGATATAAAGCTTCACAGTTGTCCCTTGCCTTGTAAAAAAGGTGAGTGGCTGTGTGACAGGGGACTGTCAAAGAAAAATAAAGAGTTAGACCTCCTTTTCTAAGGAAATCAAAACTTAGAATTAGCAGAGCAGTAAAAGCCTTCTAAAGCAAAAGCTGGAAACAATACATTTTTAATAAAATGGGCAGTTACTCTAATTGCTGAACCCCTACTGTTCAATTTCTTTTAGTGCCCTTATTCATTAAGTTCAGCATACTTATTATTTACAGATGTATGCGTTTTAACTTGTTTATAGAAACCGTGCCTTGCAGAAAGCTGTGGATGGTATGATACTAATTTGTGTTTATTGCTGCCTATAATATGCAATTTTAAAAACAATTAAAGATAGTGGTGAAGCTCATCACTGAAATCAACCTCAAACTGCCCATGAAAAGTAAAATATTAGTGCTGTGTGCTGCCTTGAAAGGTTATAGGCCATTTGTAGTGGATTGATAGCATACCCATTAATGAAGAATTTACCTGTTCTTAAAGATTTTAAGCTCAGCAGTCAAGTTTTTAGATACTGTTCTAATGTAACCCATTTAAACATATGTGATGGAGTTCATAATTGCCCTTGTAAATGGGTATAGAAAGTAGGGTATATAAATCAATTAGTGATATCCAGCAGTGTGGCTGTAATACAAATTAATTGGGATGATAAGCATTTTAACTGCTACTATACTAACTTGAAGTAGTTTTGATCACTGAATTGGCTCTTGTTGAGTCACTCTATTAATTTTAAGATTTAAAAACACTTACAGATCAAAATATTCTGAACTAATGGTCCTAAAGTTTGAGAAATAAAATGGTATGTAAAATATTACACAGCAAGTCAGTTTTGCTGCATTTCCAAGGAGAGCACAACAGTTTTATTTTGTCCATGTGGTACTGAACAACTGTGTAATAGTATTACATGATTAAAGATATTAAAACACTCCTTTTCTTGCTGGATTCAAGCCACAGCAGAAAGTCATGATGAATAGTGTCATAAGATATGTTGAATATATAGAAAATAAAAAATTTATTTGGCAGACATAGTAATACTGAAAACTAATACCAACTCGGATAGGAGGTGAGTTTTGAGGAATAAAATCATTCCTTTAGAATAATACTCTGAATTATTCTGTTTCAATGCTTGAAAAGATTTAAAAATAAAAATCCTCAAAACACTATAAAACATTTAATAACTATAAATGGAGACTTTATGACTTAGTAAAATATCTGGATATGTGTAGAGATTATAGCAGCTCTTTCACTGCCCTTGAAAGTTTTATTTCTTATTGAAGATATTGGATCTGAGTTTTCTCCCATTTATTTTTACAAGTCAAGAGTCTTTCGTGGAATTGGTGGAGTAACAACACCGTAAAACATATCTGAAAAAAGAATCAGACCCCTATATTTTTAAGTGTTTCATTCCTAACAATAGGCCTTTTTTTCTAATCTTTGATCCCGTAGGGAAAAAATGCTGAATTTGTTACACCACATTTATATCAACAGGCCACAGAAATAGGCTTCCATTTTCATAAGTAAAGAAAAAAAAGGCCAGAGTTCTCATGCTCTCTATATTTGTGTCTCTTCTTTGCCTATGCCACTTTATTCCACATGAGAATCTGACCATAGGAATTTACAGCTAAAGCAATCAGGCCTGAATTGTAAGAAAAGTTAATTTTCAAAGGAAGATCCAACTTCGTGCAGATGATAGCACAATTATGCATTTTTGTTTAAATAAGATCCTATTTTTCAGTTTTGCAGTAATGCAGAATTTTTACTTGAGACTGATGCGGTTTTCCATGGTAGTGGACAGGCAGAAAATCACCGACCTGAAAAAACTACAGAGCTAGCATCTTTCGGATGTTTTTCTTCAGTTTTCCATACGATTTATTTTTTTCATTTAACATGTTTTCTTTTCCATTTTGAAGGTAGGCGCTTAATACAAAGTGATGAGCTGCTGCCCTGTAAACTCTGCCTGCCAAACCCTGCGGCCATCCTGTCTCTACTCTTACTTTCACCCTGGCTCGCTCATGGTGTGTGCCTGGCCATTTATTTAGCGAAAGACGCCCCTGTTCTCAGTTACTAGTGCGTCATTAAGTCTCGCTGTCTTGAGAGTAACACAGGTATAACCAGACGCAGTTCCTGGCCCTGATATAATTAATCCTGACAAGCTTTCTGCTTTCCACATTTGCTCAGGTGTAAATGCATCTCTCTGGCTACATGGACACTTAAACCCAAATGTTGAACAGCTTTGGTGATATAACTGTTAAAAAAAAAAAAAAAAATCAGCCTGAAAATCAGTATCATTTTCTTTGAAAAGGTGATATTAGTTCTACATACTACCCCAGGGTTTAGTGGAGCTGGTGCTTGAGAAACAGGCATTGCAAACCTACAAAGCAGCTGCAGCCTCCTCGTTGTCCTTTACTACTAGCTGTAGTAAATATGTGTGGGCAGTATGCAGGTGCCAAAAGTCCTGGCTTTACTGGGAGAAGCACCAAAAGTGGTTGCAGTGATGGCTCCCCCCAGAATACCTGTGGGACACAATAAAAAGATGCAGCAGCTTCAGAAGAAGGTTTTTAAAGGTGATTGTGTAAATTGGTGTTTTCCAGATGGGGTGTGCTCAGTATTTAAGACTAGCCTGCTAGATTTAGACTTGTATCTTGGAGATATATGGGGCTTGGACAGTATAGTAAAGAGTAGAGGTTTTTGTGGCAGTTTCTGGTGTTGCTTATGCCTGTGTGGTACATGGTGTCCACGTGTGTGGGTGCTGCTGAGTTGCCTTCAGGAGAGGATTCAGGATTCCTCTCGGGCAAGTCTGTTGTCTGCCAAGACATTCCTGTGTAGTTGTATATATGGTGGTGTAGTCTTACAGAAAGTTGATTCTCTGCTGGCCATGGCAATCAGAAAATGAAGGCAGGGGTTTCATCGTCTCTCCCGAGTTCCTTGCTAGCAGCAGTGGTGGCTGTTGGGGGCAGGAGGCACCCAGCCCTGTCCTGCCTCGCAGTGGGCAGGTGAGTGGGGTGCACATGCAGACTTTGGGGTGCATTGGAGGGCCCACAATAGAGGGCACTGGGCAAATGAGAGAGGACTTTTCTGGAAATAATAAAATCTGTGCTACACATGAAGATGTTAGCTGCTAAAGAACAGAAATTGTATTATGAGAAATGAACAGAAGAATAACCAAAAAGATAGATGCTGTTGTCTTCTGATTTATGGCAAAAAATCTGGATAGCTCTGCTATGCTGGTAGTAGAATGCTAAACTTTATTTCTTGGCCCTAATCACCTGATATAAATACAGGTTTCAAAGGGCTATACTCCTGTCGTGTGGCCAAGATCAGTATCCACTGACTCTGTTGACTTATGTTACATGACTCTGCTGGTTAACATTACAGATTTGCAATTGAAACTTGGCAATGTTGTTGATGAAAGGTATGAAGGAATAGGATGTAGCTCTCTCTCTTCCAGTTCTAAGCCAGGGAAGATGCAGCAGACGAGTGTAAACATTTCTGCCATTCCAGTTGCCAAATACAACTTGGTGTACATAGCAAGGCATTTGCTGAATATGAGGAAGCCTTCTTTTTAAAAAAATCATACTTAAAAGTTAGTCTGTGTTTCAACACTGAAATGCTGAAATAGTTAAAATGAAGGTGCTCCAAGGACCTGCTTTGCAAGTAATGGCTCCCCTCAAGGCTGTGGAGGCCTTTCAAGGTTCATTCTTTCAA
Organism: Empidonax traillii; assembly: GCF_003031625.1. Classification (NCBI taxonomy): domain Eukaryota; kingdom Metazoa; phylum Chordata; class Aves; order Passeriformes; family Tyrannidae; genus Empidonax; species Empidonax traillii. The sequence goes on from NW_020955274.1 coordinate 1,819,353, forward strand.
AAATCTTTTGACTTGGCAGCATCACGATCATTACCATTATTTGCATTGGAGTAGCACTGGAAGGTCCTGCAGTGCTGGTTACTGTACAGCATATTCTGAGGCCCTGCCCAAAATAGTGTACTGTCTAAATACATGAGATGCAAGAGGGTGGGGGAAGAAAATACTGTCCTGATGGTATGTCTGTCTGCTATGTAGCAATGGCCAAATTTGTACTTGGAACTTCATTAGCGTGAGGATATCAGAGCAGAGAGTGTGCTTAACTGCTTCTTGTACTCATGAGGCAAAGGGCAGAGTTCAGCAGCACCCCTCTTCTCCCAGATGCTTTGGGACAGAAGCCAGCTGTCCGTATCGCTCTTTAACTGACAGGAGCTGTAACAGCAAAAGTCCTTCAGCTTTAGAAAACTCCTGCCAACTCAGCTGCGCCTATCAGGACTTGCACCTTGTCTGAGATAGCTGTTGGCAGCAGCAGCCTGTGCCCTCGGCATGGCCCTTAAAGTGACCTGGGTCTGGGGCTCCTTTTAGGTGACCTTGTGTGCAGTTTTGCCCATTGATCCAGTCCTTGCAGATTTGGCTTCTGAGCTCCATAACCTCTACCTCTTGCTAGTTTTGTTGTTATTTTAATACTGTAGGAATCCTTAGCAGCACACAGTGAAAATCTGTGGGATACTCTTTTAGCTTTTGGAATAACAAAAAAGGATCCTTTTGGATTGGGCACCCTCAAGAAGAAACAAGGTCATAGAGCCTCATCTTCTGATGTCCCTGTTGAAAGTGGAATGCCTCTTTCAGACTGAGTGCAAACCTGACGACTTGGAGGGTTTTTTTGGCTTTCATCCCAAATACCACCCTTTTTTAAGGACAGTCTTGTAGAGATGAACTATGACTTGATTAAAGTTAGTGTTGGAAGTATTGTAACCAAGAACTATAATAGAATATATTTAACATCATAGCTTTAAGGCAGATGTGTGCAGCTACCCAGATGCAAATAATAAAACCTTCAGATGTGGAAAACAAACTTTCCTAAGTACTTCTGCAATTCCCGATAATAACATCTCAATCTGAAGTTATTGTATGTTTTAATCTAGGTGGTTGCGTTTGCTTGCAATAACAAGCATTTCTTCCTGAACCTCAGTGCATATCCAGCTCTGTAAGGAAAGATTTTTGACTGTGGTAATTCATCTTGCCTTGATTAAAATTTGCACGTTGCTTCCTCTGAGGCTTTTCCTCTGTCCTCCTGCCCTCAGCCCACTCCACCTCCATGCATCCACCCCCGGGGTAAAACACGGCTCCAGCGCAGCAAGAGTGAAATAGTAGCACAACTTCTTTGCTTTGTGCTGTTTTCTTTGCAAGGGAGAAAAGGGGAGTCTTCCCACAAGGGAAGATTTTGTTTTCCTCTTTCTGTTGCCTATGATTCCCACCTGTTGTATATATGGTAAAAATATCTGGGACTTATAACCCAGCAACAGTACGCAGCTAGAGTCATGTGTGACCGGGTCAAACACACACTCGCTGGAGGGTCATGGCCAGGTTACTAAGTCAAGGCTGGCAAGTCTCCACGATAATGTTTTCTTTCTCTCTCACTCTTTCTTTTTTTTTTTTTTTCCTTCTCCTCTTGTCTGTCTTCCAAACAAGAGTTTAAAAAAACCCAAACCCTCATAACAATGCAAACTATTTAAGCATGACAAATTCAAAGAAGTTTTTTATTAAAAAAAAATTGGAGGGGGGAGTGAAGTCAATGATATTTTGGATTTAATTTTATAGTATAGTTTTATGTGGCACATGAAAGAAAGAAATTTGTATTGAAACAATTGAGACCCACTTTCCCAGTTCCTGGCTCTTTCCTGGAAGATGATTAAAAGCAGACTTTTTTTTCCAGACGAGACATAAAAATTAAATGATCTACAGTATATAGTTATTTTTTCAAATGTTTGGAGGCTTATAAATAACTTCTACAATCAAATGCACACATACAAGCAGCAGAGAATCTGGTTCTAATTACTTGTACTTTAGTTGAACTTTGGCGTTTCCTTTGACTTTCTGCCTAATGTATGTGAGCTGTGTGCCTTGCACTCCTGCAGTGAATTCACAAAAAAAAAAAAAAAAGGCAAAAAATCCAGACTCTTGTTGGTGCCAACAAAAATGGGGGTTAACAGAATGTTTTGACCAAATGCAACACTTTGCTATTCACCCTAATTAGCTGAAATTGCTGCTTCCCACCAGGGACCCTGAGCTCAGTATTCAAAATTCCCTTGAGGCTATCCAGGAAATGCCATTTGCTTTACAACTTCTTATTCTTTTAAAACTCGACTGTCCAAAGTGTGCATTAACATGCAAGCTTAATAATCTAAGTTCAGAACACGAGGCATTTCATAGTGCCTGCCTGCTTCTAGCTGGTCTCAAAGTAAAATACCTTCTCCATCTGTCAACACGGTTTAGCTGGCAGTAAATTAGCTCTCACAAAGCACGCTGTGCTTTTAAAGATCTTATCTGCTACTTTATCTAACCTTTAGAAATATTTCAGACATCTTAAGAATTGTGAAGTGACCAATTGTTTGAGAGTCCCTGTGTGCTTAAGCTGCATTCAGGTGTTGGGTGACAGCACTGAGGCTCTGTTTTCTCAGGTGAGTAGGGACCCTAAAGTGTCACATCCCACAGGACAAGACAGTAGGGCATGGAAAGAAGTTGCTTTTTTTTCTTTTCCTTTTTTATTTTTTTCCCCTGGAATTCCTCCTAAAATTGTAAGACTGCTTTAAAAATGCCTCTTCTGTAAATGTCAACTCTTGGCCCTCCATCCTTTCATTTTTTCTGCCTTGCATGTGCAGACATGCATAGAAGAAAGCCCTTCTGCTGTTGTGCATTCACTAGCTGCCAATATGTTCCAAAAATAACACTTTTTACCTGCTGAGCATGAATTGCTACAGATGCCTGCACTGGACTTTTGCACTTCCATACTGGCAGTATGTACATTTTCAAATAAAGAGTTTAAAAAAGCTAAATCTAAGGAAGAATAGTAAATCAGCTGGATTAAGAGCTGAGCATGTGTATCCTGGGTTCAAACCTTCTCCAGAAAACTGTAGGTCCTGCCTGTGATCAAAAGTGAATGTGCCCAAACTAGGTTCTGTTACCAAAAAAACCCACACCAAACCAACCAACCAAAAAAAAAAAACACCTGAAAAACTCCTCAACCCAACCCAAACCCCAGCCAGTCTCTCTAGATGGTTGTTTAGCTGATGCAAGTGTTATATTTAGTAGATTAAGTCCTTTTAGTGGTGCAAAGATATATATAGAGATATATAGAGAGAGATATATCTATCTATCTGTATATACATATAGGTGTTCTGTGGAGGATCTTTTGATTTCCATTGGCTCTTCAATTGCTGTATACTGTTTCAAATTGTCCTGAAAAATATTCTCTAGCTTTATCTTCAACTCCTCACTTGCTATGTTGTGTATTTATGAACTGAGTTGCTTAATCTCTTCTGGGTATCTATCGCAAGCTCCTGGTGTTTTGACAATGTTGACAGACCTCTCTGAAGTACGTATTGTTTGTGGTTTGAGCACTACTACTGGATACTGGTGCTTGTTTAGGATGAAATTATGAATAAAGCAGAAGTGAATCAGTATTATTCCTCAAAGATTGCTTTTCCCAAACTGAAATCACAAAAGGATTGCAGGAGTGCAGTTGTTTTATTGAATGATACAACCTTGTTTTCCCATGGGGAGCCTAAAAGCTGCCTTTTAGATGGACTGGGAGAGTTGAATGAGCTAATACGAAACACATTGTCTGCTGGTATTAGGGTTTTAAAGCTAAAATTTTACCATTCCATAGACTCATTGGAAACTACCATAATTCATGTACAAGTATGGAATAAGGCAAGGAATGTTTGACGCCTCTCAAGGGCATTTGATGAATCTAACTTTAATTTAGAAGTACTAATAGATTATCGATTCAAGCAGGGTGGCTGTGCAGAGATCAATAACAGAGCACTCCCTATCTCAAATACCAAAAATTACTGTTGAAAAGAAATGATCATTCTCATCTGAGTTTTTATTAAGAAAAAACTTCATTAAAGTTTTCTTGGTGCAGTAGGAACCTGTAGACTTTTGGTCTGCCAAGTTCAGTTTATTTAATACTGAAAAAGATGAGTATAGTTCTGGATGTTGTCTTAATGTCACAATTTATGGAGCCATGTTATTTTACTTTTCTGTTTTTTTTCACAGCCTCGTTATTGTTATATAAATAAATTGGTCCCAGTGGAAAGATATCCCTTGCTTAGAATCAGAACCTTTAATACTTCACTTTAGCATTTATTTTCTTCTCAAGAAATGTCTGTCCTTGAGGTTGATACTAGTTTAACCCAAGGAAAAATGGGGCCCTCCTCTCACAAGTAATCAGAGGTTGCATCGTGCTCTGTGATGCCCTCTGTGAATTCTGTAGCACAAGTTGACAATGAATCATGACTTTAATACAAATGTATCATCTTTGTAATCTGAAAAATATCATGTACAGTAAATCTTGTCTTAGATTTTTCCATTGAGTAATATTCTTTAGGGCCTGCTGTTAGTACTTTTGAGATTTAGCTCTGCTGATAGTGCCTAATATTTCTGGATAGATCTGAGTTCACAGATCCTGTCATTCCTGTATATCTGTTGAAAAGTTAAGAGGGATTTATCTGAGAAGCAGCAGAGGGCTAGGTGAAACATGAAAATGTATTGCACATCCAGAATAAATGTGAGGAATGATGACAGCATATCACAGAAAACTAATGCAGATGTTTTGGAAAGATGTAGTTCACATGTCTTATCTTGCATCGTAGAGTTTTCACATCCTTCCCCTGAAAGGGCTAACTGGCTTTTCAATAGGCTCAAACAAATGACCATCTAGAAATATTAAGGCAATAAAAGGATGTGGGGTCATGATATATAAGTTGGTTTTTCTCAGCGAGGTTTCATAACGTTACAGGTCCTAAGGTAGGTAAGGAAGTGTTACTGGGCTGTGCTACTTTTTTTACAGATTCAAAAAAAAAAAAATAAAATTACTTGTTCATGTAATTTTCACTTCAGGTCTCTCACTTACTCTTTACATATGTCCTGATACCTGCTGCTAACCTGCTGTGTCAGAATTGCAGATTGGAAGTGTTACCTTTTGTAGAAAAAGGCAAGAGATACAAGAGCTCTGCCAAGATTAGGTACTGATTAGAAGGGTACATGCCACAAACGGTCTCCCTTTGAAGGCTGATATCCAGCATGCACACATGGATCCTATGCTATTCAATAGGCTAAAAACAGCAGATGAACCCAAAGTCTTCCATTTTTGGAGCCTGGTAAGAGTTTGAAGCCCTATATCTAAATTATTGGGTACTTTAAAATATACTTTGAAGCTATGGGATGTAGTCCTGTTATTACTTGCCTTACTTAGTTCCCCTTACATGTTTCTAGGAAAAACAGATTAATCTTTATTATGCAAAGAAAGATATGGGCCAGTTTCATACTTGTAATGTAGTTTTATGTAATAATTTATTAAAACTTCATTAATAAATCATTCAATTTTTATATTTTTTTTCTTTTGTAGCAGTTGAAACTCAGAGCACCAGTTCTGAGGAACTTGTTCCGAGCCCTCCTTCACCACTTCCACCCCCTCGTGTTTACAAGCCCTGTTTTGTCTGTCAAGACAAGTCATCCGGATATCACTATGGTGTCAGTGCTTGTGAGGGATGTAAGGTGAGTGCCATCATCTCCCTTTCCTTTAATAAGACTTCATTTCATCTTAGAAAGGGACAAAGCAATGCAGTGTGGTATGACTTGATTGTCTCCAAAGACAGCTGTACAGTTTCTTGTGGGAATTAATTCTTATTCATAAGTAAAGCCAAGTGAATTACCATCATTCCTGGAAATATTTCCCTTCATAACTTCCTCCAAATTATGTCTTTCAGGGACTTCCTTAAGTGTTGACTAGCATGAGAATGTGATCATAGATGTAGACATAATCAAAGAATAAACTGAAAACCCTTTGAGACTCTTCACTCTCCATCTGTAGGTCAGGTATTCCCCGAGATCTCACACAACCTTTGGCTACCCTCAGCCTTTTTCCGTTTGCTGCTACCTCTCTGTATCCAGGGGGTGGAATTTGGGAAGAGGATCTGATCATCTGGAATTTTTTGGCGTAGTCTCTAATGTCTAACTAATCTCAAATCAAATTGGGAATTTAAGGATTAGGAGGCTGGTATTTGCAAAATTTAATCTGTCAGCCTACATTGCTGGCACCTCTGCTAGCTGCTTCCCAGCACTGTGGTTGTCAGAGCATGGACTGACTGTCCATAGGATGTGGTAGTAGCATACACAGTTTGAAAGTAGACAATGTCTAGGCAGGAGATACCCACCAGAGAAGCTATGTCAGCTAAACCATGTCTGTATGGCAATAGTTAGAGGTGTGCACACAGTGAACAGTATGCATGTGAGGAAGAAGGTAGTGTGAAAAATGCCAAAGAAAAGACATCAAAGGGCAGATGCTCTCATAGTTAACTTTGAGTACCCCAGTGCAATGTTCTTTTTTAACAGTTAAAGGAAAGACCTGTGATTTTCATCCTTCAGCTTAAAATAGTTGTATAGTGTTTAATACAGTGAAGATACTAACGCATGCTGAAAATATGACAGGTGCTATATCCATATAAAGTTATTAGACTAAATTAACAAATTTGGTTTATTTTTGTGAAATGTTATAGTATTTTTCAGATAGTGTGAAGGTAGCCATTTTTACTTCATCCTTTGAACCTTCAACTTCTTCCATGCTATTGGATTTTTGTAGTGACATAAAATAGCATAGTCCTGGGTTTGTGTCATTCGACAAAAAACTAAAGGATTTGAATCTGGTTCCCACCCTTATTTTATAACTGTAGGTACTGAATTAGTGAAAGTAACTACTTAATTTCACCTCAGTTTTAGAATCTCTTTCTGGTATTGAGGTTTTCCTTGGGTATCATGTCTGTATTTTTTTCTTTTAAAGGCCACAAAACTATCAAAATTTAGGAAGATCTATGGTAAGAATATGCTGTAGCTGATTTCGTTAAATAGGAAAACTCATCATACTCAGATGCTAACACGCAAATGGTAGTGTCATTTGCTCACCCACGTTACCTCTAAGCAGAGACGTAGTTGCAGACTGTGGCAGAAAGGTCACATATTCCTAAGAGTTCATTATTTTTTAAAAATATGCAGAAATATTCTGTAGGACTTCTATTGGCATACTGCAAAGCATTTTCATAAATAATTAAAGCAAGATCACACTTGTCAAAACACATGAAGAAATCTGTCTTGTAATGTCTTGGCCATTACTCAACAACAACAAAAAAATCATCTTCACTTATTTGCTAATTTGCAAGATGGTGTAATTCACCATTTAATGATAGCTGGCTGTTAAAAGAAAAAGAAGAAAAAAAGATTAGTTACATACAAAACCTGTCAGTCTGTGAGAAATAACAAGTTTCCAAAGCAGTAACTTGGCTGCCTGAGACTGGTAATATTTGGGTTTGTTGATGCTAGCTCTTCAGCAGGTTGGACTAGGATTTTATGGAATCCCTTCCACGGATTGAATCAATTTCCTTAGTGAGTGCCAAAAACTGGCAGGAACATGATGAGACTGCTGAATCAACCCGTGGTCCCTTTGGTGGACAGTCAAGTACTGCATTTGTTGCTCAAAGTTGTCTGAGCTTTCAAGTCAACAGAAGTAGTGACCTGGATGTCAGCAGGCAGTAGTATTTGATTGCAACACCAGACACCACCTCAGAAACCTCTGTGTTGCCAGTTTCTACTCTTTCTCTGAAGAATGTTACCCTTTTTCTTTTGAGCCCTTTTTGACTCTTTGGTTTATTTTTCTTTTCCTTCATCTTTACTCTACACTTGCTTTCGCACTGTCAGTTCTTGGTCTTGTATGATAAGAAAATTGCCACCTTGTACTTCTGATTTCTAACCATCCAGGCTTCCTGCATGTTCTCAAGTCTGCTTTTACCCTGTGTTCCTGGTGCCAGTTCTTCAGGCATCTCTTTCTCTCTAGCCTTCATACAAAAATGTAACCAGTTGCTTTGCAAGTTTCAGGAATCACTGAGCATTTAGCACTAGCGCTGGGCAAGCCTTGTCCCCTGTGGACCTTTGCCTTTCAGTTGTTTAACTAAAGTTTATTAGAGAGTCAGTCTTTCACTGAAGGCTTCTGCTCGGTATGGAGCTGCAGTTTCATGCTGATTCTCTGATGAGCCAGGGGAGTAATAATAAGGAAGACTTTGTTTTACAGCCTTTTGTGTAGTTAGGAAACTCAAATTTATTCCCCCTTTACCCTGAAGAAACATCTCCATGCATCTGAGCTCTACTTTCTTCAAGATTTGGAGTTTCACTGAAGCTGACCAGCGTGTTCAGATGGTCTGAACTGCTGTGGGGATGGGGAGAGGGAGCCTCACTTATGGCCAGGTTGGACAAACCTCATTCCATAAGAAGCTAGACTAAAATATCAGCCAATCCTTTTCTTTCTCTTTTCATCTGACCTTGTTACAGTTTTCTTCTTCTTCATTCCTATTTTCCCGGTTTCTTTCTTCACCTGATTTGCAGTCTGTTTTGTGATGTTAAACCTTAAATTCACTCATTTCTCCTCCTGCATTTGCACCTCCCTCTGTTGTGAGGTCTTTTTCTCAAGCCTTTTCGGACTCATTTACCTTTCACTTCGAACTCCTGGCAGTCTTGTTTCTCAAGGGAAGCACAAATGGAAAACTCTGCTCATATCATATTTATCTAATTAGGGCCCTGTTCTTTTGTTTTTCTGTGCTGGCTTTTCCTTGGTTTTCTTCTAGTTCTCTCTCTGTTTCCTTCTACTTTGCCTTTCTCCTTTGAGCTCTGGTGAAGCTGCTGCCACAGTGATCATTAGCAGTCTTCATCTAGTGCAAGGGACAGCTTTCTGTCCTCCAGGTTTTGGGTTGATGGCTGCCTTTGATTCATTGGGCTTTCTTTGTCCTGGCTTTCGCAACTCTTTAGATTCTCATCCTACATGCTGATTATTCAGTGCCTCTTACTTCATTGGCTTTTTATCCACTTCTGATGCTGTTCCCTGAGGTTCAGTTCTTTGGTTTTCTGTCTCAAAAAGCATCAGTTACTGACCTGTTTTATGGTAGAACAGTGGGGGATATCATGGCAATATTCTTAATCGAGACCCTGCCAGCCAGGAGCCCTTGGAGAGCTGTGGATGGTGACTGTGACCTTGTGAGGTTAAGTTTGGGAAACACTGTACTGTGAAATTTATCTTCCCTCTACTGTCACCAACCCAGGGATGACTTCCAGAGTATCCCTATCTCTGACTTCTCTCTTCCCGTCTTTCCCTGATGGGTCACCTTGCTCACCTCACTGTTACCTTGGACACAGAGTTCACAAAGACAGAACTTTCCATCCTCTTTTTGTGACATGACCAAGTGTAATCTCATGGCATGGAGTTCTTTCAGACATCATACCATGATGACATAATTTCTGATCTGCAGTATTCTGATTTACATGATCTGTTGTCATTTCTCCTCCAAAATCTGAAAATCTGGCTTTGACTGCCTTTATTGCCAAACTCTTGCTGTGGTCTTCTCACGTGGGATTAGATTGGTCCCTTCTTCTGTCCTCCCTTCCTCTTTTCCCACTCATTGTCATCCTTAGACCTTATCTTTTCAGATACCTGTGAACAACCTCCATTGCCAAATACTTCATTGATCCTGCTGTCTTATTAATTAACAGTCTTCAGTACTGTGCCATACTAGGAAAACTGTTCTGTGGCTTGTGTTGATATACTAATCATTTAAGGTTTTTGGAGGGTGGAGTATTTCACAATAGGCACTTGTGAACCACAATGGAAGTTTTAAACTGTTTTAAATAAACTTTAAAAAGAGTTTCTGGATGTGACAGTGTAAAAGTGTATGTGCTTCATAGCCTGTCAGTGGCTTTGTGTACATACGTATTAGTTTCAAAACCAAACTGATCTTCACAGTGTACTTGTATTCTGTAAAAAAAATTTCAGAGCCAGTCCATCTTTTTATGTGTAAAGCAGTACATTGACAACATTCAGCTTATTCACAACTTTTCCATTTTGTAAACTGTGAGGCATTTCAGAGGTGGGTTTTGGAATCTACTTGTGTGTTTCATGACCTCAGTTACAAACTTATGAGATTTCCCCTCCCCCCCCAGTCTCTGGGTGTTGCTAGATAGCACGCAAACAAATTCCATAGAAAATGAGCAATTTGGATTTTTCCAGCTGGTACAAGTGGTTATAGGACTGGCTGTCACCAAAAACTCAGCTCTTTGGTCCTGACTTGACTCGTTGTAGCCGGGTTTGCAGAAAGGGAGACAGAGTAGTGGGCTGGATTCCCCACACAATGCCATCATTGTGTGGGTGAGGAGAAGCTGGTGTTCTGGCAGCTTCAGCTGTGTCTGAAAGCCTTGTCTCTTGTTCTGGGCATTTAAAAGACAGCATTCCTCTGCTGACAATCCTGCCCAGATTACTGGCTTGAATTTGGTGGGCAGCAAAGATGCCTAGAGCAGTTTCATTGGAGAAGACAGCGCAGAATACGAGAGGGTAGGTTTACGGTCCAGCAGTTTTGTCTGAATGATGAAGATGCCTCTCTGCCTGTTATTGATGCTAACAGACAAAAATGTAGATAAATCTACTTCAATACTGGCTGATCCCAGGTTGGCTCTTATCATAAAATAAGAATAGCTTTCCTTCCATCAGGGTTTTCATATAAGATCACATCTAATGTAGGTTCATTAAATTAAAAGGGTAGCCACATTTAATATATTTTCAAAGGTCTTCAGCTGTGAAAATATGCTTATTTGTTTGACATCTTCCTGACTCAAATATATAATTTCTTTGTTGTGAAGACTTTAAGCTGTATGGAAAAAAGGGCATTGATATAAACCTTGAAATTTAGGTCTGAAATTTTGTGGGACTGACTCGTCAGAAAAGCTAAGATACCCCCATAGGAGAAGAAAAGAGAGAAAATGACAACAGTTTCTGCTTTGTCCAAATTTGCTGATCCACATGGATGTTAAGCTTGGGACAAAAAGTGCCATTTTGTTACAGGTTTAACTTACTTGCTCACAGATGCAGTGTGAGGCAATCCCACCACTCAGGTGGAGGCCCAAAATTACTTGTCTGACTTTGAAGTCTGGGGTTTCTCAGCCTGTGGGGAGAGAGAATTTCCTCTGATGGCTGACTCAGAGCATCTAAACCAGATCTACTCGTGGTCACCTTCCAGAACAGCCCATCCCCACGAGCCTTTGGGTTAGGTGGCCAAGCACAGCTGTGTTAATATTCTCTGAGATGATGTCCCCCATGGTTATGCCCTTTTGGACACTGAGAGGTTTGGGATTTCCCTGTTGCAGGCCATGAATCCCTGGTCAGCACTGGTCAACAACGATTTACAAAATGCTACTGACAGAGAGAGAGAAACTGGCTTTCATTTTTTTTATTTGTTTGAAGTTTGATGGCAAGGATATTATTTCCAACCTAAATGATATTATGATTCTGTGATATTATGCTTTGGTCTGCGAGAAATGTTGCTGAGAGACCTAAAATATTTTATGGATTGTCATAGCAAAGTTCCCTTTATGGAACAGTGTCCTTTGGGACAGATGCCTTTTTCCTTTTAATAACATCTCTTACATCATGTGAGAACAGATTTGCATTTTCTTTGGCAGTTTTGGGATTGTGGAGGGATCTTAAGCAGCAGTTCTTTTTGATAACACCACTCTTGCACATGTTTGCTTCTAGCTATAATATAATTATATTTAAGCCTGTATTTATGCCCCTTTACTGGGAATTAAGAATCCAGACACAGAATTTTCTCAGCTACTTAGCAGTAAAAAAAAAAAAAGCACACTTCATAAAACCAGCTAACTAACATTCCATGTATTTGTTCGGCTTTGTTTTCCTGGCACGTTTTAATCACCTACAACTGAAACAGAAAGTAAGAAATGTAAACTTGAAAATAGGTGCGGCAGTATGATTTGTATCGGGGAAAGAAGTAATATTGTTTGCAGCAATGCAATTGTAAAAGCTTCTTTTGGTTCAAAGAAAAATACAGATCAGCTTGAATGATCAAGCTGTATTCGTCTCCATTTAGACTGTATTAGTGACAGTGCCAGCAGTGGAGATGTATGCTGTCATCCATGCACAGCTATGAAAAATTCCTTGAATCACAGAAAATTGCTCCCAGTTTCAGTTAAATCAACAATACCTTTTTTTAGAAGGTGAAAAATGTATTTTGAGATACATTTCTGCATACTATTAGTATCATCTGATCTTAAACTGTAAGCACTTCACAGCATAGCAACATAACAAGTCATTCATTTGCAGAAAGCAGTGCCGTATACAGAAAGACACTAAATGAGTTGCAAGTGCTTTAAATGTAGTACAGAAAATCTGAAATTTTTATATATTTATGCTATCAGAGGAGATCTAATTGTTTTAATGCCATCTTTGAAATTTTACTTTTTCAAATAACAAACCCAGGGAAAGCCAGGTGCCCTGTGAAAAGCTGGTATCTGTTTCAGTAAGTTCTTTTTTGTTTGTTTGTTTGGAAGATAAAACTTTTGATAAATTCTGAATTTGTTTCAAAATTTTGAAGATGGGGAAGCATAAATTTATTGGAAGCTTGCTGAAATCAATCAAACTTGATGAAATAGATGGGATCAGGAATAAAAATTTTTAGCTTACCATATTTATTAAAATCTCCTTCTGGGTTGTGTAAATGCCATGAATGAAAAAAAAACAAACCTACTTGCCAACCATGATAGATAACAAAAATGTAAATTATGTTGTGTGTTTGACTGCCGTATTTATTTTCCTGTGCTTTGGGCTCAGCTTGTGGGTTATAGCTCTGCTGCTCCCCTGCACTGGGTTTCTGGAGCAGAGATGGATGAAGAGCAGCAGTGGGGTATAGCAGATACATTCACAGCTAATCTTCCTCTGATCCTGCCACTTGCCTGGTCATGACCAGGAGTTCATCCTAAGCTATGAGAATAGTTGTTTTTTACTAATTAGTTTAATTTTGTTTTCTGGCAGTGATGTGGGCACTATAGAAGCACAGAGCTTATCCCAAATTAGCTTTTTAACCATGCTAACCATGCCAATACAGTTATTTGTGAGCACAAAGGCTAAGGGCCTGTGGAAACAGGGAACTGGAAACTACTCTCTTATTTTCCATGAACTGTCAAATAAATGACATATAATTTTTTGTCTTAAATCTTGCACTCCTTTGTCTTGTAAAATTCCCGATACTATCAGTGAAGGGTTTCTCAAAAAAGAACAGCAGTGTCAGACTCTTACACTCTGGTGTGTTTTGGGGCGTGGCTTTGCTGTGCTGTGTACCTGAAATGTTTCTGGCTGTACCAACTAGTGTTCCTCCTGCAAGCAACCACCTCCTGTGTACGGTTTGGAGGCAGCTGTCCCACTTCAGGGGCCAAAGGAGTTAACTAAGGTAGATGTAGATTTTCCTGTGGTACATCAGCAAGCCATAGTGCCTGTGACTGTTCCCAAGAGCATTTCCTAATATAAATATTGCCTTTATGCCTGCTGACCCTGCTTATCTTTTCAGGGTCTTTGGCCACTAACCATTCCATAACTATTACAGGGTTTTTATTATTAGTAGTAAACTAAAATTGTTGAGTCTTACTCTTCTGGCAGTGTTAATGCCTTTCTCTATCTGAGAATACATACCATAAAAGGAGGAAACTTCAAATTTACATGTATATGTACCTGTCATTATTGGAGTTGAATCATGGTTTCTCGCACTAAGGTAAATAATTAAGAGTCCTTTTAGGTGTGTTTGTCACATTTCTGTCCAACTTTCACCTGCCCATAGCTGTTGTGGCTTATTAGCAGATGGCTGAGAGAGCTGAGGCTCACACCTGATCATAATGTGGGGGTGCTTACAACAGCTTCAACAGAATTAAGTAAATTATATGCACGTGTGAAAGTGCTGTCTATGCTAATCACGTCATGTCATACTGACCAGAAGCAGGTGGGCTGTGATTTAGGCTGGTACACTTGCCTGCTGAGAAATGCCCTGGTTTGCATGCAGTGGATGTGGAGTGTGTTTTTATTTTCCTGTAAGTAGGTTTTACATTTTCAGTTTTTTCTTAAGTATGGATAAAGAGAAAAACCCTTTATTTTGTTCTTGTGTTGTCAATCTATTTCATGCCTCTCCATTATTTTAAGGACCACATGTGGCCTTTGATTATAGATGTGGAGTACAAGGTGTCCCGAGCACACCTGGAAACTTGTACAAGTGTAGGAAAAAAATGCAGCTTTCCACCATGTTTAATACAACATTTTATAACGTGGTCTTTAAAAGTACTGTTTGCAGAGGTAATTTAGCAGATAAGGAAATAGGGATATCTGAGTAAACATCCCAGAAATTAAATACTTTGAGATTTTATATTAACAGTACTGGCCTGTCTTTTATATATATATATACTAGGCCATATTTATGTGTACTGAACAGCAATTACAGATGTGTAAAATTACAGTGAACTAGCTTTCATTTTCTAACTGTGGAACTTTTATAAAAGAAACTGATTAATGAGAAATTGATAGAGAAGGATATACAAACAATTGATTTGTTGAATTTAGATTTAGGGTAGCGTGTTGGACCCCAAAAGAAGGTGCACTATTTTCCCTGGAAGAAAGAAGAGCAGAATATTTTGCCACACTCTGGCTGAGTGTGACTCTGGTGCTGGTGAGATGGTTGGGATCACTGCTGTGCTTGCCTTAAGCATCTTTTTAAATCATAGTTTGTGTTTTTCTTAGCAAGTACTTAAAAGATTTGCTGAATGGCACATCTTAGAGAAGTAAATCCAAAATTAAGGGGTTTCATAATGGTACAAAATGGAATTAACCATTTTTAATTCTGTTCACTTATATGTTAAGTAGATATTCAGATGCTCTTTGCTCTTATTTTGAATTTATTTTGAAAGATACACCTATCTATACTTTCTGCTTATTGTAAACGATCACCTTGTTCATAAACAGCTTCCCAATTTGCAGAAATACTTTGGCCTTGGAAAGTGGCCTTCCATCGCCATTTGCACTTACTGACTGACCTGATAATGGAAACAGAGGTTCTTTCTAATCCCAAATGAAGTGTTCCTTTGAGAAAATTTCCTAAAGGGGTATTTGCTTTAGATTCTTCTGGAAGTGGAGGGCAATTAAATTTGCAGCATGAATTCCAGGGCTGTTCTGATTGGCAGAGCTACTTTTTGTCTGTGCTGAAGCAAGGAAGACAATTGGATGTAATTTTCCAAGATTCAGTATTTCCAGTGTAGTCATGTTTAGAGATTCCTTCTCCAATTTTTTTATGTACATTCTTTTTTTCCTTCACCCTGTAAAAGAAAACAAATACCTTACTAAAAAGACTCTCTCGCTCTCGAGTAACCATTCCAAAGACCAGAATCTCCCAAGGTTGAGATTATAGCCCTGTGCCTATCTTTCCCTCTTTATATCTGGATTTTGCTATAGTCTTTAAGTATGAGTGCCTTGTTTCTTGAGAATCACGTAAATTACACACACGTTGTGTCCTTCTTTCTTCTTTATACTACTCTGATTATTTCAGAGTGTTACTAACTCAGAGTTAATATTAACTTCTATATACAGGGGACACCTCTAGGTGTGACACCTGTGCATCTCAGCACTCCAGTTACGAAAACTTGCAGTGTTTAAAGAAGCCATGCAACTACCAATTCTGTAATTGGTAGTTTTGGTATGTTGGCATAGAAGCTGTTCAACTGGTATGCTGCTATAGCTGGTTTACCAAATATTCAGGGTCCCTTTTCATAAATTAGTCTTCCTTTCAATAATATATAGGAGTCCCCACAATTTCCACAACTCAGGTTCAGAGACAGATGAGAGGTAGACATTTTTGTGTATAAAGTCCCTTATGATTTCATGTGCCCATGCTTAGAATTTCTCATTTAATATATTTTAGTGGGAAAAGTTACTATGCAATAAAAATTTGATCATAATACCTACATTTTAGGGGGAAAAGGTGTATTGTTTCTGGCTCCCCTGTCCAGAATAACGGATACGTAAATTACAAGGTGAGATGCAGTTGCAAGTAGTGCCAAAAATGTAGATTTGGCTAGCTGTAATTGCAGCTAGTGATTTCGCTCCAGCTATTTCAAACTTAGTGCTGGAGGGGAGAGCCAGCAGCCCCCAGCCATTGCACATGAGCAGGGTCTGCCATTGCCTGGTGTCAGGGAAACTGATCAAAAGCTTACGAAGCAAGTTTGTTCTCGTTTTAGAGTCTCTTTAAAAGTGACAATTTAATGGGACCCATTACTGTCAGCTGTGGCTGGTTCCCTCTCCCTCCTCCCAAGCGCTTAACAGGGAAAGCAGAGATTTATAGCCCTGGTGCAGCCACTCCAATGGACTACTGTTCACTCCTCCCACGAGTGTCCTGGCTGGCTGCTCTCCAGATGAATCTTCCAAACAGGGGAGAGGTCTTCCCTGTCTCTGGAGTGCTTGCCTTACTTTGGAGCCCTGTGCATCTGTGCTAAATATATTCGTAACTTACTAGGCCCTTGCTTCAGTGCGTACTGTGATCTTCATATGCTTTCTGCTGGTCCAAAAGAACGGCAGCACTCCAGATTTAGGAAGATTTAAGCAAACCATTTAAGAGAGAGCTCTGCAACCCATCATTTTTTAAATGAATAAGCACTACCCCTTTTTTACCTTTTTTTTTTCCTTTTTTTTTTTTTTTCCTTTTTTTTGGATCAGGGGATCAAGGCATTTCTCAGATGCTGCTGCAAAGGGTCTTACCCAATCCACATTCATCCATAGTGATGCTCAGTGACTATTACGTGTACTGACACAAAAGGGAAAACTAGGCATTTTTTTGAAAGGAAAGAAAAGACTGTTAAGTGAACAGGATAGACGCAAGCACAGGAGCCAAATAGGTGAACTAACTGAAAAGACCTTTCATCGTACCCAATGTCCATGTGATTTTTGTAAACTGAAAGAATGATCATCTTGTGATTATATGAGCTCTGTGCTTGAATCTGTCCATTGACTGAAGTCTGGCAGGGGAGGGAGAAAACAGGAGAACATCTTGCTAAGATTTTCCTGTGTTAGATTAATCAGCTCCAGTTCATTCGCTCATCTCTGAAAGGTCATGTTTTCTCCTCGTCGAAGTTTCCCAGTCCTAGACTCTCCCTTGCTTCCCTACAGCTTGGCTGAATGATCAGTGGTGGCCAACACAGGGCAAGGTGGATGCAGCACTGCATTTTTCCTGATGCTTTTTCAGCATCTCAGTGTGATTTATGTTGGTGTTTGCAACAAGATACATCTCTCCAATTAGTGTTACCTTAAGAGTCCGTATTGCTTGGAGGAACTAGTCAGTTGATTTCTCTGGCTCTGTTTCTGCAGTTGCTAATCCCTTGCACTGGCACAGGCTGCATTTCATCCACCTTTCTCAGCCTGCTTTCTCATGATGTTGAGACCATTTTGACTGTGGGTGCTTTGACTGTGTACAGAAACTGGGCAGAGTGGTGTCGCCACCATCTCACTCTTAAAAATGGTGGGTTTTCCAAGCTCGTCCAGCTCCAACTCATCTCTCTGCTGTCGCCTTCGGTAATGAGTTTCAGCTGCAGTGTGGAAAGGTAATTTTCCTTGACTACTGCCAGTACTAGAGAGCCAGACTTGCATATTTCTGGGTGTTTACTTGAACTCTGTTTTCTAGTCTCCAGGCATCCAAGTTTCACCAAACTGTACACTTTGCAGGGTTTTAGTGCACAGTTCTGTATTAGCAGAGTTTCTTTGTTGCTGAATGCAAGGGAATGAGAGTGTAGCATAAAGTAGTAAGTACAAGATATTACTTGCCAGATTTCAAGAGATCTGGTACAACATATTTGTTTAGATGTCAACTGTCAAAACTAAGAGCAAAAAAAAAAATTATGGGGAGATAATGAACATGTGTTGATGAGTCATTCAGATAGATGCCTGAAAACTGTACCAGGAAGCATAACGCTCAAGATATCTGGTTTATTTTGGCATGTTTATGTCCATGTTATTTTTTCTGAGTATTTTTAGGTTGCTTTTTGCATTGTTTTCATATGGCACTTCATTCCTCCTCAGAAACTTCTTTGCTTGCTGCGGATCAGGCAGGTTTTAAAACTCCTCCCAGGTCAGAAAAAAGAATAGAAACACACTGGGTGTTGAAGACAAGCTGGGGCTGTGCTGTGGCATGGCCAGAGCCATCTCTTTGCCAAGCTGGCAGGTGGGCACTGGGCCAGCACCCACAGGCACCACCCAGCCATCCGGGCTCAGGCTGGGGAGCTGCACTGGCTCTGGGTCGGCTGGGGAGGGAGCAGGGAACAGCTGGCTGTGCAGGCAAACTGTGCGGATCTCTCCGCTAGCGTGAGGGGAATTGCACTCCAGCCAGCTTGCAGGCATGCATAAATATTTGTGGCATACTTTGTGTTATTATTTCAGCTGAGCTGTAAACATTGAGTTGCTGATAGCGGGTTAGAAACTAGCGCCTCTATAAATTTCAGATGGTGCAGAAATGCAGGGATTTTTGTACTGCCTGACAGTTAAATAAAGTCCCTGTGCCTTTTCGGATAAATAACCCTGGAGCCAAGTATGTGCGGGAACTCTGCAAGCTTTTGTGGGGAAGGCTGGGAGGGGAAGAGGAGGAGGATACAAAGCCTGCCTGTGAGGGGAATTTCTGTGGAGCATGCACACACCTTCTTTCTCCCCTGTAGGTTTGTGTTTGAGCTTGCCCTTTCCTCTTTGCGTGTTTCCATCTCTGCCAGAAGCTAAAAGGAGAGGTTAATTTGAGGGACTGCTACAAGTAATTGCAGCATGGTAATTGCATAGCTAACATGAGTCTTTTCCTTGTCCTGCCTGCTGCAGGAATCTGCATGTCACTGCATGGGCATAGCTTGGTGGGGATTTTTTGTTTGTTTTTACTAGGAGGTCCACTACTTTGGTTAGAGTAGCTTTTGTTAGTACTGTCTTTCTGTGGTAGTTGTGTGCAAAAAAATCCCACATATGTCCTAGTAAAATTGTGACATTGTCTTTGGAAAATGGTTGCCCTGCTCCAACTACCCAAAAACCCAATGGATAAAAACAAAGGCATGAATTATAAGTGTAAACCAAAATCAGTCATACAGCTGAGGGATAACAATCTGGAAAGTCTTCCGTGATACTGTGATTCCATGCAGGAGGGCAGCTACATAAATGGTTTGGAAAAATGTCATTCTTTACGAAGAAATACTGCGCTTAATTAATTCTTGCTTCTGGGAGGTCAACCTGGGGCACTCATTATTGTCTTAATTGGTGGTATAAATCCTGAGGCACTGGAGGGGAAGAGAGGAAAAAAACGATGAGCAGTTAACAACATATAGCCTTCTGGATAAGTGCTAGCCAGTTGTACGACCATCCTAGTGACATTTTATGGTTTTATTGGGTTAGAGGTCTGGTCCTTCACAAATTAGGTTAAAGGTAATTGATTTGCATAAACAAAAATATAGACAACAGCAAAATGCAATAATTCATTCCTGAGTTTTCCATTAAACTGTGTGAAATAACTCAGTGTGCTGCAACTCAGAAAAGCGCTTCTTTGATCTCCTGTTATTTGTATTAAAGTATGTTCATTACTCCTTCCATCTGGAGTTCCCTAGCAAGCCAAAAATCATTCTACAGACATGACTGAAAGGAAGTTAACTGTAACTTCTTAATTATATACATTCCATCTCCTTTCCTTTTTTTTTTTTTTTTTAATTTGAAGAAAGCAGATGGAAACACATACCAGCGCCTTCCTCTCTGTTTAAATCAGTGGAGAAGCAGAAAATCTCAGCCGTTCTTTCCCCTCACATATTGTTTCAAGGTGATGACTGTTCTGTCTGGAGACTTTGACATGCTTGCTAAAAAGGTCAGGAGTTCAGTGAAAATCGAAATTGTGCAAAAATCCGAGTGTAGTTGTAGGGATGCCGTGGTAGCTTCGCTGGAAGAACCCAGTTGCTGCAGATTTGTAGCCAATGGGTCACATCTCCCGTTTGGTTGTTAGCTGCCTTTCTGCCAACTGGCAAGCAGAAGTGTTTCAAACGCCCTGGGGGAACAAAAAAAAAAAAGAAATCAATAGTTGGTTTGGGGCATGGTTTTGACATTAGACCAACGTTTGTGGAATCAGAAGATGTATTGGCATGGGACTTCATAAAAAATGATGTTTTGTTTCCAGCTTCAGTAATGGCTAGTAGCTAATTGGCATTAGTAGCCCACAAATAACTTTTTTCAAGCTCTGTCATCAGAATTTTTTTCCTTGCACTCTGAAGCCTGCAAGACCTTTTTCACCTTAGAAACTCTTAGGATTTATCAAGCATGGCCTGTCCTGTCTTTGCTGGAGAATTTTTTGCAGTTGCAGATGAACATCCCCATTGTGGTAGCTTAGAGAGGAGTGACATCTTCCTTATTTGCCTGTCGGTGTCCTTTGGGCCCCTTTCCCTCTTTAAAACCCTGAAACATTTCAAACTTTTCCATTTGTGTAACAATAATCTAAGGATAATAAACATTTTGTCCCCATAGTGGCTTGCTCTTAGGTCCACAGGTCTGTATTTCTGTATGCAAGGTGCTTATTTTTATGAAGTGTTTTGAATTCTGTCAATTAAAAAGAATAAAAATCACTGCCACATCGGTTTCAATAGCAAATTTGAGTTTCTTTGGGCATGGAATCTTATGGCTGCTCTCCATCTGCAGAATAAATGGCTAGATGAGCAGGAATGTGGATGGCGAGTGGAGAGTTTCTGCTGGAAATACCAGCAGTGACAGATAAACCCAGAGCCCTTCCCAGGGTGGGCCAGTGCCCAGCTCCTCCTCCGCTGGCTGGCTGGCATCTCTAGGTGCCCTCTACAAGCTATTGGCATTTAACAGCATTTATTCATTTGTTTTTGCAAAGATCTGCCTGTCCTGCTCTGACGTACACAATCAGCACAATTTCCCTGCTTTCTGGCAGTGAGCCTTCCTTTACTTATTGTTGTAGCTGCTTCCATTTTGTGCCAGCGGTGGTTTCCAGCCAAAATGTCAGACAATTAATTTGTTTATTCTGCAAGCCGTGACTTCCAAAGTGTGATAGACAGTGCAGACATCCCGGAAAAGTGCTGTGCAACTGGGAATAGGCTCATTTTGAGCTTCCTTTTAGATAGCTGCTTTGGTAGCTTTCATTACTTGTGGGGTCTCATATTCTGGCTGCAGCCATTTTGCAGTGTGTTTTGTCTGTATGGTCTCCCTGAACAGCATATGCTGGATTTTAGGTCCTTTGTAAGCCTTTCGATGCAACTCCACTTTTGAGTCTGCATGTTACCAAGGCCTTTCAGAGCAAATATTCCTGGTTAACAATTAAAAATTGTATGCCTCTGCCTAATGAGTGCTGATCCTACCAGGACTTGGTGAGGAATGTTTTTTTGTTCCTTGACTCCTGCTACCTGTTCATAAAAGTACTGCAAACCACATTCAGTTCATGAAGGTACCTGGGCAATTCCCTAGTCACAGAACAAAGTAGTTTTGTGCAGATCCCATTACTGAGAAATATCTTAAATGTTTGGTGATGCTCCAGAGAGAGTAGGAATGGGGTCTTTATCTTGTCTAAATACATTTTATGGGATTAGCAAGGATAGAGGGTAACTTGAATGGTTAAAATAGAGAGTCTGAAAAGAGGCTATGTGCCACAGCCCGGTGAAAGGAGAGGCGACGACAGCACGAGGGGTTCTTGCTCTGTCATAGGTGTTTATTAACCCAGGGACACACGAGGGTACAGAGTCAAGGGCGCTGTCCCCAACTGAGGGGAGAGCTAACCCTTATATAGGGTTCGGGGTGGAAGGCTCTGGAAATTGGGAGGAGCATGGGACTAAACAACCAATGGGGATTCGGCAACATGCATAAATTAACTAGGAGCCAATAACATGGAAGGAGGGAAATGGCAGGACTGCCCACACTGCGGCAAATCCTGGCCAATGAGGGAGAGGGAAACCTTGACCAATCAGGGAGGAGAAAATTCATGAGGGGACTAACATGTTCATACATGTCCAAATATAATATAACAAATATAACTGGGGTACAAACATTAAAAAGTATGCATTAACAGTAAACATTATAAACATTAGTCAAGCGACTACAGAACATTCTATTAATTTATGAATCAGGCTTAATCTGCCTGCAAACGTCCATGTTATTAGGTAAGAGCCCTTTTAGTATTTTTCATATATTGCGTGCCATTTCTTGTATTCCTCTTGCTTCTTTCGTTTGTCCTCCGCAGCTATGCATCACAGATTTCTTGTGTAAAAGAAGGTACATATTTATTTGCCCAGCCCCTATTTCAGAATAAAGCTAATGGCAGAGGTTTCAGGTAAGTGGTAGGCTGGATTTTGGTTTTGGTTGTTATTGTTATTTATCTTTCAGAGCTCAGTCAAAGTTTATAAATGACTGATAAACTGTACCATAGAAAAGTCTTTCCTGCTCCTTTGTTTCTTTTATGATAAAGCAGCAGTATGCTTCACTCAGAAGCTTTTTTTGCAAATTTACCAAAGAATAGCCTTTAAATCTGCAGGAGTCATAGCTGGCTGCCTGTATTTGGGGGTAATCAAAGCTGAACCAGATGAACTGAGCAGGCTGTTCAAACAGATTGAGCTCGCAATAGCCCTTCTCTGCTGATTACTCTGTCCCTGGCTTGCAGAGCAAGTTTTCGGCTTGTAAGCCCACTATGCCTGCAAATAAGATTTGGCATTCCTGTGCTGGCAAAATATTTTTAAGACATTGTTGAGATCAAATGATCCATTTCTTCATGCAATGTGCATAACTTGGGCTCTAAATCATCTACCTTGCCAAAATCAACTGGACAGTAAAGGAGAGGGAGTTGTGTAGATTCCCAATGAGATATGTAAGGGGAGCAATTCATGCTAACAAATCTACAAGACTTCATAAACACTTCACCTTATATCAAGGGCTCATCCTTAATGAGGTCTTTTGTATTCCGATAGCCAGGGGCATAATGGCATTCAAAATACTACTGAAATAGTTAATATTCTCTGTAGACACCTGTCTCTATGTACATATTCTGTACTGAGCTCTCAAAGTTTGATGTATTCACAGGCAAATGCTACAAAAGTAAGTGGTGAATGGGATGAGGTGTTTTTTTCAGCATTGTGTTGAAGTTGGATTGACTAAATAGATTATTTACTTCTAAGCAATAGACGTAGGAACCCGGGTTTATTTGCTCCTTGTTACCTATGTATGGTTTCACATATCACTCTCTGCTTTCAGTGGGGCAGATAAGATATCAACACAATTAAAAGTGAAAAATAATCTGTCTGCTCTGCCACTGGTGGATGCTCAGAGAACACACGCTGATACAATAGATTTCTGAATAATTTATACTCAGCATTTTTTCCTTGCACTCGGTAAATGAGGATGCCTAATGTGGCATGGTCAGAGTGATACTCTATCTGTCATCCATTAAGATAACAAGATTGGTGAGCCTGGGAGGAGCATGGCGTGGTACACAGAAAAGATGAGATTACAAATTGAAATATTTGTCCAAAATGTTCTATGGAAAGGATACTGATAAAAGCAGCTGAGAAAAACAGAATTAATTCAAAAGTGTGATTTCCACAAAGCTTTGTCTTTGCTAAAATAAAAACACAAGATCCATGTTCCTTTCGAAAGATGTGGATAAAAGGAATATCGGAGCAAATCACTGTTCCCAATAGGCCTTCAATAGCTTCCTCTACTCTAAATTCAAGTACTTTGTAGGTACTATCAAAAACAATTATGTATGACAGTATATATGTATGACAGTAATGCTTTATGTCTCACTGAACGGGATTTTTTTTTTTAATATATTCATAGGGCATTTTAAATTACAAAGAAAGCATCATTTGTGATTGTTTTTGGCAGAGGAGTGTCTCATCTCCCATCACAGGACGTTAATTTGGACAGGATGCTAAAATATTTGCATAAAAAATGGCTCATGTAAATATTCAGCCAAACAGATTTGTTTCAAGGTAAACGTATCATAGTATGTAGTAGATTGTTTTCCAAGAGCCAGTAGGCGATAGAGGTTGAATAATTTATAAGCAGTGGAGTTTTGCTGTCTCTGAAGTTTCTGACAACTTCTTAAGGGCAGGTCACATTTGGATTTTCTTGGTTTTTGAAGAAACTGTTGGGATGGTGAGATCAAATAGGAATCATTTGAAAAAAAAGCACTTGGAGGAAAACTTAAGCTTGCTTCTAATTTTGCTATTTTTAGTGAAAAGGCCAGTATTATACCTGTGCTATTTGGAACCCAACCTTGACATGCTTTAAATGTGCTTTTCTCTTTAAGTGAGCAGCAAGCACCCTCTCTGCCCATCCCCGTGTCCTGCGGGGTTTTCTTTCACTGCAGAGCTGCAGGCGGGGTCCAAACCCCTACAGAGGGAAAGACAGGACACTCTCTGTTTTTCTCAGCCCAGATTCAGGAAATGTTTCGGAGCATGACCCTGCTTGCAGTGCCACCCAGAACTTGTGGCTGCAGGGCACCAGGCTTATGGAGTCGTGTGGGGAAACTGAGCCCCAGTGCCCAGCAAATGCTTCTCACTCACTGGTCCCTGAATTCCTGTCTCTCCCACTAGGATGGCTTTGGTTTGGGGTTTGTCTGCAAAGGTATTTATAATCCGGGCATTTTTCTTAGTGCCTGTCCAGACGAAAATTTAAAAATCAAATCTTTCTGGTGACGTATTGCTGAGGTTTAAAAATGAGTTTGCCACAAATCGTAATAGGAATAGTATCCCAGTGTTGTCTTGGGGTCACTTGGGAATGAGCACTAAATACAGTCAAGAACCATGTCCTTAGTTTTGAGCAGGACCACATTACATCTTTTTTCACCTGAATATTTTATGCAAACAAGTTCATTTTCTTTCTGTTCCTTGAAAAACTCCAGGAGGAAAATCAAATACAGGTGTCAAAAAGTAATTTGTACCACGATTAATGTCCTCATCTATATCATTCATTCTGTGGAAGGCATTGCCTGGGGAGGTTAGGCTGTTGAGGAAACTTCATTTTAACCTGGAGATCTGCTTTTTCCAAAATTGTTCTTCTTAAGCCTTTTATATTAATAATGAGTTCATGAATGCTTTATACTTCCTGTCTGCAGAAGTTGGATTGTGGTTTTCTTTTGGGCTGTGTGGTCAACCTTGTATGGTAAGGACTGAGGCAATCCCCTCTACTTTCCTTCCTGATGGGCTGTAATTAAACCCTAGCTTATAAGGATGCAGAACCTGTATCTAAATATCAGAACAACTGATCAATCTGCCATTAGGTACTGGTTGTATTTTGGTGAAGTACAGACACATTTGCAGAGAGCTATTTCTTCTTTTACCAGTAGTGGGTGACTTGTTCTTTTGGGCCATTTTGTTTCCTACCCTGTCAGGCTGGTGGTAGGAGAGTGATTCCATCGGTGGCTGTGGGTGTTAATTCCCCTGCGGCACTGGATTAAGCTGGGGTGGCTGCCCTGGAAGCTACCGGTCTTGCCTACCCCTGGATCTTTCCAGGTACAAAGTGGTGATTGAATAAGCTCTAGAGAGACCCTTGAACCAGCACAGTTCTGCTCCTGAATTAAACCAAAATAGATGCCATAGACTCCTCACTGTCATAATTAGTATCAACAGCAATTACCGCAGAGCCAGGCATCACAGTTAGGGAAATATCAAAGCAAGAAAGGAATAAGTGAACATTGCCATAGATTTTCTTCTTGGCAAGTAAACGAATGTACACACATGCTTGCCATACTTGCCATTGCAAAGATTCGAGCAGCGGTTATGATCAGAAGAGTGGAATATAAAATAGCAGCATCATTGATAGCTTAAAAGGTTTTAATTGTCTAAACAAATAGCTTTTAATTCTTCTTCTGTGTCCAGTAGATTAAAGAAAAGAAGTGGAAAGTTTTTATTTACCTGTTTGATGGTAGTATAAAATATCTCCTAAATTAGAGGAGCTAACCTCAGGATGAGGCTTGCCTGTGCAAGAGCTGCAGGAAACTTTTGCCAGGGGTTATGTGATTAAGGAGGCATTTTTCAGTTCTGAGTGAATCTGAGGTATTTTCATAACATTAGCATCTATAGCATGTTGGCTGTGCAAGGAATTTATGACCAGCCCTTACTGCCTGCCCTACCACTCCCTGATCATATAGCCAGAAATTCTCCCAGTTAACTCTGACTGATAGGGTTTTTGGCTTTTGAACTACTCATGTATCTCGGTTAGCATTTCTAGTAGAGCCAATTCTGTAGCTTACCATGATTGCATCTTTAGATAAGTGCATTGTGGGCACAGAGCTATCGTCTGCGGCATCAAGTTTACAGCTTTCCTGTAGGGTGTAAACATGTGGCTGGATGAAGAGCTTTAACCTCTCAAGTCCTCCAACAAATATTAAATTGCTAACTGTTCTTCCATAATGCTGCGATGTTGACTGAAATTTGACCCTGGTGCTTGCTGAAACGATTTTCAAAATCTGAGTGAGAAGGTTAAATAGTGCTGTCAAATTTCCAAATGTCTGTTGCAGAAATCTTTCACTGAGTATCTGTGGGTTGAGCTCTAAAATGCTTAGAGTAATCCTCTTTTTTTTTCTTCATTATTATATGATATTATCTAAAGCTTGGGATTTAGTGCAGATAAAGAAATTAACTTGGGGTTTGCCTTTTTTCTGTGCCACCTAACCTTACCATTTATGGCTGTTTTTCTCTTTTTCACTTGTTGAAGGAGGAATCCAATGAAATGGTGTTCCTTAAGTACAAACCAGACCTCTAGGTTTCTTTATTTCTGCTCAAGATCATTGTAATTACTTGATTATTTTCACAGCTGTATCTGAGTAAGAAAAAGTGCTGTAATTGGCAACTTTTACAAGTTCACAACTCAATAAACCTGATGCTGGAACTCTTCCACCTGCAGAAGCCTCATTAATTGCTGTAGGAGTTTCAGCAGCTAAGAAACCTGGGTTTCAAAATATTTCTCTTTTGACATGTAGCCTTCGAACTAGAGAATCTCTACAGTAACAAAATACAAAGGACCTTTAGGCTGAGGGAGTCTGTTGATTATTGGACAAGTGTTTGACTTGCAAGTGGATCTGTTAGGAAGGCTCTTTACCCAACTCATTAATTACATCCATAAGTCCTAACCATTCTTATTTGAGCTTTTTTGTAAGATCCAGGACTTAATTTCCTGAATGCTCTTACTAATTCTTATTTATTTTGGCTTTGTATTGTTGTTGTTGTATTGTATGATTAGTCTTTATTTAAGAGATGAGTCGTATGTTGCAAGAAACAGTACTAAGTTATAATAATATTGAGTCTTTAAAGATACTATACTCCAGCCATAACTTTGAATTTATTTTTGTTATTTTAAAGCAACATTGGTGCCTGTCTCTAAGGGTTATGGGAGGCTCAGAAGTTTACTTGATTTCTTTTTTCCTTAATTTCAGGGCTTTTTCCGCAGGAGTATCCAGAAGAACATGGTTTACACATGTCACAGAGATAAAAACTGTGTTATCAATAAAGTTACCAGAAATCGCTGCCAGTACTGCAGACTACAGAAGTGCTTTGAAGTGGGAATGTCCAAAGAATGTAAGTTGTCTTCAGAAACAATTTATTGTTTGTCGTATCCTACATATATCTGGCAGTCCTAAGGGAAAAAATTATTATGCAATTTTGTGATTCAAGCCAGTATCTACATTCACAGGTCAAGAAAGGAGTATGAATTTGGTACACAACTTTAGACCTGTACTTTGGAAACTTCTGAGTCCTTACCTTTGCAGCCTAAATGCGGTCAGTTAAGACCTTTTGGTGCAACACAGTGCTTGTGAGGCATGGCCACCCCATGTGAGTGTGAGAATGCGAAGTGGGTGGTTTTGCCAGGTTTTCCGAAAGAACAAACCCACAGGTACTTGTTTTAAGATTGGATTATCTCTCATCTGCTCTAGAAATGGCTTCCTGGGACAAGGGTGTAAGGGGAAGAATAATGGCTTCTTAAGCTTGGTTTCAGTCCTTCCTCTGCCCTGCAGACTGGCTTGAGGCTTTGCTGGGCTTGGGGTCAGCCTAGGCTGTCACTTCACAAGGGCTTCCCGCTGCAGCAGCCAGCAGCCTTGCTTCAGCCTTAACCTTCTCCCTTATGCCAGTGCAGGTGCTTGTGCCAGAGGGCCCCCTTTTAGCAGGAGCACCAATCTGTGCCATTTTACAAAGCTGATGGTATAATGGCCTCGAGCCTTCTGTCTTTGCTGCCTGAACCTTCACTGAAAGGTGAAACGAGCCGGCAAATCCTCTTCTAAACCTGCAAAGCCGGTAAACCTGACTGTGCAGAAGTGCTGCCAAGCACACCATAAACCTAAGGAATTTTCTTCTCCCTTCTTTTCTAGAAATCGCTGGTTTGCCCTTTAAATTAACACTGTTAAGTATTCTTCTAGAAATATGTGATTTTTTCTTCTTCCAGTTTATTGATATCTGCATCAAGCTTAAAAATATAGCTAAAAAAGCCTTTCTCAAATCCCTATGGAGTAATGCTTCTGAAACTTTCTCATTTTTATGGGATTGATTGCAGTAGCAAAAAAGTCTTTGATGTAGTGATTTGTTGAATTGTTGAGGGTTTTGACCTCTATCAGTTGATGTTCCTGATTTTAGTAGGTCAATTCCAATAATAAACACTACAGAGGTTTGCAGTGTGTGCATAAGAGAGGAGGAAAAATTGCCCAACACCACTTTTTAACTTTAATTTATCCACAAGAGTGATTTTTAAGACCAAAGGAAAAGAAAATTGACAACGATGAGACATTTATGTCTGAACTGCAATGTAAACTAGTTCTAATCTTCAGCGTTTTGCCTTTCTGAATTATGTGGGACATCCCAGTAGTTCCATTCTCCATACTTAGGAAGGAGCCAAAGCAGTCCTAAAGTCACACTTGTCCCTCCTCATTGCATCCTATTTCTCTCTCCCATTGGCTCTCTCCTCTCACAGAAAGAATGGTGAGGTGTGGAGAAAGAACCAGATATATCTTTAGAAACTTTGTGCTGTGTTTCCTGTTCCTTTTCATGGAAACCTTAAATTGTGGTTTTTGAAAAGTTTCAAGCTACTGGAGGAGGAGGAGGTCTTAGAATTTTCATTATTTCATTGTCCTTGTTGGGTTTTCTTGTGTGCCTGAAGTGCCCTTATCTACACTTAGGTATAGATCTGCTGGAGTGAAAACCATGATATGAGTAAAGGAGAAGGTGGGCTAAAAACAAAGATGAAAGGAGGAATGAGGAGGATTTTATTGATAGGTATTTGACTGCATATGTATCTGTGCACATGAAGCTTTTTTCTTTGATAAAAACAGTGTGATGCAGTTTGGAAGAGAAGAAAAAGCACTTTTCTTACCTTAGGGCTTGTTGATCTTGAGTTCTTAAGGATTTTATTGCTGACGTGGAATAGTAATCTTATTAAATGCTGTAACGTCACATCGGAGTAGGTTTTGGAAATATCAGCAGTATTTCTAACATGTTAACCAAAGTTACTTTGGGTAAACTATAAAGGCTTACTGCGTTTTAGGGGATGGATTGTTTTCTCCCATAGGGTAGCTGGAACTTTGCCAGCAAGAATTAAGCTTTTGCTCTGCCTGTTTGCTGGGGTGAACTGAGTGAAATTGCCCTTTGGCAGTTGCCTTTATCTCAAACCACTACAGGCACTGAAATAGGGATAGCAGGTTGGAGGGGGAACAGAGGATCCTGGGGAGAAGTGAGGGATGTCCTCTGGCTGCATTTCTGTAGAAGGCATTTGCAAAGGAACAGAGAAATTATTTTAAATGTCATCAGTTTGAATGCAATGTGTCTTGTCTTCTGGGTTTAAGAACTAAGTCTGAAGTGATTCTGTGTTATTCCTTCATAAACAGGAGCTTTTCATCTCCTAAGAGATTTGAAAAACTATTTTCTTATCTGACCTTCTTTCATACATATCTCTAGGTTTCAACTCCATTTCTTTAGAAGTTTATGTAAACAAAGACACATCTGTCACTTGGCTTTTTCTTACCAGATACAGGTCTTTCTTTTCCCCTCAGTGAGTTATTCACATTTTGTTTTTCTGTCTTCTTACAGTTCTGTTTGTTGCCTTGTAACGTGAAAGCCATGAACAAAGGACAGAAAAAAGTATCAGAGAAATCTCACAGGGAAACAAGCCTACAATGCTCAAACCAGTCCCAAATGGGGAAAATAATCGAGTGGGCACCTGCTAATAGGAACACCAAGGTCTGTTCCCAGGAGCTAAGGAGGAGTAGATGCTGATTTGCAGTATACAGAGTAATCCATGCTTAAAAGCTACAGTCCTGTGTTTATTTGTTGAGCCTTTAAAGGGCATTCAAAAGTACTTGCATATGCAACTTCCTTTGAGCTTAATGAGCCTTCCACACAAACATCAGAGAAGAGATGGGAACTGGGTGCCTACCCAGTGTGATAAGTAGGGTTTTAAGAGTGGGGTACAGTGTTTTGAAAGAGAAGAGCTACTGAGCATTTTTTGTATGCTATCTTGTTTTAGAGAATGAAGTGCAATGATGAAGGAATGAACTGAATTTGCATTTCTTTATAGGTTGTTTTGTTCTTATAGGGGGAAAAAAAAGTTATCTTGGACCCCTTGTTACTCCCCAGATCTGATCAGGAGAGGTCAATAACAAGACTGCCTCCAGGGCAGGAGTGTAGCTATTTGCCTTGTGATAATATCTGCAAGACCCGCTGAAACTGGATCCCGCTAGTGTAGGGACTGGCTTTCATTGTATAGTTCCTGTTGCAAAAAGTTTGTGCTCCAAACAGACAAGACAAAGAGTGTGAGGAGAAACGACTTAGTGATGGCTGCCTTATCTTCCTACAGCAGGGCAAAACACAGCTTGAAATAAAGCCCTGTTGTCTTTCATCAGATACCCTTCCTTCAGAAACTCCTGAGTTGTCTCTGTAACCTGAGCTGCAGCTCTCGGTGTCACGGCCTGGAGTCAGCCCCTCCACCAGCACCACATCAGATTTGGGGACTGCTTTATGGCTGTCCCACCTCAGTTCATGTGTGGGTTCTTAGGGGTACATAGGTGCAGCTGGGGCTCTTGTCCCCTCTCCAGACCACTTCTGCCCTTCTTACCCTTCCAGCCTGCTAATTTTGTTAATAACCATGTAGAGACAAATGGTGGTCACGTAGGATTCTTTTTTTGCTTCTGCTGCTAAAGTGAGAAGGCCACTAAGGCTGACAGTGGTTCATTATGTGATGGAGAGCCTTAGGAAAGTAACCTTTGTCCTTCTATTACGTGATCTCTAAGCTGATGTTGGAGCACCATCCTTGGCCTGACCCCAGGTGTCAGCAAGAAGCTCACTGTTGCCTGGATGCCTGGACCTCGGTGCTCAGGAGCTGGTGAGGGGTCACACATACGTCGCTACCTCCTGCAATTAAGGGAGCACGCGGAAAGCTGGGCAAAACTCTCCAACACTAATGCTGGATGCTGGGAATGAGATGCTTTGTAAGGTGAAGCCTGCTGTTAAAGCAAACCTGAACTGATTTTTTGTAGGTTCAAGTGGGAAGAAAAGGGAGCTTTCTTTTGCCACAGCTGTCCAACTTAGCCCAGCAGCTCTTCCATCCTCTTTCATAAAATTTGCAGGCTGCAGGGACTGTCACTGTACTTGATGATCTTTGGGATCCTGTCAGACACAACCCAGCCCATTCAGCAGGGTGCAGTGCAGAGAAGCCCTCCATACTGGCATAAACGTCTACAGTGAGCTCTAATAGAGCAAAATTATGTTTATAGAGGTACAGAATTGTTCCAGATTGCTTCAGTGCACTGAAGCAATGTTCAGATTTGTAAATCTGCTTACGATTAACCTCTCTGGAGGGAGGGCAGGAGGAAGGGAGGGAATGCAGGGAAATTAGCATGAAGAGGAGAGAATCCA
Source organism: Empidonax traillii (assembly GCF_003031625.1). Classification (NCBI taxonomy): domain Eukaryota; kingdom Metazoa; phylum Chordata; class Aves; order Passeriformes; family Tyrannidae; genus Empidonax; species Empidonax traillii. The sequence continues at coordinate 1,851,324 of NW_020955274.1, forward strand.
GTTTCTGTGCTCTGTATTTGTTTTTGGTTTTTTTTTAAACTCACACAGAAATGTCAGTTGCTCCTTTTCATGGGCTTGAGTATTATAATATATAAATGTTCATGCTTCTGAGAACATATGATCACATTCTGCTACTGAACAATAGAATGAATGGATTTACTTATTTTCATTCTGGTTTAAATTGGCAACCAGGAAACATCAACTTGAAGAACTGTCATGTTTGTATTTTATATTTTTCTTTAATTTTTTTTCAGACTCCTTAGGGAAGCATGATTCCATCCTCAATGAGTAGCTAAGTGGAGGGCTAGTCTGCATAGTTGCGTTTGAGACATTCATGCAGATTCCACTGAAGTAATTTTAAAGCAAATTAATTAGAATGCATGAAATCTTTATTTAGATGCTTTTAGTCAGAACTGAACTGGTTTATTTTTATTCTTTTTAGCCAGCAGGAAGCACTGGATTTAGGAATTGTTTCTGCTTTGCTACAGCTAGATTTTTAACTGAATGCCTAAATACCACGCAGTGGCTGGGGGCTTTTTCAGAAATTCCAGTGCAGTTGCCTCACCTGTTAACTCGCCTTGCTTTCTCGAGGGGCAGGAGCTAAATATCAGAGTGGAAATCACAAACCCCTGAATTCTGTTCTGGGACTAATTCCTCTCTCTAAATGCTATGAACTGATTAGACTATCATTCCTAACTTGAGAGGTGAAAATGGTGTCTTTTTACAGGGGCTGGAAGGCTTTGTATTGCAAGTACTTTGAAGGTAGAAAGATGTAAACTGTGAAAAATACAAATTAAGAATTTAAGTTTATAGATAGTAGGGAAGCTGTGCCCCAGCCATAGAGATCACATTTTTTAAATTTTGTTCATTAAGATTGGATTGGTTTTGAGATTTTCAGTTGCTGGTCAGATAGAAAAGGTTGTATTTATTTTTTTCAGGCTGAGAAATTGGTAACTTTTAAAAGTTAATGCCAAGCTTTCAATATCACTGACAGGGAGATTTTTTTTAAGATGAGAGCAAAGCCAATGGGAAGGGTCTTCCTGCAACAAAACCCACAGTGCTCCAGTGTCAGCCTGTGCTCTGCCAGAGATAATGCACACTTTGTTATGCTGGGTGGCTGAAAATGATCTATATACAATTAAAATTCTCTTGTAGAGAACTGTGTTCTACTTGTTGCACATTGTTTCCCATGGTTAAACAAGCATTTCTTGCTTTTCATATCAGTTTGCTGTCTTCAAAGAAGCAGATGGGCTCTTCTTTTCTCCTTTTGGGGTCTACCTCTTTTGTGCTTTCACCTTTCCACCGGTTTTGCATAGCTTTCACTTGCCAGCTTTAATGTTTAAAGGAGCAACTTAGATTGAGTGTTATTATCCATAATTTACTCTATGTTCTGTGAAGATGGTTATGTAATAGCAGTAATTGCATCAGCTCACCTAATGAGCTTTCCCTCCAGTGCCATGTACAGCAGATTAATAGCCCATGAATTCATTTGCAGCTCGTTGTCTCTCAGAAAAGTATTTCAGGCAGCAATTAATAAACTGCTAAAGAAAATAACATAAAAAAATGATTTTTTTTTATTATGTTAACTCTACAGCTGAACAATTTATTGGCACCTTTCATGATGCGGCTAAGTAAATTCTCTCCTAATTCCTCAAGCAGAGTGTGATTAGTGAACCCTGCTCAACTCAGGACTCTTTGGTAATTAGTCTGATCTTTATATCCTGAAATGTTGGGGGAAAGTACGAGCAGCATCTAAGATCCTCTTTTTCTTCTGTTCCTTGCCTTTCAGGCATTACGCAAATAGCTGTAACTTTAAACTGCAACACGCTAGTGCTGCAATTTTTTTTTTCCCCCTCATTCTTGCGTAGAAAACCATAATTGTGTAAGCTGAGAATTGAAGACCTCGGCCAATAAACAACCCCTGGCACTGTTTCTGTGCTGCTTGTTGTGGGCTCCAGCATCCCGTACCTCCCAAGTGGTGGGACAGAGCCCGGAGCCAGGGACCCAAGAAGGGTCAAGGGGCGCTGCTGCCCTGAGAAAGGTAAACCAGCGGTCAAATGCCACTGGAGAGGGAGATTGCAGGAGAAAAGCATGGAGAGGGAAGACAGAGCAAGGAAAGTCCCACTTTTAGCAGTGTAAAAGGGAATGAGATGATTAAATCCGATGGGAGAAGAGCAGCAGTGAGATGCCAGGACTGTGAGCATCTCTGTAGGGAAAATGTCTGGGGAAAGAGGGAGACACAGTTGCACGTGGCCAAACTTGCCAGGCTGCCCTAGAATTACTATTTCCATGCTGTTTATTTATTTTATTTTTTTTTTGGTGGTGTTGATGTTTTGGAATTTTTTTTAAAATTTAATATCTTTATCAAGTTTTTCATGTTTTACGTAATTTCTTTTTCAAAAGAAACAGTTATCTTCCTGCCACCACCACCCCTACTCCCCCAGTCCAAAGGAAGCACTAAGGCTTGGCTTGGCTTTAAAAGTAGTAAAATATATTTTTTAAAACCTTTTCCCTCATTTTGGGCCCTTAAGGACTGAGTAAGCATAAAGGGAATTCCTTCAATAAGCTCATACAGAGATTGATTACATGTCCTCAGCTGGAAGTTACATTAAGACTTATCCACTAAGGTATAGCTACCGTGGTGAACTTTTCAACGCTCTCTGCTGTCTCTATGACAACACAGATCCTGGCAGAAGTTACCAGGGCTCGTGTGCTCTCTGCAGCCTTTGTCTGCATCCATCAATCCTAGTCCTCAGCGACTGTAAATGTGTGCCTTTCTTCCGTTTTTGCTTAACAAGGTGTTTTATTAAATTTGCGACACTTCTAAAGTTATTATGCTAATCATTTGTACTGCAGTACCTGACCATGCTCTGAAGGAGGAGTACTGTAAGAAAGGATTTTCTGAATGGCTCTTAGTCTTGTCCTGTGGAAGAAATTGAGCTGAACTACACAGAGTCCTTGTGCAAGTAACTTTTCTTTCATTATAGGTGAAACATGGAGATAACTGGAGCCAGCAAAGAGTGTAATGAGCATACAGTCTGATTTCTGGTTACACCTGCAGCACACTCAGGAGAAGTGTTTGCTTCTATTCAGTGCTCTAGCAAAGGCCTCAGCCCCTATTGAACTCTCCCTTGCTTCAAGGGAGCACTTGTTGTCAGAGCCCATGGTGTGGCTAATGCCTGTCTGTTGGTGCTTGCAGCTTAGGTTTCTGAAGTCATCCTGCCATGTGCCACTTTCTCAGGAGATTCAACTCTTCCTTGAGGACAGTTGGCACTGAGAGAGGTCTAGTTTTTCTTTTTCACAATTTTAGGGTGTTTTAGGCATTGTCACATGCTTTCTTCTGTCAGTTTCCCAGTAAAAGGCATTTTGGGCAGATATCTCTTACAAAATCACTTCTCAACATGGAATTGTTTTTTTTCCATGGCCTTTTTCTGTTATTTCTTGTTCCCCATTTTCATTTATAGCATTATTCCAAATTGTGCGTGTGAAGACACTGGCTCTGTGCATTTGTGTTGCCATTGCAGGTAGCCTTTGCCTGCTCTTCAGTTTAGTATCCCAAAGGCTTTCATGGCAAGGAAAACTCCAGGTTATCTTTTCTGCTCTGTGCTGTGCTGGGCAATGCTTCAGTAAGAGCAGATGGGAAATCCAGAGGTAGCCAGTCCCCACCCAATCCCTGCACTCCTAAGCACTATGCTGAGGCCACATTTGCTTGTTCATGCAGACATAACTGCTGAGACCCCAATCCCATGACCTCAAAGGCTTTGTTTCAGAGCTCCCATTCTTCCTTTTATGCACTCAGTTCACTGCTTCATATTCCTCATTCGGATCATCTTCTTGTTTTGGGGATGCAGGGCATCTTTGATGCATCTCTTTCTCCTAATTGCCATTGTGCCATGTGGCTTGTGCTTTCTCTACTGGCACCTTGTGGTTTCTCTGCTATCTTTTTTGCTCCCTTTGAATGCCTTTTTTTTTTTTTTTTCTTATTTTGGGATGCTAAATCCAAAGGATGGAGAAATGTCGATGAGATAAGTATCAGTCTGGGAACGAGCAAATTGCCAGTGTCTTGGGCCTTGAAGCTAAACATGGCTTATTTGGTTGTCAGGCCAACCTGAAAATGTTATCTACAGTAGCCAAGGTTCATGAGAAATGCAGTAAATTGTTCCCAAGAGTTCTGGGAAGTCTGAACTGCAGCAACCCAAATGTGCCTGAAGGACTCTGTATCAGAGGAGACACGTATTTGGTCCTTCCTTTTAGGAGAAACATATGTGAGGATGTATACATCCTCCTGATGGGTTATATCTGCAAACTTGCTGCTTTGTTTTCCTAGTGATCACTTTACTGGAGATGGTCTTGCATAGTGTAGATGACTCTGCAGCAGGCAAAGAAACAAAGCTTGTGCTGGCTCTCTGCAGAGAGCAGCTCCTGTGCTGATGGTGTGGAAGACAGAAAGTGTGAGCTCAGAAACCAGTAAGATCTCAAAGACAGTTTAGGAAGATCTCTACATAAGTAGATGAAGCCATGGATTTCCCTCTGCTGCTGTCAGGCTCTTAGGACTTGCTTTCATCTGGTCTATGAATTGTAATAGCAGAGGGAGTTTTCCATTGCTGTGCCTGTGATAAGCCGGCTGACACGTTGCAGCTCCGCCTGCTGGAATGCTGGCCCTAGGACTGGGCTCTAAAAATAGCCTCGATTTGTTTTTAGTTTGACTTTGAATCACATGCTCATTTTAAAATACATCGGAACAGTTAATCTCTAGTTCTTCAGCGCTCGTGTGGAAAGTGTAAAGGATTTTTTTAAAGTAGATGGTGTACAAGCAGTAGAAATAACACTTTTTCTATCCTAACTTAAATAAAACTCAGCTGCTAATTCTATAAAAGGAAAAGGAAAGATCATAAGGCATTGGGATTTTTAATTTGCTTGGGTCCAAGATGAACAGGAATGCTTTTGCCCAGTCTTACTTTACTCCAGTACTTGTTTGCATGCTTGCATGTTTTTGAAAGCTCTTAAATGTTTAAATCTAGGTCTCATGAAAAGTCTCTCAATCAGGCAACAGCTCTGAAACCTGACTTCTACAAGTTGTAGCTTAAAGCCCTACAGGCGGTGCCTGTGGCTGATCAGCTTTAATGAGCTGTGGGATCATTTCTCAGTGCTGTGCATCCATAACCAGTTGCTTGTTGTTGATATAAACAGATTTGGTAAGTAAATGTGAGGAAATTGTCTGACTTTGGAGAGATTTACCTGAATTTCAGCGTTAAAACTAAGTGGAATTCTTCCTTTCCCCTGGCAAAAAGTGCAACAGAAAGCAAACATGCTTTTAGTTGGATTACAGGCATGGTTAGTCATCTGACAGACAGTTTTAATGGAGTCAGAAAGACATGCTGGGGAAACATGCTGACCTACTTTTCTTTCTGTCTTTCTTTTTTCAAACTTTTAAGCAAGCGAAATGTTAATTTTAAAACTCCCAATAAAGTTGGACTTTGCGGAAGGATCTCATTTGGCAATTTAATTTATTTACACTTCTGCTTGGGGTATGATAGATGGTTTAGGTAACTGAATTTCATCAGGTTGTTTTTGTTTCTGGTAGGAAATTGGGTTACATCTGAGAAATCCATGTTCTTCCCCCTTTCCAGGACAGAGCAATCAACTTCAAGTTAATGAATGATTTAAGCCCAATCCTCTGAGGGAGGACTTTACAAACCATTTAAAATGACGGACTAACAAAGCGTATTACATTTGTATAATTTCAAATGCATTATATTTTTAAACATTTCTTGTCTTAAAACTTGTGGGAAGAAGGATTACTGGCAGTCAGTGTTGTGCATTTTGCACTTTGGATTGTTTTTTCCTGTGTTAAGTAGCTCGATGCTCCACCATAAATATTTTCTTGGAGGCAGAACTCGGTGTATTTAAACTTGGGAAACTGTTAACAGTAAAACTTGAGAGCCTGAAAAAAAAAAAAACCCTTAAATTAAATAGGAAAACTTAGCACTGAGGATGAACTAAGACATCACAAACAGAGATACTAAGTTGAATAACACTGGATAAAAAGGGAAGGCATTTTAGAAATGCTACAGACATCACCTCCCTCTCTCCTCAAACAGGCACATGTGCACTTTGTCAAATGGCTGCGGTGCCAGGTCTCTGGCACAGAGGGGTAGGCTTTATTCCCTTGGCAGGTAGTTTTGGTGAAGACATCACTGCGCGGTTGAAGGAGCAGGAGAGGACATCACTCCTTGACACAGCGGTCGATCCAGAGACACTGTTTTCACCTGCTCTGTCTCCTCCTATTTCCATCATTAGCAGATTTTCTGCTGTCAGTCAGCCCTGGTGCAGTGGGTGCTGCTGCAAATCCTTTACCTCTTCTCATCTCTCTGTGTTTTTATTTTAACTCCCAACTACCTGATTACAGTTTGTGTTATGGAAATAGTAACAGAATGTAAGAGAGGTAGAAGAAATGGGAATTGTTAGGAAATGCTGGACTTTATGAGGAGCAGTATTATATTTCAAAATCAAAATTATATTTCAAAGTTACATGTTCTCTTACGAAGCATAATACTTTATATATTGTGTATTTTTAGAGGATGTTCCAGTACCAAAGATTAAGGTTTTATTTTTTAACGGTTTAAAATTAAGTGTAAGATGTTTATATTGGCTAATGCATGAGAGTTTTTTCGATATCTCAGAAAAAAAAGGCTGATATTGGCATTGCACAGGTTTTAGCCATTTGGTAACACAGAGACAGTAGAGGAGGCATCAGCCCAGGAAGACAAATCAGCAGTAACTGAACATCCTTATGTGCTGAACTGCTGCACCTCGCGTGTTCAGCATCCCTCACTGCACCGTAACTGTGTGAGCTGCTTCTTACACGCAAGGACTGTCTTTCCCCTGTTTTTCTTGCCATGACACTTCTTCTAGGTGACCCATGACATGGTTTGTTTTGCTTCTAGTGGAGACACAGTGGGAAAAGCCACTCAAAAAAGTGTCACATCTGAAATTCCATCAAGGTGTGTTTTTTCCTGATACAGAAAAGCTATTGATGCTGGAAGATGAAGCATGAGATTAGGGGAGCTTTTGTTGCTCTCTGTTGGGCAGGGAGCAGGCTAGGGCTCTCGTGTTTCAGATTAGATGTCTCTTGGAGATTGATGTAGAAGTCCTGAGCTAGTGTGTATTTGGTTTTGTAGTTAATGTTGTACTGTGCCACACGTTATCCCTTTGGTTATCCCTTTGAGTAGCTCAGGGATCAAACTTGTATGATCCAGATCCCTGGAACAAGTGACGTGGACAAGTGCTAGTTCATAAGAGTCTTTTGACAGTACTTTTCTACAGGAAGGATGTTTGATTTGCCCCTTTTGGTAGTTTGGAAGAGAAGCTCAATGCATGCTTTTTTCTTTTTTTTCCCCCCTCTTTGGATGCCTCTTCAGGTGAACACTGCTGTTAAATCAGAACATCCAGAAAATAATTTTAAAATGAAAAGGAGTGCAAATAATAATAATAATAATAAAAAAGATAAAAAATGAAAAGCAAGAGGATAGCTGTTATTAAGAAAAAGAAGCCCCTTTATGTTCAAACCTCTCTCATAACACAGGAAAAAGTACACAGGGGCAGAGGAGAATAAGCATAAATATTTTATTCCTTTAATTCTGCAGGAGGCTTAAATTCTGCTTGTCCTAAAGAGAGTAAAAGTTTTTTCTTGGCAACTTTTCCTCTTGTTTTCTAAGTCAGTTATAGCTACTTAACATGTTTATTAGGAACATTTTTCGTGCTAGAATTAAAGCACTGTAAGCCATGAAAATACATAAAACTGTACAGGCATATCAGCTACGTCTCACAGGTTATGCAGTATAAGCCCCGTGACTTTTGTGGTTTTCTTTCTTGCTGTGGGCATGAAATGGTGAGGTAACCCCATGGTAAAGGGGCCTTCCACTAATGGAGGAGGAATATTTAAAAATATTCCCTAGAAACTGGGGTGTGGGAAAAGTGAGGCAATTAAGAGAAATCACTAGATATCCTGTCTTAACGGTTTATTATATATATTTTTAATGAGTATTTAATCTCTAATGCTGTGTGATGGATTAGAAAAGAGGGGGACTCAGGCCTCTTTCTGTACATACTTTTATGTTTCCCCTTCATTGAACATTTTCTCTGGGCAAATTGTTTAACTTGAGCTGGTTGGAGGTGTTCCAGCACAACAAAGCTCTGCAGAAAAATAACACTGGGTTGAATCCCAAAATGCAGATTGTCTGCATTGTTCTGTTTTGCAAAATCAAACTCAAGGATGAGTTATGAGGGGGGATGGGAAAGAGCCTTGTCTGTTCCTGTCCTCCACGATGTGCATCCCAGGCCCTGAGACTTGCCTGAGCTGTGTCTGCCACAAAGCCTGGGGCTCTGGGGCAGTCCTGCAGCTGGCTGGGCAGGTGGATGTTCAGCAGCTCTTTCAGGAACTGAATAAACCTCTGCTTTTGGAAATCTGAGTTTTCAGCCAGTGCGTCCCATGACGGTTGTAGCTCTGGAATAATATTCTGAGGACCTCATAGAAACTCTTCTGTTAGTGTGTCTTGCATCTTGCACTTGCCAGTTTTGGAGACCATCCTAGCTGCAAGGAAGCATCCAACCTGTGTGATGAGTTCAGAGCCCAAACCCACACTGTTGAGGGACATGAAAGACTTGTCATTGGCACAGATGAGATAAGATGGAGGTGGGAACCATTAGTAATGCCAGTTAATTCTGTGCTGGGTAGTCATTTCTAATGCCAGCTATGGATCACCACCCTTATTTAGTTAAGGACCAGCTATGTGTTGAATTCAGTCTCCTTGCCCAGCCCTTGGCTTCCCTTTCAGACGTCATCTCGTGTCCAAGTTGCATCCTTTGTTTTCATGGAGAAGTCTGGGAAAACTAGGTCAGTTTATCCAAGTAGAAATTATTATTTTATTGAGTTAACTCTGTGTTGACCTGCTGCCTGTTTGCCTTCTCAAAATGAACTCCCTTGTGTGGACAAAGTCTTGCCCTGGAAGTTGCAGAGCCCTCGGTAATCACTTCGATTTCAAATCAACAATAAAAAGGTTGCTTTTTTTAGTATCTTGCTGTTTCCTGGAAAAAAGTGTCTGTCTGCTTTACTCCTTGTATGATCACTACATCAGGTTGATCTGGTGTACTGTGAAAGTGCTTAATGTAAAAAGGTTATGTGCTTGCTTTACTGGGGATATTTAAAAGATCTTACGGAGAAATCAGGATTTGATGCCACTTGACCCTGTCTGACAGAATTAAGCTCTTTAAGCAAGTCCTGTAGCTACTAGCATGCCTTCTTTTTAAAATAATCTGGTCCACTTATTCCTGCTATTTTAGAACTTCAGTCCCAGACAAGAAAGCAATTTTTTTTTTTCTTAAATGAAAGAATAGTTGGAATGTATTTTAGAAGAACTTCTTTGGCATTGTACATAAAAGATAAGATATATCAAAATAGACAGTCTGATAATTAGGTACAGGCTTCTGGAGTGATTCATGTCATAACGTGAGTGCTGAAACAGCTGAGGTTACTGCAGGTGTGTTAAAGGAATTCGACCCCGTAATGCTGTGATGCTTTTGCCTCTACATAAAGCGGGAGTACAGATGTCCAGAGAGCCTGCATTAATAGATGAGAAGCAGTATTTGTGTGTGTGAATTATGGATGGAGCAATGTTCATTACATGTACAAACAGCAGCCTTTGTCTCCCAGTCACCATTTGCTTTGAAGAACAAAACCTGCTGCTGTCCCAGGCGCAGAGATCCTGGCCGTGAGCTGGGGCTTCAGCTGCTGCAGGTTGAGCCTGGCTGGGGCTCAGTGCCGAGTAACGCCATGCCTGGGCAGAAAGGGATCCGAAGAAAAACCTGGAATGGAAAGGCCTTACAAGTGCCTCAGCTCGTGGGTGTAGTGCTTCAGGGTGGGCAGTGAGATGCTAAAGCTGGAAGTGAATAAACTTGTTTACCTATGGCAGCAGCCAGCTTCAGCAGGGCTTTTATGGGAATCTGGTGATGTTGCCAGCCTGGCGCTCCCAGAGCCTGCTGGCTGGCTCTGCGCGGCTTTCCTGAAATCCTGAAATGGAAAGAAAAAGAAGTCCCCTGACCTCAGTCCTTACTTTCTCCTTCAGTTACAGTTTGAGAAAAAAGGACGATGTAATGTTAAGGAAAAGTACCCCACCCCAACAACAAATCTGCAGATTGTTTATTCCAATTGCTCAGCTCTCGGGAAGGCAGAGGACTTAAACAACACGCCACAATGCAGTGAGATGCAATAGTGTTGTTTGAGCGTGCTATTTTCCCATTTGATGAAGCCTTTCTTGTAGTAATATGCAAAACAGTTTTAAAAATAGGGACTGTTCTTTAAAAAATCCAACCCACCTGCAGTCCAAGGCCCCTGGCCAGTGCTGGCCCACCAGCTGTCTTGGACTGCATCGGTGTGAGACTTTTTTGGGCTGATCTTGCAGTGCTTTTAGGTCCTCCTGATTAAGTGGTACAGTTCTTCCCTTCTCTTGCTGCTGGGCTGCCTCTCATGGTGGAGCAGGTAATTTGGTAGCAGCTTCAGCCAGCTGAGAAGGAAGCCCAAGTAGGGAGGCTGAGCATGGCTGTGGGGCTCCTGCTCTGTCCCCCCTGCCCTCTGCTTTGAGGGCCAATCCTGGCACCTTGAGAGATGAAAATAACCTCCCAATCGCAATTCTATTTTATTTTGTTTTAGTAGTAGGAGTATCAGCAAGCCTTTGCCCTTAGGAAGGAATGTGTGTAAGTTCATAATGGTGTGTTTTCCACATTTGCTTCAGAGGAATAGGTAAACAGTGGCTGAGCTATTTCTTTGCTTTTATTATCCCTGGCCTAGTGGGAGGCCAGGGCTGCAAGCTGTAACGCAGGCTAACGCTGCGATTCAAGACTGCAGCTCCCTTTCTTAAAACATGCCGGGAACAACTGTTCCTCCGCCTTCATGAGCTCAATTTACGGTTGCGGGAGGCAATGTGTTCTTTGTGCTTGATGAAGTACACCGAGCACGCAAGCCTCTTCAGACGTGTTGTCAGTTGGCAGCTCTCTCGCTAGATGCACCTTTACACAATTGCACAAGGCACCAGGAGGTACAAATGTGAAATTTAGCCTTGGGGGCAAAACAAAGAAATGAAACTTAGGTATGAATGCGGTGTTATCCATCTGCAGATACCGATATTAGACCTGATCTCCCACTACGCTACTGTAGTTCTGCACTAATAGGACTCCGCTGCGGTCGGTGGAGTAGCACCACTGCAAGACAAAAACAGCAGTGGGGATAAGTTGGGGCTGTTATCTTAATTCTAGTAAATAATGTAGGAGTGAACCCTCTTTGGGGAAAGCTAGACTGTGTTCACTGCATGAAACCACCCATAATAAAATGGAGAAATGCAGTGGCACGCTGTCTTGGTATTGTTACTGAACTTCTGTTCTTCCTTCTGGGGATCCATTGCCCTGGGTCCTAAATGTCCATGTGCGAGCAAAGGGAATGGGTCTTCTAGCTTACCTCTGTTGTATTTTTGATTTTTTTTTTTTTGTAGCCTTTCCATTTGCTGTCCCGTAAAGTCAGTTTTGTCATACATGATCAGAATTTGTCCTGTAGCTGAGACTCAGTCATTACATTGAATGAATGCGCTTATTATGGAAAGCTGTTTAGTTGAAGGAGTCTGCTAATGGTGTTGTCAGGAAAGAGCTTGCAATTTGTCATGGTAGGTAGCTTTCCAGTTAAGTAAAACACAAGGCATGTTCTTTTCTTCTTTTTGTGTTAGGAGGAGAAATAAAATAGCTGCTGCAGGTTGAAGTGAAAGTGCTACAGTCTGGCCAGGCAGTGGGCAGGAATAGGGTGCAGTGTCTGGTCTTAGCTTGCAGCCATGCACTTCTCTGGCCATCAGCAGTCCTGGATAATGCCCAACAAATTGAATTGAGGACTTTGGATAACCCCAGCATCTCCCAGTTGCGAGGCATTGTACTACCATAACTGTCTCCTAAGAGAAATTCATGTAATATGTGTAGATGAGTAGACTGATTTACCTTTTGGTGACCCCAGAGAAAAAGGTCAGGTTCAGGGTATTTTTACCTGTAATCAGTTATCCATAAAGAGTTAGTGTACCGGGCTTCAAGATTGTAGCTCAAAAGGGCAGTTGCTTTGAGAAGGTAGCTTGAAAGGGCACTTCAACAGCTGAAATCAGATGAGACAGATTTAATGGCCTCTTAGTGATTTCTGACTGAAAGTTCAGAGTTTGAAATTTAGGGATTTTTTTCTTTACCTGGCCTACGGTAAAAGAAACTCACTATTGCTTAATAGAAATTTATTTTCAGGATGAGTACTTAGAAGTGTTTTTCAGCTGCTGTGTATACATTTGGTCACTTCAGCCATCAGGAAGAGAAAGAATAATCACATTGCACTTGTGGTCTTGTATATTTTTAGCTAATGTGTTAAGACATTGCAATTCCAGAAAAGCTGTCCTCTGGTTCCCCAGCGTATTTCTTATTAACCAGCTGCATGGAGAATTTTATCTAGACTGCCACAGAAGTTACTAGTAAATCCACTGGGATCTCAGCAGCCAAAACAAGGGATAGTAAGCACAATACTTTGTTTCCCTGAGGATTTGAGTTTCATGGGGATTCTGCTGCAGGCTGGCATTTCATGGTGGGTTACCTGCAGGAACCCAGTAAGTTTGGGAAACCTCCCTAGATGGAGTGATTGATTCTCAAAGCTCCTTCCCATTTCTGCACTGAGCAGGGAAGGGGAGGATGCTATTACTCTGCAAATCTGTTGCAAGTGGCATGGTAGATCTTAATAAAACTTGCAGGTTTTTTGTTGAGAATAAGAAAGTGACGGATTTCATGCAGAATGCTGAGAGAGACGGGGCAGGACAGGAACTAGGAGGGAATAACAGATGAGTAGGTTAACTCAACAGCAGCACAAGATGTGCAGGGACATTGCACGACCTGCCTATGGAGATGCTCCGTCTTGCATATGGGAATTTCTGACTATATTAAGTAACTTGAGGTGTTGCCCATGTGAAATACAGATAGAAATCTATCAGTGAGTAAATTTTGTCTGAGTCAATGAGTGTAGCTAGGCTATTTCCATTGCAGATGTGTTCGTGGATCTTCATGGGAAATATTAGTGATTTATTCTGCCTGCAATTGTTAATGCTAACAACCTTCAATGGCTCTTTAAGCATCAGCTGCTAAGAGTGTGTGGAATATCCTATTTCACACTGCCAATTAGTTGACGATAATAAAGCACTTTGAAAATGGAAATCACAGGGCAAATGCCATTTAAACAGTTTATCATTAAATGTATAATCACATCTCTCCACCTACTTTGGTTGCAGTATGGAGAGAGATGGTAAGGGAGACCAAGGTGTCTGCTTTCATTTCATTTTGTGGTATAGATATTGTGCCCTATACATCCTGGCTCTGACTCAGCTGCTTCTTGTGCTCTCTCCTCTGTCTGCCCACACCCACATACTGCAAAACACATTTTCTTCTGATTTTGTTCCACTTGTTTGCTGTACTTCTGTTTTTGCAACTTCTTCATTTCTCATTTATTCTTAGAACCTGTTCAGAGAGGTTTCCATGTGTATTTATGGAGTCCTGATTTTTATTCTTTGGGCAGTAATTACTGTGTTTGGCATGTTCTTCAGAACTTGAACCAGTCCTGAAATACTATAGTCAATATGAAGGTCAGCCTTAGTGATATATTCACACACTTGGAAACAGGTTAAGGGCTTTTGGTGTTTGGGCTTGTTTGGTTTTTTTGTCCTGTCCTTCTGCAACATTCAAGCAAAATCTGCCTGTAGAAACATTTGTTTTCCTTCAGCAGTAGTTTCAGGTCTTGGACTGGCAGTTCTAGATATCTCAAGTATGTTAGCTGCTCCTTTTGGCTTCTGGATGTCTTAAATCAATAATAAAAAAAAAAAAGAAAGTGAAACAATATAACTAATAATTTAAAATAAATAGATAAAAGAATACCAAAGGCATACCTTTCAGTTATTTTCAAGGGGTATTTTTCTCTCAGCCTGTTGTTGTGCATTAGCTTTTCAGTTCTGATCCTAAGTCTGATTTCAGTTGGTGTTGTTTTTCTTCAAGAGGCTAGAAACTCCTTTTTTTGCTCATTCCCTTTACTAATATTTCAGGAATGTTTCAATAGCAGGTGCCAAATTTCATGTCAAAAATAAAATTTTCAGTCTGATGGGAATCCTTGAAACCACAGATCGAGTTTCAGGCTAGTTAAATAAAGCTGTAGAGCATCCATTTGTATCATTCATTCATATAATGAAACCTGTTCTTATAACTCAGTTCTTGATATATTAACCCTGCAGTTATCCTCATACATAAATGGGAGATGTGTTGCTTTCGTCAGTTATAATAGGATATAACCATATAAATCCCCTGTGCATGAATGGAAAAATAGAGGCCCTTAGGCTATGGGTATCAAAGGTCTCCCCTATACTTACAATAGCCTAATAAGGTTATTTTGAAGGCATAGGTAATTACTCACAGACTCCCTATAGCCAATGATTCATTGTTCACTTCTGAAACATTTCGAAATGAATTATGTTTTAAACAAGCAAATTCTTGGCCTTCTCCTTTGGCGGGGGGAGGGAGGAGAGGGAAGAGAACTGGAGGGACACAAAATTCCACCATTTTCTGTGTTAAATAAAGTACACTGCTTGCTAGTTGAAAAGTCCCTGGTACTTGAAGCAATTTAAATACACTGCCACGCTTCTCGCTGCTTTGATTCCATGAACACCTATTTCTGAAATTCACATTTTGATGAAAATATTATTGTTGTCATTAATTTGATACTTAGAAAAGACTGTGGATCCAAGAGCTCAGTGCAATGAATAAAACAGTTGGAGTTAACTGTCCCTGGGGATAGAATCAATCACTGTTGTAGAAGAGGGTGACATTTAAAAAAGAAACTCAGAAGAAAATGTCATGCTTAAAAAATTAGATTTAAACACACTAGCTCCTGATTGATTTTTATTGCACTCAGATGGGTACACTGATTGATTATCAGCCTTACAAATGTTTAGTACCTTTCTCACTTCTCTAATAATCAGAATAATCTAATTTTCAATGTCATTTAAGTTACCGTATTCAAGGTTATAATAGATCATATTTCTAATAAAACATAGCAATTATGTCATGAATAATACAAAGCTGCAAGGCAGAGTTCAGATTCACCTTCCAAAAAAAAAAAAAAAAAAAAATCCACCAGTGGCTGGAAGGGCCTGTGTACGTGAAGGCAGCTGACAGGACGATGTCCTCTGGATTTGTGGTGTGTTCCCCTGTGGTTGAACTGAGGTTCCTTGCGCATTGACCAGAGCGGGTTTGCCATAGCTGAATGTTATTTCTCAATAGGAAACCCAGGGGGTGGCTTGAATTCTGTAATATATGTGCTTGCTCTATGCCTGGGGAAAAATGATAGCGTGCCAGGTGCTTATGAAATGTCTTCCATGATTGTTTCTCTGTGCTCCCTGTTAATTTTGATATGTGTCTGTAGAGAGATACTATCTCACTTAACTCGAGATGTTTTCTTGTGGCAAATGTTACCCAACAGCTGACATGGTTGATTTCTCTAAATCAGCTACAAAATATGCAGGTTTCGATGTGTTTTGATTTTGTAAGCCCCTCATACAACTGTGTACTTGCTATTGGCTTTGTCCATTAGAAATGAGAGGTTTGTGTTTGAAATGTGCTTTGCCTCCAATCGTTCTCCATATGTCAAAGCCCAGTTTTGGCATGGGAATTAGTTTTAAAATAGTTTCCTGGGTTTTTTTTTAATACTGAGCTGTTTTGCCTAAAAGAAATCATTATTTCATCTGGAAATCACGGCGCAGGAAAATCAGTCTATCTATAACTACCTGGTGTTCTGCATATTTTAATATGTTTGGCTTGCGATTGCACTGCTGTTAATGTGTAGACGGGAGTCTCACTGTTCTGATTTGATGGCTGTCGGTTTGTCAGGCATTCGTGTGTGGCTTTCAAGGTGGCTATTTTGTTCCTTTACTTACACTGGAGATGGGAAAATCAGCCTCTTTGAATTTTCCCATTTCTGTGCCTGCTGCCATCAACTCCTGGGCTTGGGAGCTGCCTGGGATGTGCAGCTGGGTGCTGGCTTTGACCGTGGGGTCAGAGAGCCTAGTTCAGCAGCAGAGCAATATCAAGGTTGCTAAGTCTCGCTTGTTTTGAGGTTTTCCATGGTGGGAAAGATGTCCTTATGGACTGCTATTCAATACCTTTAACCAGTTTATTGAAGAGTAATGCGTGGTACATGTGGGGCATTTATCCTGATGGAGCAAACTTGACTTCGGCAATAGGTAAGCGTTTTGCACATTTGACTAAAACTGTGCACAGCTGCTAACTTGTGCAGAATTAGAAATTTTTTAGCAGCTGCTTCTGGAACTGGAGAAGGCAGAGTGTGAAGGAGCCTTGCAAGGCTTGTGGGTTTCCACCCTAGCAAACAGCTTGGTGCTCCTGGAATCCCCGGCTGCAGTGCTGAGCTTTGGCCCCACTGCCGTGCGCGGCACCCTTTGCCTGCCCGGGCTGCCTGGTGTTCAGTAAGGGACGGATGGCCCTTACATACTGTCCCCTGGGAGAGCCAGCCTCTGCCCAGAAGGGAGAGAACTGGCAGGTCTGCAGCGTTCCTGCCTCAGTTCACCTCCCATTTCTCTTCTCATGGGGGTTTGCAAACAAAAGGAGTCTTTCTGCAAACCTACCTTGCGCCCCGCGCTGTGCAATTACTGACTTGCTCTGTGTGCTTTATGGTGCTTTTGAGGTTTGTTAGCTTAACGAGTAACTTCCAAAATATTTGGGGACAAGAGAAGTGTGGTTTTACAGGAATGTGAACTAACTGGAAGCACTAGTAGTTGTTGCTACAGGAACAAAACCAGTTAACTAGTACACAGAACTCTTCAAAGGTCACGGAGATCTCAGAGAGGCAAAATTGCAGTGATAGCGTTTCAAGTCATGAATTTATAGCTGATTAATCATTATAATATATGAAAGGTTCTGTCTGTCTATCTTTTGGGTGTCTGGGGAAACACAGGGTATGCAAGTAATTGGAAAAATTGCATTGCAAGCAGCAGGTTCTTCTCCACTGGACATGTTTGTGCCACCTTTGACAAAGGAATGTACAAACACTGGCTATTCCATGATTTTACTTGATTATCTAGAAACTGTCCAAATCTCTTGAGCTAGATCCCAGACCTTCTTAGGCCAAGCAGTAGCTGAGTTTTGTGGACCTGAGGGGCTTGTGTTTAAGATTGGCCAATTCTCTGCATTATGACATGCTTGAAATGATCCTGCTCAAGCAAGGAGAATTGCTGTGTGGTTACTAAATGAGAGCACTGAGGTCCTCAGAGAGAAGCCATTTGTGTCTTTCCTATACTTAGTTTCATCTACAGCAGGTCCTGCTTTCCTTGAAAAACACATGCGTCCTTCCTGCAACTTTTGCTTTGAAGCCCATCGCTTCAAGCAGAAGAGGAAAAGTCTATCTGAGGCTAAGGAAAAAGTGGCAAACCTGGGCTGAGGAGAACAGATTGAATGGGGCAAGAGATGATGTTTGCCTCTCTACCATCAGGTTAGGGAGCTGGACGTTTGAAGATAGGGGCTTGTCCTTAAACCTAAGGCAGCCAAAAGTGCCTCCGCCAGCCTGCGAACCCTGCCGCTGCTGCCTGGAGGTTTCTGGGTGTGGAAGTGCAAGTCCTGGCGTGTGTGCTGAGGGGACAGGGAAGCTGTCACAGGAAGATGGATTGGAGCAGACGTGCTCAGGTGTGGGTATGTGTTGCTCAGCCATCCAAGCAACGCTGAGACCTGGCTTCCTCACATATCAAGATACCTCTTTTTTTGTTCTCTTTCCCCACACCACCACTTTATTTGTTGTTGGTTTTTTTTTTTTTAAGGTTTTTTGAATTCCAGAATTTCTCACAGGGCAAGAGAGCTTACATACTGTCCCCTGTTGGGAGCTCCTAAATAATGCAGCCATCAAGTCAGAATTTAGTGCATAAGTAATGAAATTCATAACCTGAGTTTTCTACGGTAGCATTAACTGTGACACAGATTCATCACTCGTGTATCATCATTAAAAGGCAGTGGAATTGCATTGGGGATTGATGTGATCATATGCATGTAAAGATCAAGATACAAAAAGGTGTGACTTATGTAATATAAGCATAAGCTGTAATCCAAAATCCTTCCCACATGCGGTGTGACAGTTTCTGTTCCCAGAGCAGTGATGTTTTTTATATTTACAGGGTGAATCTGAATGTGTTTATATGTTTTTATTTAACTATTTTATACATAGTGTTGTCTTAATCTTTTTCTCTTTTTTTGAGTTGAATTGTACTTGTAGCTAAATCTGCTTAATAGTTCAGTGTTATTGAAATTCTTTATATGTTTGGAGCCTGTGTGTTGTACATCAGCACTTTATTACATTTTCTTACAGGGCATATAGAAGCACTGCTATGTCTAATGCAGTCTTAGTGAATAAAGCAAGAAGATAAATGTTATTCAGGTTTTATAATTATAATAAACGCTATCAGAATCGTATGAGAAAATTAATGATGAACAAATCCTGTTCTTAGTTTTCAGGGTGTGTTACTTCTTCCCTTCCTACCCTTTAGTGATTTGCACCCAAAAAGAAAGACGACAGAGCTGGGCCAATTTGGTGATGAGGGTTGACCAGCAGAGTTCTTCTCTGTTGGCCTTTGGAGGGGACAGGACTTCAGGGACAGCTGCAGAGGGAGCAGTGCTGGGGAGGAACAGGAAGATTGGCATGGTCCCTGCCAGACTTATCTCCTAGTCTGTGGGAGCTCTTGGCACCTGCTTCGAAGCCTGGCCTAAGTAATGCGTTCCACAAGGAGTTCAAAGCTGTTGAGGGAAGTAGCTGCTGGGGCCACCTGTTTGGCAAATTTGTCAATCAGCTTGTAGAGCTATAAGTAAACGTGACTTTCTGATGAAGGCTTATTGCTCTTTGCAGTTGTGTAAGAGTTTGCAGAATTTTCCAAGGAGCTCTTTTATCTCCCAAGTACAGCCGTGATTAGGATTTGCCTCTGAGGTGCAGTGACAGTTTGCAGCATTTGAGATGTACCTGTCAGCCCGGGATGTTTTTACAATGCAAAATACCATGCTTGTTCTCTGGTCTGGGATCCAGCAAACAAATCAGGGCACTGGCTTCTGGGGAATATTTGTGAAAGGAAGCAGAGGTGATCCAGTCTACCCCTCTAAACCTGACTACACTGCTAGCAATGAACTTTCACATGAAGATACCTTTTCAATCCACCCTTCCTGGCCTCCTTTGGGTCTGTGTTCTCTGAACACCAAAATTCCTGGTGTTCAGGGTTAGGCTTTAATCCAGTGCGGTGCTCAACATCCAAGCCCTGATCCAGCCAACCACATGACAGACTTTAGTGCAGGTTTGTCACACAGTTGAAGTCAAGATTATCCCTAAAATATGTGAATGATCTGGGTCAGAGTTCTCTCAGTTGCAAAGTCAAACCTTTAGTGAAAAAACGAGAGCTGTAGGAGTATGTGCCTAATGGCCTCATGAAGGAGAAACAATATTTGTCACATCTAGTCCTCGTTTTCTGTTACATACAATATGTATTTCTGTAGATGCCCCTGACTCTGATGCTTTTCCAGCCCACAGTTTTGTCTGCTCTTTCTGATCATTTGTGGTTCACTCTGTTGCATGTGGGAAGCAACCACAGAAGATGTGGAGATGGGCCTGGGGAACCCACAGGGGAAAAGAACTGGCACGGAGGTGGCTCTGTGCTTCCCTCCCAACAGCACAGATAGATGCACTTTCTGGGGCAGGACAGTACAAATAAGAATAAGCAGATCTTTGGCCATCCAAAAATCCCTGGCTATCCTCACATGTGCCAAAACCCACCAGCCGCACCCTCCGAGTTTAGGGCCTTGTTTTAAAATATCATGAGGTTTTGAACACTAATGATGTTAGGATTGGTTTTATTTATCCAGTAACATTTAGTCTTCAGGGTGTTTAATATTGACATGGGGTCTCGGGGGAAAGGAATTGATTTTGCTTGGCTTTGTTGTAAAGCCTTATGCATCTGGTTACACTTAAGACGTTAGCTTTAGCTAACAACAAGTCTCTTGATAAAATTCACAATTACTGGCAATACTGTGGACATAGACTTATCTCCTGGGCACGTTTTGTAAAATTAAGCTATTTTCATTAAAAGAACAAAGAGTAGCATGGTGATGGAGCAGCTGTCATATTTTATTACAGAACACAAATATGTGGGAAATCAATTACAGCACGAGTGCTGCATGATGCATATTTCCAGTAATCCCCCACGGCCGGGGGAAGGTAGAAGGCTGATCTGAGTGTAGAAGCAGATGGCAAGCAACTTTAGATAGCTTCACTGCCATTTTTACTCTTTCAAGTGTTTTGTGCTTTTCCTTTGATCTTTAGAACTTGAGTTTAACATGTTTCATCTTCTTTCATTTACTGTTTTCACATTTAACTTTCCTTTTAAGTAACTTTTGCTTGGTGGAGCTTGTATTAGTATGGGAGTTTGTTGTCTTCCATACTGAGATATTTAAGAAGAAAGACAGTTGCGGTCTTTTTTTAGTGTTGTTCACATCCAGTGAAATACCAAATGCATCACTACAGAGAACTTCACTGTTCACCATGCACAGCTGTAGTGATACAGGGAAAAAAGTCCCACCTCACAAAGTTACTGAGACACAATATATGTTACGTTGCAGTAGACTTCCTTGGAAGTTAGGTACTTGGAAGTGTGATGGTATCCCCAAAACAAACACCAGTGCAAGTTTGGTTTCATCATTACCCATTACATTTAATTCTTAAATTATTCTTGAATAACTATGCTTGCATTACTGCTCTCTCTGCATATAACATTCTTCACTTAAAATAATTCACATCCAGTATAAAAGCACCTTGCAGTGTTTTGAAATAGAGCAGCAAAAGCAGCATGGGTTGATCTGAATAACCCCATGTGATCTGTATCTCTGCTTTTTTTACAGCTGTCAGAAATGATAGGAACAAAAAGAAGAAGGAACCTTCAAAGCAGGAGTCCACAGAAAACTATGAAATGACAGCAGAGTTGGATGATCTCACTGAGAAGATCCGGAAAGCTCACCAGGAAACCTTCCCCTCACTCTGCCAGCTGGGAAAATACACTACAGTGAGTATGGTTTGAGTCACATACGTTCTGGATATGCCTGGAACTGACATGAGTTTTGGAGGCTTCAGGCATTTTAAATAGATGCAGTAGTAGATGCACTCCTTGCACCTCCTTAGTCATGAAAAAACACAGGTATGTGTGCAAATGCATGCTGGGGAAGAGAAATTGCACTTAACTGTAAGCTTTACTTAGTGCTATCACGAGAGACTGACTGAAGGATTAATCCAGCCAAATGACGAGCTCGGAGTCCATGAGTCAGTTACATTCCATCATTCATTAGAAATTTGTTGGCTTCCAAAGACGTGATCTCTGCTTGTGCGTCAGCAGATTACAACTTTGCAGGTGTAGGGAGTTCTTAAATGCTGCTGGATTACTGGTGATAGTCCCAAAGCTACCAAGGTCAAGGAAAATATGAAATATCTAAGTAAGTCAGTTTCCAAAATGCTCATTTGCAGTTTGTTCCTACAATCAAAGAATATCCTGAGTTGGAAGGAACCCACAAGGATCATCGAGTCCAACTTCTGGCTCTGCAGAGGACAACCCCCAAAATTACACATCCTTTCTCAGTCTACTGAAATACCACAAAGCAGCAAAAACGTCTGCTGCTTTTAGAAAGGAAAAATCAGCCCACCCTATCAAGAAGTTCAGTAACTGTGGGAATTTCTCCAGAGATGAGTCAGGGAAACCATTTTTTTTCTGTATGTGTTTATGTTGCTAAGTACAGGGAAGTTCGGTGATATTTATTGATGTCAGAGAAAATTCAGTGTCAAATTTGTAAATGCAGTAATAAAAAAGATGCTAAAAAATAACTCTTAGAACCTTACCAGTGGAGGAATGACTTTGCTGGGTCTAATCTTGTTGTGGGTTGCAGCAGCACTGGCTGTTTCAGCGGGATGTGCAGAAGGTCCTGAAGTAGTCAAGCATGTACTCTCTTTGCTGAGAGCAGGAGTTCAGGAGTGGCATGCCTGGGGCAAGGAGGCACCTGCCTCCATGGTCCTTGCCCTCCAGCCCCAGCTGAAGATGTGGAACCGAGCCCCAGAGTCTTTGAGTAAATTTTCTGCTATTGAAACAAACATTAAATTTCTCAGAGTGATGTAGACAAATCCCCGTGTGGCATCAATATTCACTTTTTTGGCGAGCAGGATGCTGTTTTATGGCGTACTCATCTATTTACAAAACAAAGTGCAAGGCTCAAAACTCTCAGGTCTACGTGTAAGACTTCTTATTTAAGTGCAATAAAAGCAAGCACATATGGTGTGATGTTAGGAAAAAAGTGTGGTTTTCATGTTGCTGAAAGTATTTTCACAAACCTTTTTCACATTTAATTCTGAGACCCACGTAAACTGGTTAGGGCTGGAGAAGATGCCTGTCCTCTGCATGCTTCTCTGGTCCTAGTCCTGCTTGGGTGGGATGTAGTCAAAGCAGTCAGTGTAGGCGTGCTGGTAAATATTGCACAGGCAGACCCACAGGGACTAGCGCAGCGTGCGAGGCTGGAAGCTTGGAAGCAGCCAGCTGGTGACATAACTGAAGGCAAAGCTGGAGACAGTGGGACTCACAGTGTGTCTTCAAAGAAATTCCTGGCTTAATGCCCTCCACCCCTCCTCTCTGCATGTGCTGTTGCATCCTTGTCTTGGAGTGAAGAATCTTCCCAATCTTCCAAACAGGCTGTCACACTCCTGCAAATCCAAGAGTGCCTCTGAGTAACTACGAAAATCTTTCCAGTTCAAAGACAGTGAGTTTATGCCGTGTAGGAGAGGTGATCGTATGTCCGCAGCTGGGACATGTGGCCGGGCTGGTACGTGTGCCAGGGTTTATTGCTCCCAGGCTGCCTTGCAAGTGGCCTGGTTATCCCAGAGTAACCTATCAGTGTACTTCCCAGCAGGAATGTGTCGGTATGTACTTATATTTTCTCTCTGAGTTAGCAGAGTGCACTGCAGCTGATGTGATGTGGTACTGCATACTGGTAGTTGCCAAAGACCCTGGAGGGATGAAAGATAAACCTGGGCACCTCTGCGCTTGCATTAGGTATTGGGTGCTTAAGTATCATTAATATTTTAGCTCTTGAAATGATACAATTGGATGAAATTGGAGCGGGTCTTGTTGCATATCACACCCACCACTGATGCATTTGTCCTTGGGCTCCTTGTGACTCCCATGATGAATCTGTGTACCTGTTGGAATATCAGAGCCCTTACTGACAGCACCTGGATCCCAGTAGTGCATGGATGAATCTGGTCTGTATATGGAGCACAAGTAGCCATGACCTGACCACACTCTCTCTGAGGCTGGATATTGGTCATTCATATCTCAGGCCAGATCAGACAGCTCGAGGAAAGAGATTTCTTGTTTTAGCATTGGTCTGTTGGAAGGCTACAGCAGTAGACTCTGCATGAGGCCAAGGTCCCTCCATGGTTTGGTCATGGTTTGGTGCCATACAAGTTTCAATGATAGAATTACACTGGAAGAGTTATTTTTGGCTTACATTGAATCTTTGAGAATGATGCAGCTTACTTCAAAAGGTGCATCAAAACTAATAGAAGTGGTGTTAAATACTGTCTTCCTACTGCATTCTGATGGTCTCTGTGTGAAATGTAGGGCATTTAAGTCTCTCATGTAGCTAAGCTCTGGCAGCTACTCCAGCTTTTTAGGTAGGAATTCAATGTTAATTCATTTTTATTAATGCTGCCTCTGCCCAGATGTGGCAGGGACAGAGTACCGCTGGGGCTGGACTAAGGGTCATCCTCACCTCCAGCTGCCTGTCAGCCCAGGAGCAGGGAAGAAGCCTTTCTGCAGCAGTTGAGGATATAGGAGGATCTGGGATGTGGAAGGTTTGTGTGCTGGTCAGAGGAGCACAGCTGCTGTGCCTGGACAACACCACCAGCTGCTGATCAAATGGCAGCACTCTGGCAATAATCTGAGACACTTTAAACAGAGACCAGAAGTCAAATAAAAAAGAGTACGCAGTCTTTTCTCTAAATGCTGAGTCCAAGGGGAGCTAGAAACCTACACCATTCTGGTCTTCTTGATAGTAACAATCTAGTATAGGTAGAAGATTGCCACCAGTCCTGCTTTTATGCCCGCTTCTGCAGGCTGTCAGTCATGAAGCATGGCGCTCTCACACTAAGGAGCACACAGATTGCTTTTATAACCTTAGAGTTTTTAATTTAATTTTCTAAGCGAGGGGTGAGAAGTGAGTGTATTGAACCAATGTGGATTCCCTTGAATTTCATTAGCTTTGCACTTGCGTACTGGTGGAAATGGTGGATGGGAGAAACTGTTCTGCAAGCGTGTCTTCTGTGTGCCTTTGGCTGTGTGATCATTCAGACTGTTTTAAAACAGGATTTTGTTTGTTGCTAAAAAGATCAAAGAATTTTAAGCATAAGAGTGTGAAGTAAAAAAGGCCCTACAGCGATACAATAGAAAAAAATTAATCTGTTCAGATGTTTGGCTTGCGTATCTGGCTCCTCTCGCTCTTGAGTGCTGCAGCCTGCATTTTCCAGAGGGAAAGGTTACATGGTGATTTTTTTCCCCCCTCCCACCCGTTGTGTATTTTTACCTGTTAAAAAATGGTTTCTGAGAAGCATTTGCAATTAAGGAGGTTTTTTTTATATCCATCTGCTCTTTAAAAAGAAAAAGTGTCCCTATCTGTAATAATTACCATACTTTGCATAGTTAATACAAGTCTACTTAAAATAATGGGAGAATAGCACTCACATTAAATTCCCTGGGTCATTTGATTTAACAGTTGCATTTGGTGGGCAGTGACTAGTATAGTTCTGCCAATGGTGAGAATCAGCAAGCTGTTTAAATGTAACAGATTCCAAGAGTCCATCATAAATAGATCTGTTTTATTACTGTCATCCAGGTAAGAGAGAGTGCCGTAGTAATTTCTCTGGAGATGTCATACTTTATAGTATAATTGAGTGTAACTACACTGCTTGTCCCTTGAGACTGGTATTATTTGTAAGTCTACAGCTGTGTTACATCCAGCCTTGTGATACAGGGAGGATAAAACAGAAAATAATTTTGGCTCTGCAGACCCTTGCTGCGGGTTCGTTCATCTGGGTTGCTGGAAGTGAGGAGGTTTCACATCTCTGCAGCATTCAGTCCTTTGTAAGTGCTGGGGTTGAAAGTTACATGACTGTTGATCTGTGCCATTGCAGAGGAATATATATCTGAACCTAAATATCTATATATAGATATATTTCCTCGTGCTGGTACTGAGCAGAAACGTGCTGTGGTCCTCAGTGAACTTGCTGGAGCTGGAGTGCATTGCTGCTTTTACTAAAGAGGCATCGAGAGTGTTCTTGATTAGGGCAGAGTGCCCCTGTGAGCCTTGTTTCCTTTGTAAAGTGGATTTTAAAGACAGTAGGGATTCTGCTACTGTGTATGTTTCTACGAGTACCTCATCCCGTATCGTTAATGTGGAGATAGAGCAGCCTGCAATGAAAAAACAAAAATGATGGAAAAAATGGGATCATTTTATGTGGCAAAAATGGCTGTTTAATTGGATTTCATAGCAAGGTTGGGCTTTTCCACTGATAAAGATGCCACTAGGGTGTATTACAGTATTGTTCCACCATATGTGCGCTGGTGCATAGGCCTGAAAAACATGTGAGACTGCTCCTGGAAAAGACACCCAAAAAACCGCTTCAGTAAAATATTCAGGAAAAGTCATAGCATCTGCATCTTTTTCACGGCATGGATAGAGGAGATCCCCAGGCAAATTTAATCAGAGTTTCTACTTCTACTGTGCATTGTTTTAACCCTGTGTTTTATTGTTCAACCTATACACTGATTTTGAGTTAGTTTTGGGGTTTAGATATTGAGGAATGCTGCTAAAAATTCAAGGTTTTTGCTGTGACACTTGCATTGACTTTATTAACAGATAGAATGTTAAAACTCTTAGCATGTCAAAGATAATGTGTAAACCACATTAGCTCCAACGCTGAGGGATCTGGCACCTGGCATAATAAAACACCTGGATATTTTATATTTTATATTTTATATTTTATATTTTATATTTTATATTTTATATTTTATATTTTATATTTTATATTTTATATTTTATATTTTATATTTTATATTTTATATTTTATATTTTATATTTTATATTTTATATTTTATATTTTATATTTTATATTTTATATTTTATATTTTATTAACTGCCCCTTCTCTTCAGTTTGCATAATAGTGAGTTAGATTTACATTTGTTAAGATGGCTGTGCATTACTCTTAATAGAAGACACGTCAAACTTCCCATCTCCAGCACTGCAGCATGATAAAGTAACCTCATATGATACTGATGAAGATTTCGTTCACACTTGCTGGTTTCATGCAACGTCTTTTTTTCCAGATGGATACCCTATTGTAAAATGATTTCCTGCTTTAGGCTCTGCTTTGTGTAGCTCTCTGCTATGCCATCTTTCTATGAACTGGATAAACTGCCTATTAAATTTAATTACAGCCTGAATGACTGCACATCTTGATCTTATTTTTCCTCCAATGTACTGTATTTCACCAAGGTCCTTGAGGATGAAATAAAATAAATCTGAGGGATGCATACTCCAGTAGCCAAAAGAAATGTTTCAAAGGGCATTACAATGACTGTTAACCCATTAGTTTTGGACCATTTTGAAGGCAATTCTTTAGGTTTAGCATTATAAAGACATTTTCTTCTATTTTTCCTTCTGTCACTTTAAAAAAAAACACAAGCAACAACAACAAAAAAACCACCACCACCAACAAAAACAAAACAAACAAACAAAAAAAAGAGGATGTTCCCAGAATAAAAATTCAAATAGAAATTATGAAATTAATTGATTATCCCTTAAAAAGAGGGGTAGCAGGAAGGAACATTTATGCTCCTTTGAACTGTGCAGCATGCTTAGAAAATATTTTTTTTCAATTAGAGCCTAATGTAAATATTACTGGCTTGAGTCTCCACCCTCTTCCAAGTGAGAGGGAATGTCGGGCTGGCAGTGCATTGCGGGCCCATCAGGTTGTGGTGATGTCTTGTGAAGGCAGCCCCGTGTCCTTCTTGTGAACTGAAGAAAGCTGACAAGATGATGGCTTCACTGGTTTCCAAGGAGGTGGACGTCCTCCCCATCAGTAGTGGTAGTGACAGGTTCACTGTAGATGTTTCCTCCAAGGAAGTGTGATCTCTGTTAATTGATTGCTTTTTGATGGTTATTTAATCTGCCATGTCTGTTAGACTTTTAGGTTGAGACTCTGCTTATTTAACTTTAATTTAAAAGTTAATTTAACATTTTAACTTCAACCAGCTAAGACTGAGGCAGCTGATCACATCGGCTTTGTCAGCAGCTGGGGAGAAAACCATTGTCTGAGAGAATTTTCCTTTGCCTGCCTCAAGCACCTATTTGGAGTAGGGGGCCCTTTTTTTGATGGTGTCTGTCTTGGTTAGTCAACAAGGTCAGATAAGAGGTGGAAGGGAGAAATTGCCTTTGGTTTTCTGTGGCTGCAGTTCAACACCTTTTCCAGATTTGTTACCAGCATATTTTTAGTGGTAAAACTCTTCTTGCAGTGAAGAGGAGATTCCCCAGAAGCTGAAGGCAAATGCAATGTACGCTAACCTTGGTGGCTCATGAAAAAGAGAAAGGGGACATCACCATGCTGGCTACATCCTAAACAGCATCAGTTCAAACGCTGGCAGCATGGGAATACGCTGCACAAAGGGGTAGGAGGAGAGGAGCTTTGGGTATTTCAGAGCTCCTTTGTAACCGGTTCCTTGTCACTCTGTGGGAATCATGGGTGGGTCGCGATCAACTCACCAGGTCTCTTCGTGACAGCAGCTGTTGTTGGGCTAATGTCAACTGGGTCACAGCATCTTCTGAGTCAGCTGGTTCTTGGCTGACACATTCAGCTTTTTAAAGGCTTAAGTGGTTATTCTGAATGTATGAAAACATTAGTTTAACGTTAGTTTAACCACAAACTTAATACAAGTTTGCTACGCATCCTAGCAGACTTTTTGATTGAAACAGGTGAATATATAGAAACCTACAGTCTCTAAAATATATTGTCTCTGAAAGATGCCACTGCAGTGTCCCTGTAACGTTTCAAGCAGTGGGGTATATGTCAGATGCACCATCAAATAAGCATATAGCATTCATCAACACACATGGGGTTTTTCTTAACATCATGTAAAGAAATGCTCTTGTAAGTCATGGGAGACCGTAGCTTCAGAAAGCTGTTGCAGAGCCACAGAGCAGATAAATTAAGTAGAATTAATTTGGTAAGACCTTAAGTATGTGAAACTGTGTTCCAAATATTGTGCTGCTTTTTTTCAGATGAGGACCCAATATTCTTCTTCCACTATTCATTTGTATTTTCTGGGGTACAACTGTAAATTGTCTTTCTCAATGCACTTATTATATAATGGCAAGGAAGAATAATGATGGTGGCATTTGGAAATGTTTAAGTTCATTTGTATTCCGTGTACAGATGGCCTCTGCAATCATAAGTAACAGAGAAATATCCAAGGAATTTTCAGGCTATTAATCCAAGTTTAAAACCACCAACATCCCAACAGCAAGCTGCAGAAAATGCCTGGAATGTTAATAGAAAGTACTTCTGGAAGGAAAAGTTGGTTGTTGTTTCCTTCCCTTGAAAGCCTTTTACTGAAAGGGACATGTTGACTTACGGTGCCTTCTGTCTGTCTTTACAGAACTCCAGTGCAGACCATCGAGTTCGACTGGACCTTGGGCTTTGGGACAAATTCAGTGAACTTGCAACAAAGTGCATTATTAAAATAGTGGAATTCGCAAAGCGATTGCCAGGCTTTACAAGTTTGACCATTGCAGACCAAATAACTCTACTTAAAGCAGCCTGCCTGGACATACTGGTAAGTATTTTTAACGTCATTGTTCTCCTACTGATGTATTTTCTGTTCTTCTTTTTACTGTAACTGACAGGGAGAAGGGGTCGAATACTGCCTGGATCTTATGGTTGCAAAATTGAACTTACCAGGTAGTCAGGAGTGGACTGTAGCACACCTGACAGAGGTGTGTTATGTGGGATGAATGTGCTTTTCAAAATAAGTCCTTACAGTTTGTGGGTCTCAGTAAAAAGGGCATGTTGTGGTATGTGGCAGTAATTTGTGCCAGCGTGCCAGTGCTGCAGACGACTGTGAAAGTGGCTGCTGTAATAGACTCAGTACAGATTTTAGCTAAATGTAATTTAATTTTAAATAAGCAAACATACAACCTGCAGGAGGAAACTGTGCAGGTGGGCTGGAAGTTTTTCTCCAGACCTTGCCTTGCCACTATGTCAAGGCAAGCTGTCTTTCTCTCCCATTGTCTCCAGTTGTTTCTGTCATGCTGACCTTCAGAGAAGCCCTCTGGGATCTCAGCATTTCCTTATCAAGACCTTAGAGGTTTTCAGGCTTTTAGTGGCAAATATGCTTCTTATTATCGGTTGTAGCAATAACTTTCACAAAACAGTATTTTCAATGTAAACTTATTTTAAATGTTTCCTTCTGACCACAGACCTTCAGGTCTTCATTTAGTCAAGCATGGCTAGCCAAGAAGCCCATCGTAGGATGGCTACTGTAGATACATTTTTGGCATGACATAGGAGTTTAAACTACAGAATTTGAAGTTGAAGTAATTAGTCTTGGAATTTCTAAAAGTGCATTGCTTCAAACAGGATCATGTTAACTGCTGTGACCTTTTCCTCTTGTTTTGTCAAAAACTGTTTGGAAGAATTGCATCAAGACAGGACATCGATGAAGGAGGAAGAGGATAGGAGAGGGGAAGGGATATTGTTCTTTGCCCTGTAGAAAAAGGGAAGGTAGAGGTTGCCCTGCCATGCTTGAGAGTCACCTCTTGTTATTCTCTTCATCCTGGTGCTCTTTCAGAGTTGGCCATCTCCTTGTTAAAGAGAGTGGTCCCTCTGTGGGGCAGGGCCATTTGTTACCAATTGCACTGTACCGCCGGCTCTGTCCTGATCAGACACTGTTACGTTCCCCTTACACTGAAAGGCAGATAGTAATCAATAATCTGAGTGTATTCTGCCAGAGGTAGGGGACAGGAAGAGCTCTATTGTAACCAGTAGCAAATAGTTAAGACAGAAACTACCCCAAAAAAAGTAAGGAGGAGCCAAGATATAGCAATAATCTGCACATCTAAACTCTTTACCCCTAAAACTTCAGCCTTTAAGCTGCCTCCCTCTGTTTACTTGTGCCATGCCCTGGCTCCATAGCTGCTGGGAAAAAAAATACCCTAATTCTTTAATTGCTCAGGATCCTGCAAGCTCCTGGTGCACTTTTTGGGTTGAGTAGTGGGAGCTTGCCCTGGGAGCCTCTTGCACAGGGTCCCCTTAGAAGCTCTACTCAGTGCTTCCATCCCCAACACCAGCTGGGCAGTACCAAGTATTGAGGGGAGCCTTTCTGTTAGGGATTTTATCTGAAGTGCCTCGATAAAGGCACTTCACAGCCTTTGATCAAAGTGATTGCCAGAAAAGAGAATGAAGCAGGTGATAAACGGTGACTTTATTTCAACTAATAAATGGATAGAAAAGGTTGATTCTTCCATGCAAGTCACCTCTTTTACTTTGTGGCCATGTGGCAGCCTCCAAGCTCTAGTTATAAACTTTACTGAGGCCTGTCACTCCTGATCACCTGCTCGTTCTCTTTTTCATTTTTTACGAAGCCAGAGAAGGTGACACATCTTGAGTGAGCAGGGCACAGCAGGCGCCATAGCTGCCCGTGGCAGGGAGGAGCTGAGGCTTTTATAAAACAGGAACAGATTCGACATGGTTGCTGTGAATAGTCCTAAGTTTCCTGTGTGACGTTTATGCAAACTTTATGTGTCTATTTTATGTGCTGCTTAAAAAGAAAATGGGATAATTACCATGACACGGTAATGCGTACTGCGCGCACCGCCTGTGAAATGCTGTACCCATTATACCCGCATCACCTGTGCATAATCAGAATTGCAATGCCTCTCTCTATCTTTGTTTAAGCTAAACTTCAGTACTGGAGCAGTGTTTTAATAGCACTTATTTTTCCCCCAACAAGCCAGTTGTTCTAGTTATGAGCGTTTCAAACGTTTCATTTGGTTGTGCCCTGAGACGTGGAGCGAGCGCTGTTTCCCCTCCTGTTGCATGAGCACCCACTGCCAGTGTCGGCCTGTGGGCTGCTGTGTGAGCGCTGCCGAGCGGGGCCATGAGCCTCACCAGTGTGCACTCATGATCCTGGTGCTGTGCAGTTCCCTGGGTGTGTTCCCAGAGCTGTGGCACACAGGGTGGGGCTCCCAGATAGGGTGGCCAGGTTTCCCTGCCAGCAGGACCCTGGCTTCACTGTCCATCTGCCCTTCAGCACCAGCTATGGGGAGTCTTAAGCGTTTATAGACTGTGCTGAGGGCTCTGCTCTGGCTGTGGGTGCTTAAGCCCCTCTTAAACAGGCTGATAAGGGAAATGGTGCCAGAAGCTCAGTAAACTCTTCTGGGTATGTGCCAAAGAATTGTTTTATATACAAACAAACAAAAACTCTGGAAGGGAAATAACATCAAGCTTTGCAAGGCAGCTGGAGGCGCCAGCTGAGGATCGTGGAATTTATATCTGCTCTGGTTCCAAAAGTTTCAGGGATAAATACTACTAAAATTCAGTCAGTAACCCTCATAAAAGGGAGTGCTTCTGTCTGCTGGTACACTGGCTCAGCAGCAGTTGAGCATCCCCAGCCTCACTGAGCTCTGGCAAAATGAATGTGGAAAGGGTCCAGAGTCCAGCCTGTCTTAAATCCAATGGATAAAAACTGGAGCAGTCCTTGAATGCTAATCCTTAATGATGTAATTCTTGCTTTCTGTTGTAAAACTCTGTGAGTTAATGTTAGGAAGGCATTTGTGTGTGCAGAACAACCAGTGCTCATGGGATTTGGCAGCACCATAGGACATCATTGTTTCAGTCACCTGCCTGGGTTTCTCCTCTTGGGGAACTGTCCCAGCCGGCTAAGGCAGCTAATGTCTAACAACAGGATTTCTTAAAAAAAAGAAACAAGGCCCAGCTTCCTTGCCTTACTTGATCAGTTTAAAAGCAATAACAACTCTGTGGTAGCAACAGTTTTGTAAATGCAACTTTCTGGGTGACTTTGGTTTTGTGCTTCTGGTAGGGTTTTCATTTTGTTCTTTATAGCTGGCTCACAGGAACACCTAATTCTTTAGTATCTGAATATTCCTTAAAACAAAGGATCCTTTAATCACAAGAACCATATTTATGGCTGCAAGTGGCATTTGAGAGCAGAGTGACAACTAAAATACTTGGCTCTGTTACAAAATCTAAACAACATTGAGGACATTAGGAGTTCAGTTTAAAATGGAGAAAGATACCATGATTTCTTATTTTGAAGTGCTGATGTTTCCCATATGTTCTTCAGTGAATATGAGTTTGAAATCAGCTTCACTTTGACACTGGAAGTTTGCCCAAGAACAGTTTAGCAGCGAATCAGCAATATCCATGGCATTTTGCAGATTTTTATGAAGGACACAAATATAAAAAAAAAAAAAAAAAAAAAAAAAAAAAAAAAAAAAAAAAAAAAAAAAAAAAAAAAAAAAAAAAAAAAAAAAAAAAAAATAAAAACACCATTCCAAATGATCTGTCTTAGAGTTTAATAACAGTGTGTTGTGGGATAATGTCAAAGGAATGCAGGGGAAACCTGAGACCCAATTGCTGCAGTCAAGCTAAGTGCATTGCTGAAGACACATAGTTGATCTTCAGCTGTGCCAGTGCCCGGCAGAGCCACTCAGGGTGCAAAGCATTTGGGGTACGAAGGCCTGAAGTGTGCCTTTTGCAAACACCTGTCCTACTCGCTGCCTGAGCCTGGAAGTAGCTAAATCCCGTGGGACCTTTATGTTTCACAAGGCCTCGAGGTCGCCTTCTGTGCATGCGCACAGAGAGTGGCTCAAGGCTGAATAACCTAACCCGAAATTCATTCCTGATGAGGATCCAGCCTGGAAGTGTTTCTCTGCATTAGGTCTGGGGAGGCAGTGATCTGGTAGCTCTTTGCTGAGCACCCTTAGCATACACCCCCAAAAGAAGTGGGGCTTACGGCACTAGGAGACAAGCACAGAGAGCTTTGCTGCAAGGGAGCCTGCAGCCTGCTGTAGGATGGGAAGCATACCCTGGGCCTCTGGGTTGTTTGGGATCACCACTCCAGGGTACTCCAGTCCCTCTGGGCTGTGAGTCTCTGGGCAGTGCAGCGCTGGCAGCTGCTGTCCAGACTTGCCGTCTGAGGGAGGATCTGGAGGATCTGTATTTGCCAGCCCTGCTTGGGCAGCTGCCGGGAAAGCTGCAGGCAGCCCTTGGAAAACACCCCGGCATTGCTCAGTTTAGCTCCAAGTCCTGCTCTACTAATTTGTTGGGCTGGGAGTCCTGAGGGTGTGGAGGGGAGGAGCTCTTGTTGCTAAGGCTCATCAATTAAAACAGCATTGGAATAAAAGAGGCTGCCTTTCCTCCTGGCCAAGCTGAGGGAAAAATCAGTACCCAGTAAGAAGTTCCCTGTTCCTCCAGAAGTTGGATACTTGATCTTTGCCAGCCACACACACTTACTGGAAAGCAGCTGCTGTATGTGCAGGCCTCAGATAGGAAGAGATGCACTCCAGTTTCTCTTTCTTGCCATTAGAGAAGGAAAACAAGTAATCTTGGGTTTCATAATAAATGCACAGTTTTCAAACCTCTCTTTTCTTGAAAACAATCTATTCTTAATGTTTCTTCTTGCTGTACAATCTTTTAATGATTTAAAAGGGCAACCCACAGTGAACTTCAAGGGAGAGCACAGCCAGAGGTTACTGGCAGTGCCGAATGTGGTAAACATGCTGCCTCTTATTGACATGGTGCCTTGCTTTATAATGTTAATTTTTGCTAATGATACTGAAATACACATTGGCTATTATATAAAACCTTAGGAGCAACCAGCAGCCTTTTAAGATCACTTATATTAGTGGGGAATTTGTGGTCACTGAAGAATTCAAATGCTCTGTGTTTGTATTTGTGCCTCTCTTGGTCACTGATTCAAGTAATGTCAAGAACTTACTCTAACTCAGGGGTAAGGGAATGATGTGAAACCACATAGAGGTTCATTGGTTCAGTGTATACCCACAATGTGGACAAGATTATTGCTGAGATAGAAAATGGTTGAAGATCCTTCTATAGAAGTACATCCTTACCAAGGAACTGAAGAAGAGAAATACGAGCTTCCCTATAGGTCCCTTACAGACTGTGTTCTCCTCATTCTCCTCCCCACTTGTTTGGAGCAGTGTTGCCAGGCAAAGATGAAAGTGGGAGAACCAAGCCCAGACTGGTCAGCTGCCAAGTGCTGGGGCCTCTGAC
Source organism: Empidonax traillii (assembly GCF_003031625.1). Taxonomy (NCBI): domain Eukaryota; kingdom Metazoa; phylum Chordata; class Aves; order Passeriformes; family Tyrannidae; genus Empidonax; species Empidonax traillii. The sequence goes on from NW_020955274.1 coordinate 1,885,859, forward strand.
TCAGAGCCTCGGCAGCTATAGGAGTAATTAAGTTCTCCCAGTGCTCACTTATATTCATGTAAATCTTTTCTGTTGAATCTTTAAAACCAAGTAGGATGGCTGTATGGGAAATAAATACACTCAAGCCCTGAAAAAACACAGCTGTAGTCTTAGCTCAGCTAATCAGCTAGATTTCAGAAAGGTTTTAAGTTTAGTTTAGTTTAGGGATAAGCCTTCTCCCACCTCTGATTGTTTTAAACATTAAGCATTGATATATATAACAGAAACATGTCAACATGATGGACATCTCTTTTATTTGATCCTTAAGGCAGTGTTCATTAATTGCAGCTGTACAAATGATCCCATGCTGTAAAGGGTCTATCGCAGGACACGTCCTGGGTTTGCTCCAAGAGGCAAGAGCAGTTCATGCAAGCACTCTCTCTCTCTGGCCACGATGCCACCTCTGCTGTGACAGCACTCTTGGCGATGCGGTTACCCCAGAGGCATTTACTAACAAAATGCAGAGCATCCTCGGTGTTTTATTCATGTGTTTTGCATTCCTCCTGTGTCCAGTTAGAGGTGTGAATCCCCACCCTCCCCTCGAACGCTCTTTCATCTGGGGTCAGCACTGGGTGGCTGTTGGCACATAAGCAGACTTGCCAAAACCAACACTGCCTGGGCTTGTGCAGGAATGAACGGCACTGTCAGCAGTGGGAAGACAGGCTTTGCACCAGGCAGGCAGGGTGTGCCACTGCCTGGGGGCTCAAGAGGGGGAAGTACCAGAGGCTGCAGGAGGGCTGGAGGCCAGTAGGCTGGTGAGGAGATTTGGTGCTACAGCACATGGAAGTAACAACCACTATAAAAGAAGAAAAGCTGGGCTGCCAATAGTCCCTGTGCACTGCCATGTGGAGGTTCAAAAATTTCATAATCCACTCAGGTGTGAGTTCCCAGGCTGACAGGGTAAGCAGTGCTCCAGAGAGACTGTACCTGCAGCTGCTGGGGAGATGGAAGATTTTGCACAGCTCTCCAGGAAGCGCTTGGACAGGAGTGGTTGTTCCCACAGCGGTGTTTGCCTGTCTGTTCTCGCAGAAGAGGGAAAGGCACCCAAAGCACAAGTTATGTTCTGCCTCTTTTGGCAGCTCACAGCTGTCCACACTCACTCACCACAGAGCAACACTGTCCTTGCCAAAGACACAACCCAGAGAAGCACTCTCATGAAGAACTGGTCCCCAAAATCAATATGTCTGTATTTGAAGGGGTGAGATACTCTTAAGGTCTTACTGGGTCAGACCAGCAGGGCAGTAGCATTTTATAGTTAGGTGCAGGTGGCAGGCTAATTAAGGAGCTGTTTAGATGCGTGTTAAGGTAATGTCGGTGACCCAAGTGGTGAGATTTCATTTTTCTGTTTTATCCTTCCACAGATCCTTAGAATTTGCACAAGATACACACCAGAACAAGACACCATGACCTTTTCAGATGGCCTTACCCTAAACAGAACTCAGATGCACAATGCCGGATTTGGCCCACTGACTGATCTCGTGTTCACCTTTGCCAATCAGCTCCTGCCTTTGGAAATGGATGATACAGAAACAGGTCTCCTTAGTGCCATCTGCCTAATCTGTGGAGGTATCGTACAGCATAAACATAGATGCATTTGAAAAGGGCAGGCATGATAAGATCTTCATATATGTTTTACATGTTTTGCTTTCCTTCATGTGTATATATGTTTTTGTAACATAAATAAGCTACTTAATGCTAAAGGCTTGTTTTCTGCTGGTGATAGTTGGTTGGTTGGTTTTTTTTGATACTTTAAAAAAAATTGAATCATTCTGTCAAGCAACCAGTCCTGTTATTTGCCTGACAAAGGACATTGAGATATCTCACAGAACAGTTGGGTTTGGAAGTGACTTCTGATATCACCTGGTCCTGCTGCATTTTTTGCTGAGTGGTATATGGGTACCTGTATGAGTGAGCTTTCTTAGAGCAAGATGCCCAGTAACACAGCTTTTACTCATAAATATAATTGTATGCCTTTGCATTAGTTACACTTACATGGATGTTGTTGGTGATAGCTTTCTTTAGAAAAAAAATGTATTATACTTCCAAATTGGGGCTGATTACAACTTGAAAAAATCGTGGTTTTAAAATACAAAAAGCGAAGTCTCAGATTAATTTCCCAAATCCTCTGTAAATTTCTATTAGTTTAGTCACCTGGTCTCTCTCCTCCTTTGCAAAATATAAACACCTTGTTTAGTTGTGCCATTTTGTTGAAATACAAACTGGGTGCTACCAGCGAATTTTTACAAAACAACACGTTGTTGTTTTGCCCTGTAGTACAAAATCATTTCGATTTTATGTGTCTCTAACTGTAACCCATCAAAAGCCTTGATGGGCTCTGAGATGTCAGTGATATGTGACCAGTGCATCCTGGTTTAGGGGGGACATTTGTTGTCACTCAATCCAGCACTGCCATCTGCTGATACCTGATGGTAACTCACTTTATTGTAGCAGTGATAACAAAAATTAGCTGTAATCTCTATGTATACCTGGGTATCTTATCAGTTTATCAGACACATATAGAATTAATTCCAAAATACTGTTTGCAGCAGGGTGTTTTCCCCTTGGAGAGGAAGAAGGCCATGGTTTATCCTTTTCCTATGGAATTCTCACTACAGAAGTGTAGGTTGTTAAGTGGAGTTCTAATCAAGAACATGGAGGATCTTCTGTGATTTGCAGTTTGTTTAAAAAAATAAATACTTAAAATCAGATGAGTGATACAACACTTTTCTACAGATCGCCAGGACCTTGAAGAACCAATGAAAGTGGATAAGCTTCAGGAACCCTTGCTTGAAGCCCTGAAAATTTATATCCGAAAGAGACGACCCAACAAGCCTCATATGTTCCCAAAGATCTTAATGAAAATCACGGATCTTCGTAGCATCAGTGCAAAAGGTACAGTGTCTCCTAATAACTCAGCAGTAGTGGCCGTGTTGCATTTCAAAGGAAACTGTCCTAGAGACCTGGGTTGCTATTTTTTTTTTAATACAACTGAGAGAGGTCCTTGTGACATTTCTCCTCCTGTCTCTTTTATGTAACTCCTGCCTTTAAATTGGTTCCACTTCAAACATACACGGTGCTGTGTTCTTTAATTGACAGTGAAAATGATGTTGTAGGTGGAAGTAGATTAGCAAATCATTAGCATGAACTCTTTGTTAGTCATTTTAAGATAAAACCATGAATGAAACCTTTATCAATGTGTACACGGAGGTTCAAATTAACATGCACTTTGTATCACTAATGGCTTTCTAAAAAAAAAAAAAATCTGGTGACTGCAGAAAACACTTGTGCAACCAAAATTCCCCTAAACTGTGGTTTGAGGTATTGAAGATTTAGAACTGATTTGATCCAGGATTTTGGAGATTCAGCCCCCTAATCCAAACTAACCATGCCTAAATGTGGATCTGTTTTAACATTTTGTGTAGTCTGGTATGGGGTTGATTGTCCCTGTGAAACACACCCAGTCTAAATGGTGTCCCATACATTCTCTAAAGCACAGTGTGCTTTATTCACAGCCTGAATACAGAGGGTAAAGTGTAACAGTCCTTATTTTTATGGTGGCTGATGCAGTTCCAAAACAGATTTGCTACCCCTGCTAGATAAGCAAGCACACAAGCTTGTATGTACAGGTACCTGCGTAGCTGTATGCTTGGACTTAAGCTTTTGAAAAGATTACTGATTTCATTTGACATGATCTGGGGGAAGACTTCGGTGAAAAAAAACCCCAGGAGTTAATTCATACAACTAAATAGACTTCTTTTGCATTCAAACATAAACTGTTTCACTTTAAACAATACATATCCAACTTAAAAGATTAAGTTATAGGTATGTTTACAAAAAGAAGTGAGCAATTTAATTGGATTGATTAGAACCAAAAGAAGTAAACTGGAAGGGAAACACTAGAGCTGGAAGCAAAAGTATCCTGAAAAGTAACCCCCGTACCAGGTTACCTAAAGCTTGCAGTTTACCCTCAAGTAAAGCAAGCTCCATCCAACTGAATCTATAAAATAAACTTAGACCAGTATTGAGCTATAAAAATATTTAGGGGACCCCTTTCGTTCTGCTGTTCCTGCTTGTGGGAAATCCATTTCCACTTTCCTGCTTCTTCACCAGAGCCTCAAGAACACTACTCTTGTGTCTTTATATTCAATTCACAAGAAAGGCTTCTTTTCATTCTGACATGAGTATTTAACTTTAATTATATCATTAATGTTTTATAGTAGAACTAAATCATACCAAAGGATGGTGATGTCCTGGAGGGGTGGGTATGTCTTGAGTTTCATTTGAAAAGATGTACATTAGATGATAATGACTTTGGATGGTACATGATCCCAGAAAGCAATTACCAAAGAAAGGGTGAATCTAAAAGACTGAGACTGTCTCCTTATCCTGGAGTTCCTGACACAACTACTTTCTTCTGTGGCATTAGAGGTACTGTAACTAAAGGATGAAGTGTTTGTGAAGCAAGGCAGTTGTGAGTTCTTTTCATCTCCTGAGTTCTCTTATCCCCAAATTAAATTGGAAGTCTGCAACACCTGAAAAATTTCTCTGGTTCTACACTGGAATAACCACACAAACACTTTACTGCACCTGACATAACAGCAGAAAGCAGATGTTTAACATAGCCAAAATCAGTTCATCAGCACTGCTCTGACTATGGTTGGTTTTCAGAGAAGCTCTCAGCATCATTCTGCATTAATTTCTTTCCTATTACAGATGTCTTTGTTATTAACAGTTACTTAAGAGGCTTTTAAATCAGCATTCATTTGGAAAGTTGTTAATTGCCTTTGTAGATGATTTTTTTGATGCTCCTCATTTAAGGCATGAATGTAAGCGCTCCCTTACAATCTGGAGTGACCAGTTTGCTCTCCATCATGTGCATTACAGCAGCCATGGATAAGTAGAGTATTTCCAGAGGTTCTCTCTTCTGGAATGGTTCTTCAATAACCAAACTACTTTCTCTTTAATTTTTTTAGTTCTTCTTGCCTTCTTGTTTGAAAAGCTCAGGTTCCTCCTCCATTGTATTCAGTTTTAGGATGATCAGGAGTCCTATGCAGCATGAATGCTGTAGTTTATGGCCATAAATTGCTCGATGTCCTGATAAGAAAATTCTTTCTCCCATCAGTGGCAAAATACGTAAAGCACATTCATGTCTCAGTGTGGAACCAAATCTTTACAGTTCAACTGAAGTGAGGATGTACAGCAATTTCAAAATGCTCCTGTCCTCTCCACGCAGTAGCTGAATGGTGATTAACATTGCTTTTGCCTAGTGGTGCAGAGCAATCGGCACGGCTAAACCCTCCTGCCTCGCAGATCAGGTTTTTCCCAGAACAGCATTTTTTGATCCTGAGAAGTTTTGTCCATCCAGCATTTAAGGATTCCGATGGTTGCAGTAACTTCCTAATCCCTACACAGTTCCCTCAGTGCTGCCTGCCCAGTGCCAGGCAGGCTCTCAGCTGTTTTTAAAACGCAGGCTGTGCCGTGAGGGCACAGAGCAGTGTCTGCCTGTTCACACAGGCACCCCTGTGCCTGTCCTTTTCAAGAACACATCTCAGGAGTTTCAGGCACAGTTATGAGACTTTGTGTTGGTTTTCTTTCTCCCTAACCTAGCAGTCACTGGCTAACAGGCTGAGTAGTCAGGGTTGATGTAGTAATTTTGTATAATCCTATGTGCACTCACCTGCAGAGCACCTCTGCATGCAGGTGGCTGTTGTTACATGAGAGAAGGCCAAACACCAAACAGCTTCAGCTAAGGCAGGTGTAAGCAGTACTGCTGTTTCTGTATACTTTGGTGGCTAATTAGCACAAGGCACGATGTCTGAAAATACAGAAAATCAGCTTCCCTCCCCAAAAAGTATCCTTTTGCCTGAATTTGTTCTTTTATAAAGTAATGGTTTGTTAAATTCTGCATCTTATTTCACAGCTTTCTCTATGGAAAAGGAATGTTCTGACTTGCATCACAGGAGTTCTCTTGCCCGATTCACCTCACCTATTTAACACCAGCCAGAATTTCTGTCATTCTACAGTCTTTGCAGATCCTGTATAGATCAAAAACTAAATGTTGTTCCACTTTATAAAGACATCTATATGATCACAGCGTAATTTAAATTTTCAGTATAATTTAATGCCATTTTGGTTCCTTCAAGGAAAGTAAGCAACTCATCCAATTTACCTGTATTGAAGCATCAGTTGCTATGTCATAATTTTGAATTAATTTGTTAAGGTGCACTCATCTAACTCCTTTTTCTTGTACTGAATGAAACAATTCACTTACATGCTTTTGTATGCAAAAACTATAGAAGGAGCTATGAAAGCCGTTAAAATTTATACCCTGAAATTACTACTGTAATGCTAACAAAAATGAAATTGTATGAATCCTACTCATGGAAAGTGTTTTCTTTTTAAAGGTGCAGAACGTGTCATTACATTGAAAATGGAAATTCCTGGATCCATGCCACCTCTTATTCAGGAAATGTTGGAAAACTCTGAAGGACATGAACCACTGACACCAACCTCAAATGGAAATACTGCAGAACACAGTCCCAGTATCTCACCCAGTTCAGTGGATAACAGCAGTGTCAGTCAATCCCCTATGGTGGAATAAGACATTTTCCAGCTACTTCAGACATTCCTAATACCTTATGTACAGGGATGAAAAGCAAGAAAAACATTTTTACTGCTGCTTAGTTTCTGGACTTAATATATATCTATATATGTGTATATATATATAGATAAACTCAACAAGGACCAAGAAATTTTCATATGTATCGATATATATACTCCTTGCTGTTTAAACTCTTAAAATAGAAAATGCAAACTTTTGAAACTCTTAAATCAGCCATTTCATGCAAAAGAAAAAAATAGTTAAGCTTGTTTTCTCCTCTGAACATTCAATATTGCATGGTGACAAGACAGATCTCAAACTTAAAATTCTGGTTGCATTTCTGATGACTTTGTACATACAAATGTATGGCTGTACTCTCCATACTGGATGTTTGGTGCTTTCCTTTTGTCTCTCATACCTAAGATGATCAAGACACCAACATATGAAATGGACTACTGTACACATCCAGAGAAGGAAGCTTAAAGGACCATCTGATTGAGTTTAAATATGAAAACTTGTCTTTGATGCCCTCAGTTTGCATCTCCTTCCTTGTAAAAAGTACACAAAACTTCACTGCCCCAGCAGAAGAGATACCGGTATCAGCATTAACTGCCAGATCAGTTATTCAGATGTCATTTGTTCCACTGTTAATGTCACTTTAAATTTTAAAGAAGTGGTTTCTTAGCTGGCTGGTGATCTAGCTACACAATTAACAGCTCCATTTCTACAGCAGTGCTAGCCTCCAAGGCAGAAACACTTTTCAGTGTTACCATGTTTTTGTTTACTTGTTCACAAGCCATTAGGGAAACTTCATGGGATGATAACCAGCAGACTCATTTACAGCTTTTGAATCGCTGAGTCTAGGGTATTTCCCTAAGAATCAACTGCCAGGAATCAGCTGGGTTCTCCAGCCTTCCAGGTGCTAGGGAAGTACAGCTAAGACTTCCAGAAACACAAGGAGAGAATCTGCCTTCTTGGCCTTGTTAAATCACCATGAAGCAGAGTGAAAACTGTGGTAGAATGGTTAACAGATTTAAAGTGTCAGTTTCTTAGGTTTCATTTAAAGCACTAGTGGAAATTTTTTTTTTATATATTCTAGCAAGTCTGTGATGTACTTTCACTGGCTCTGTTTGTACATTGAGATTGTTTAACAATGCTTTCTATGTTCATATACTGTTTACCTTTTTCCATGGAGTCTTCTGGCAAAGAATAAAATATATTTATTTTAAAAGCTGTGTAGAAGTAGTCCCTCTAGTCCACACACAGACACACACACACACACAAATAATAGTTTTCCATTTTTTAATGTTTAAACTTCATTTCAAAAAGCAGGTTTGCTGTTTGCAACCATGACAATTAAAATGTGCTTTAGCACAGCTGTCTAGAACATCTCTACAAGCCAGTCAGACAAATACATGACATTTCAATGAGTAAAAAAGAGCATAAAACTGTAGGTGTAAGAACAAAATGTTAAAATGCCTACACACAATAATAAAAACCATCAATTACATTATCACATAAAATAAGTCAAATGTACAAAAGTTTGCGACAGAGGGGACAAAAGGACAACACAAGATATTTGTTGGAAAACATTTGTGTGCTCTTTGGGCACTTAATTAAACATATCAAAATCATCATCTTCATCAGACTCTGCAAAATATTTAACTTCTTTCCTAGCCCGGCCCGTCCGTGGCTTTGGGGCAGTTTCGGAGGCAAAGCCTGACTGAAAGATTTCCACATCAGAATCCTGGTCAAAAGCAGCCTTTTTGGATTTCTTTGGAAAAGAAAAGACAAATCAGTTGTGATGCTGTGTACATTTTCCCTTTTAATTTTCAGAATTGAAGGAAACCTCTCTAACACCCCATTTCTAACCACACCTACACATCCATTACCATATTAGCAATTCATAACAAGAACATGCACCTTTTATGTAAAGTAATCTATTAAGTTCTTTTTACAAGGAGAAGAGAGCACAGAGGAAACTTACCTTGCTTGGTGTGGACTTGGGTGTTTTCTTCCCAGGGTTGTATTCGCCTTCATTTTCTGAACCAGATGCTTTCCTTTTCTTTGCCCCTCTGCCTTTTCCTAGGTGAAGAGATTACGAGTTAGTTAACTTTGTTTTCCTTTTTTTTTTTTTTTTCCTAATAAACTTCAGACTTCCTCAAACTGAAAAAAAACCCTAGTGAAATTACTTTAGTATGACTACATGGTAAAGTTCAAATCCAACTGAAGCTTCTTCACAACAGCAGTAAAATACAGTACCTTTTATTTTCTGTTTTAAATCTTTTATACTTCCACAGTTACCCTGAAAATTCAAGCTGTTGGTTCAAGACAGGGACAGGCTTCATGACATCAGATAACTTCTAGACTGCTGAAGTACTAACAAGCCCTTGGTCACCCTCTGTACTTGTTACACAGCACTAATTCATGTTTTAGTATTTAGTAAATTTCCTGTGTCCTCAACCAGCAACACTGGCACATCCTTTACAGACTCCTCTGAACACCACTCGGTGTGCTGTGTTGTGAGGACTCTCAGAAATGGGATATCAAAGAATTGGTTTAAAAAGCCAGAAATTGCTACTTACCAGAATTTTACTGTCTTAGAAAAAAAAAAAAAGTGATCAAAGAAAATAACTAGTATCCAGCAGAACTGAAGAGGAATGGAGGGAGTGGAGCTATTAAGTGCATTTCCAACAGTGAAGATTAGATAAAAAAGTTCACACGTTGTTTCCCAAGAAGTCACAGAAGTCACTGTATTTGTCACAGAAAGGGCTCATGGCTGAGTAATCTCCTTGTGATCAACTTACTGATAAGTCAGTGTCGTTCTTATAATTGTGAACCTTGAGCTACAGGGAGCACAGATGTGACTCGTACCTTTGGGTGCTGCAGTCTTCTTTGGAATGCCGAATTCTGAATCTGAATCAGAGTTTACAGTTTCCACCTTCTTGGCCTTGGGAGCTCTTTTAGGTTTAGGGGGCGCATCTAGTTTTGCTGTTAAAAGTTTAAAATACTGAATATGTTAAATTCATATATTGGTTAGAAGCGTTACAATTGCATCAGATACTCCAATTACAGCATAAATGGCAGACATTAAAGCAAGGTGAACAGTTTCTGCATTCAGGAAAACATACTTAAGCTTTTATGCTAAAACTGTGAGGAATAAACAGAAAAGTTTCCCTTGTCGTGCTTTGAGATGTATTGGTGCATTCAGTAAATTCCAGTTTGTTCATTGAATACTTTTTCATCTTTTTGAGCACAAAGCAGGTAACTTGTAGCTAAAGCAGCAACAGAAGTTCTCGAGGTTGGATACTTTGAATATATCTGGATACATTACAGTGTTTACAGATACAAGTGCTAATGACATTTTGACCTTCAGGGTGGTATAACTGCGGGACAGCATTCTCCAGGATTACTGCAGGAGTTTGGGAGACAGCGCATCTGGCTCTGTGACATAGTTTTCTCTCAATCTCAGTGAAAAGAGACTTCAGTAAAAGCAGAAAGAATAGAAAGGGGACATATCCATGCGTTTCTTACAGAATTTCAATTAGTGGCACACATCAAGTCTTGCTGTCTTTAAAAAAGATGACCACTGGAATGTTCACACGCAGTGGGTGTTAAGGGATAGAATCATAGACTCATTTAGGTCAGAAAAGACCCTTAAGATCATCAGATAATGTGTTCTTTGGGCTTACAGTTGAGTAAGTCTTTTGCAGAAACCTCAGATACTTTACTGACCTACACTCTATCAGCCACAAATACCTCAAACAGACACATGTAAAAACTCTAGCTATTAGGAACGTGGACATTTGTGAAACTCAAGCTTGCATTTATAGTATCACTAGAGGACTTGTTTGGAGAATAAGAGAGTATCTCCACAAGCTTTTTGGCTATGATGCCTTGAACTGCCCACTGGAGAGTCACTGCAAAATGTCTTTTCAGCTTTTTATGATAATACCTACTGGGCAGTCCAAGTATCAGGTCCTGCCAACACAAAAAATAAGGTCGCCTTTGGTATCATGGATGGAAAATAAAATGGTGTTGGTTATGGCAGTAGGAAGCAACAATGCTCAGGGACCACAATTGAAAGCAACTTGAAATAGGTCTCTCTAGGTATCTCAGCTGGGAATTAACACCTGTATTAGCATAAATCAAAACTAAGTAACTCACAAAGACCTACCACTAAGCCTGAAAAAAGTACACAGCAACTTAAAAGCAGGAGAAATACTTTCTAGAAGCATCACCAAAAGTAAGTAGCTAGTAATCAGTAAAGGAGGGGATGTCCTACCTGAACATACATGATTTTATGTCCCATTGGGCAAATGCTTCATACAAGAAGAAGTGTAAGGAATGTAGACTAAGGGACAGGGCAGAGAAAGATTCAGAAGTTTCATCAACTGGAAGATGACGAGCAGAAACTGTGACTGAGAGAATCTTAGTAGAAGGGACGCATTTTAAATCTACGTGTCATTCAGCATCAGGAGCTGAGGTTGAGACATTCTCCTACAGGATTATGCGCATTTTGGCCAAGTAAATGTGGTGCCTCACACAGTTCCTTGTGCTGTTCATGTGAAACCTGCATACCAGATGGAAGCCGAGTATGCTCTATTGACAAGTACTCCCCAGCACATTTACCATGAGATGTAACTACTTTCAGCTGGCTCTGAGTCCTAAAGTTTTTTAACCAAGGTTAGAAAAGGAGCAGACTGACTTCTCACTGGCAAACAAGGAATTGGGGAGAAGGAAAAAACCGGGGAATGAAAGACACATGCCACACTGCCATAAACACTGCATTTGTTCTCCCCTTGAAAGAGTGCCTGTTATCAATGTTTAACTCCTGTGAAGTCTATCTGCAGAACACCAAGTCCAAGGGACAGCAAACCTCTTAATTGTTATCTGGTGGCTAAAGGAATAGTCTCCAAGGCTTCCAGAACACTTATTTCCCTCTGTACTAAACATAGGACGTTCTCATCTGCTATCTTAAACTATATACTTAACGCCTGCACAAGTGTGAAGGATCTCTGACAGCAACTAGACTGCAATCAGCTCAGCCAAGCTCTCCCCCGGGTACCATGACATGAAACCAAAGTCTGCAGTGCAATCAATGTACACAGGCTCTCAAGAAGCCCAATTTTTCAGTAGGAAGTCCAGGTATGTCTGGTATATCAGTCCTACATCTGATGCAAAGAGCGTATCTCACTGTTAGAATCTCAACAGCTGGGCTGTTTGAGGTGAACAGCTGGTAATCAAGAGTAAGGCTGTTTGTCAGATTTCCCTCAGGCTTACTACAAAGCTTTAGAACCACCAGCCTCTAAATAGTCATGGAGAGCAAGCTCAGCAGTCTATTGATCCTCTGTAGTGAACACCAAAAGTCAAGCGATTTCATCCCAAATTGATCCAAGTCTGAAAAGAAGCTGAATTCATACCTACTCTTTTATTTATTCTCATTGAGAAGGGAATGTGGCTGTACAGGTAGCAAGGCACAACAAATGTTTCAGCTTTCCATCCTTAGAAATCCAAGCTCTGAAGTCACAGAAAATCAAATAACTCTGGAACAACTGTTTCAGCCACACAATAGACTTTTCCAGTGTGAGAGTGACTAGACAAAATATTCCATTACCCGAAAACAGATTTTGAGAAGGCTCTTGCCAATTCTAGGAAGATGGATTTAGACTCAAAGAGACTACTAAAAGGATACCAGATGGCCAATGAACTAAGCCTGCTAGTTATCACTACACTGTTGACTGTGATCATCAAACTCTGGTCATATCTAATCTGGGCAGAAGAGATGAAAACTGATGAAAGCAACTTGTGTTACTGTCATGCACTGAGAAGAAGACTATCTCTAAGGCTACTCTGAAAGCAAAAGTTTAACTTTTGCTTGAAAGAGAGCCTGTTTATACCTATTTTGTGAGTGTAAAGGTTAATGACAAACTCAGAAACAGATCACAGCCGTATTTTAGGGTTTCAAGTTAGGCTAATGGCAACTCATCCCATCCAGGCCTTCAAAAAACAGAGAGGGAGGAGAAGACAACGTTAAATTGTATCCATGACTAGCTACTGCATGCACAGTTCTCTCTTGTATTTACTGCAGTACATAGACTACTGCATTAGAGATCAGCTATTTCTGTAAACAATATTTATTTACCATATCATAGGACTTTACCAACTGAAAGCGTTTGAGAAGCATTCAGGCATTTGCTGATTCAAAGACTTTATGAATTAAATTAGACACAATGCATTGAGAGAGATTAGAAATAGGGAAAGAAAGCAACTGAGAAGAGGATGAAAAGATGCTGCAGTTCACTGGTACCTAATATATAACACAAGATATTTTTTCCTCATTTTTAAGACAGTAAGCTAACTATTTTAAATGGCTGCTTTCTTGCAAATGTCCTTGAGGTACCTTTTTTTGAAAGAATTAATACAATAAGTTCAGATGCAAGTCAGTCAAAAGAAGTTTTAAGAAACAAAGGCCACAGTATCACAGGGGAAAAAATGCTTTTGTAGGAAAGACAATTGAGCAGCAAGAAAAAAATAAAATTATCTGAGAGAGACAGAGAGAAAAAGGCAAATATCTGAAAGCAACAAAATCCCTTGTCTATCTAGTGGTAAGAACTATATTTTATAACCTTTTTAAATAACTAGTAGGTAAGCAAAACCCTTACTTTCACCATTAATTATGGCAGTATCTACCATAACCTTTAACCCATTTAGAAACAAGTGCAAGTCTTCTTCTTAAAAGTAGAGCTAAAAACTCATAAGTTAATATTACTCAAGGTAGGCAGCACAAAAAAACCTTATTCCTACAAACACCCAAGCACAACCACAGAAACAAATCCAAATAATAAACGTAGTCTTCTTGGAATTGTCCCTAATTCTGCAATGTAAGATTGTGCAAGGGTGCCAGTTCTAAAAGCTGACTAATAATTCAAAGAGTTTATCCCTCTGAAGTCTGAGGAGAGACTTTCATCCTCTGTTTCAATAAGTAAAGCAGCCGTGCCAAATGGAACTTAATGTGATAGCCTACTGTGCTGATTTTTGACTGGGATAAAATTCATTTCCTTCATGGTAAGGAGTATGGGACTGTGTTTTGGATTTGTGCTGGAAAAGGGTGGACAACACAGGGATGTTTTCGTTACTGCTGAGCAGGGCTTACACAGAGTCAAGGCCTTTTCTGCTTCTCATGCCATCATACCAGCGAGGGGGCTGAGGGAGCACAAGAACCTGAGGGGGGGGGACACAGCTGGGACAGCTGCCCCCAATTGACCCATGGGATATTCCATACCATAAGGAATCATGCTCAGCACATAAAGCTGGGGAAGGGGCAGGGGGGAACACACATTAGGAGTGATGGTGTTGTGTCTCCCCAAGTAACAGTAACGCGTGATGGAGCCCTGCTCTCCTGGAAACGACTAAATACCTGCCTGTCCATGGGAAAGGGTGAATAAATTTCTTGGGTTGCTTTGCTTGCATGCACAGTTTTAGCTTTAGCTGTTAAACTGTCTTTGTCTCAACCCACAAGTTTTGCCTTTCTCTTTTACTCTCTCTCCCCCATCCCACCAGGCAGGAGGGAGTGGGCAAATGTGTGGTGCTTAGTTGCTGGTTGGGGTTAAACCACGACACCTGCTTCAGACATAAATATTTCTTGGGGGTTCCTCCTGTTCACTTGCTCTCCTTCCCTTCAAAATAAATTTAAATCCATTACAGAAGACTATCTTCAGTCCCAAGGTCACCTTATTTCACATATTCACCGAGGCTAAAAATCTCCCATTAGTTAAACTAACCGAAAGCTGAACACCAGCTCCATACGTGGAATGTATTAAGTTTCCACACTACAGTAGCCAGCTGAATTTCACTGAATTTTCACTGAATTCAAAATAAATGAACGCAATTCCCACTTTAAAGACTGAAGAGACAATGGCAAAGATGGTGAAGATGACTTTACATAAATGGATTGGCTTATAGGCCAATTCTATACGTACCCTTTTTAGCAGCTACTGTTTTACTTGGAATTTTCTCTGTTTGTTTTGGGGTAAAAGATGATGAGAAAACAGGAGCAGAATCCTCATCATCACTGTCCAATTTTGTTGTATCTACAATCACAGAGTATGTTTAGAATAAGATTCATTAACTGCATATAATCAATGTTAATTACTGTAAAATTTAATCTCAAAAGGTTTCTGATACTACAACTAGGCCATGGACGGACCGTGACTTTCTTACCTATGATACAAGTTTTGTTATTTTAAGGATCAGAACCTCCTTCCCTTTTCCCCTTAATGAATGTGGACATCCTTCTTCCATAACTACTGTGTGAAGTTTGTGTATACCAATCCCTAATATATTCCATTAATAACTGCTATTAAGACTAAATAGAACTGTGAAGAAAAGCTCACCATCATCTGTCTTCTGAGAGTAAGATGGAAAAGAGAAGATGTTCCCAAAATCTTGATTTTTCTTGGCTTGAGACGTTTTTCTACTTGCAAACAGAAAAAGAGAATTTTGTGAGCTGCATTAACTACATACTGAAGTATGTAGACATCATAATATCCACATAAGATTAAACTCCTGTTTTAGCATTTCCAGCATTTTTGTATATGCTTGCAGCAGTCAAACCCCTAAAATCACCATCCGGTCGAGAACTTCAGGCATCTAAAATTACCAGAATGACATTTTTTTTTTCAAAAATGTACCAGATGGCACAAGACAGAAAATAGAGAATCTTTAAAAATGTATATTCACAGATAATACTACAAACAGTCTATGATAATTTGGTAAGCCACATTTACCTTTGCATAGGTCAATTGCAAGGCTGAGATAACATACACTTTAATTCCTCCACAGAAATGTATACATTTCATTTTACATGGTACATGTAGAGTAATGACAGGCTGATGTTTCTCAGTTTTGTTCAGCCACTTCTGCATTGAAAAATTTATTAGTAAAGAAACTCTGTTGAGTTACAGTACTTACTCTGGAGATGGCTTTGATTTGGCTGGGGAGAAGTCATACTCATCTTTTTCTAAACTGTCTGAAGGAACAAATTCATCCTCTCTGTCATTTATAACTGGAGAGGCTTTTACTTTGAGCTCGTCCAAATCATTATTATTGTTGGCATCATCATCATCATCGGCATCATCTTCTTCTTCTGAGAAGTCAAAAGTATACTTGGGCCTCTCAGCTAAAAAAAAAAAAGATCACACATATACACATCTCAAGATAGTTGTTTATGTTACATAATACACATACATAAATAAATCAAAGTGGAAGTCAGTAAACGATCCCTGCCTCAGACTATACAAGACAAAAGACTGGCAGATAATAAACTTGTTTCAGTCTGGAAAAATAAAGGGACATAATTTAAAAGTGTTACCAAACATCTAACACCATTTGTGGCTTGCTCAGACACCTTCAGCTAATGGCATTATAGAGACCTCACTGCATAAGTACCTTCAAGGAATGAGAATCCTTCACTTACAATTGAAGTTTTCTTGAATCAATCATTTGAACATTTTCCCTCATCAAGTGCTTGCAAAATTGATCAACAATTTTCCAGAAAAATCTGTGTGTTTTTTAAAAGCTATATATACTTACATATTTTCCAAACTTTTAGTCTTACTTTTCATGGACTTTTCAGAATTTTTTTGATAAATTTTTAGTAGCTTTTTGAGACTTATTTGACAGCATAACTGTATTAGAGTAATTTTTTTGTTTGTAATGATATTACCTTGTATGCTGTATTTATGTCTGTTTCATGTATAATTCACTAGAGTTTTGTGAGTAATTTCTATTTTACTATTTCTATTTTTTGTTTAGAGTAAGGTAAAGATTTCTGGACCAAGTTACAAAATCTCTCATATTAACTTTTAAGTTCCTAGTTCTGACATAAACAGTTTTTTTCACTAACCAGACAGTGAAGAAAAGGTAATGCAAGATACCTATAGACAATAAGGCTCTAAAGGAAGGCTACAGTCAAACAAAAATGTAGTTTTGTAGCTGAAACTTTCAATCATAACACTCAATTCATAAAAGCTTGGGTACCTGCAGCTCTCCTAAGCAGAGAGTCTCTTGGAATAATCACAGGCTCATTCTCTTCTAAATCACTTTCGGACTTGGATTCATCATCTGACCATGGGTTTCGTTTCTTCACTTTTTTTGCACTGGATTTTGTAGATGATGGTGTTCTTCTTACCCTAGTGCCTGCCACAAGCAAAAAGTAACAGTCAGGTTAAAAAGTATTTCCTTCTTTTCTAATTGTTTATGATGCACAAATTTTAATCTTAAAAAGTTCTCTTTTAAATTATCTAAATTTTCTTTTCCTCCCTGCAGAAAGATTTAACATGATGAAATCATTTCACACAGAACCTGACCTGCTGCTGCCAAACAAATCTGTTTCATGGCTGAAAAACATAAAGTCTCTAACTTGAAGGTTTGGCTTTTTTGCAGTCAAACTTTCTTTTTTTTTTTTTTTTTTTTTTAAAGTTGCAGCTATTTTCCATGAAAAGAACATGCAGTTTTCCATTATTCTGGGAACATGATCAGGACCAGTTATTGGAAAAATACAATAAACACAGGAAGCAGAGATACCCTATTGTGGGGGGTAACAATGTGGTTACTCAATTGCAGGGCAAGCTCAGGTCAAGCTGGTCTGATTTGCTCTGGGCTCATCACTGGCTAAGGTAGATTTGAGCTGCACATAGATAAGTCACTCGTAACTGCACTCAGTTAATCTATTCAGGTTGGATAATCCCCTGAAAGATCAAAACCAGACCTTATCTCAGAATAATTATTTGCGTAACCACGTTATTCCTTTTTTTAAAAGAAACCTTCAGACTTAAACCTCGTCTTCTGACTTTAGCTTTCTTTTTTGTTGCTGCCTCCCCATTACTATGTATTTCTCAAAGGGCAATAATAAATTCCAGCTAACAGAGGAAAAAGGTAAGTGCACATAGACATTGGTCAGTCTGCCAAGCCATAGCACCCATAACTTTTTAAAAGTCAGAATGACTGAATACGTCAATAGGAAAATACATTTTATCAAGCTTTACAATCTATACTATTATTTGGACAGAAGGTCAATGCCATGTCCTTCAATATCAGAGAACAAACAAATCAGAAATTTCAGTTTGCACTGAATTAGCCTCATTATGTAAAAATAAACTTTTTTCTATTCACAAATTCAAAGATTTAGACACTCCAAAAATTCAAATGTAGAAAATTAAAGATCCACCACCCCCAGGAAGGCAGCTTACAAAAAGAAATTTTGGCAGAGAAGTTTCAAATACTTCTACACACCTTTTTATGGAAGAAAATCAGATGAAATTGTGATTATTGTGCTGTATTTCCCCTCTTTCTATGTGTTAAAAAAGTATTTCATGCCCAGTTAGTGTACACAACTAAGGTAACTATTGCTGTGTAAGGATCTTACCAGGCTCCTTCTTCTCTCTCTTAGGTTTAGGGGTTTTAGCTGTTGCAGCTGATGCATTCAGTGAGTCATCCCCACCCCCCTCGGCTGGCACACCACCAAATTCTTCGTCAAATTCCATTTTTATTGCTAAAGAATCACTTTCTCCCTAAAATGGGCAAAATAAAATAAATTACACCTTTATATTTCAAGATAGAACTGGAATAGTTTTGTAGATGATAATAAATGAAACTAGACTAGTATATTGACATTTGTTAAATAGTCTTGCAAAGCAGTTATCTCAGTAAAAACACCTGAACAATAAGCAGTCACAAGAGGTTTGCAAATGTAAAAGAGAATCCAGTAAAAACTTCTTCATGTATTAGGTCAGCAAAACAATATAAATAGAGCATTAATGATGTCTAGTGATTTGGTTTTATGCTACCAGACTAGAAAAATATAGCAGTTCAGTAATAAATAATCTAACTGTAGCAATTGTTTTGGTTTACCTTCTTCTTTTTCAGCAGCTTCCTACTGGCATCAGCTTTCATGGCAGATGTAATCTGTGGAACTATTCTTCTGCCAAATGGTGACGGCATGGTTTCTTCCAACTGAAGTTTCTTCATCTTGGGTTTACCAACTTTGCCTTTTATTGGTTTGCCAACCATGCCAGCCAAAACATCTTCTCTTTCCTGTGCTTCTACTTTCTAACAAACAAGGGGAGGCAGGATGGGGGGGGAACACATTATTTTTTAATGAGAACATGGTGATTATTTAAGACTCAACTCCTTTTTACATGGAGCATAAGGCTTTATAAGTTTTCTAGAGTAATTTTTAAGGCACATTTTCCAATCCTTTAATCAGCTTTCTTCACAGTATGAACATATAGCTGAAATACAGATATTTGAGCAGAACATTTCCAATTGCAGCTCTACCACTAACACACAAAGAAATAAATGTCTTACTTCTATTACCCTGTGTCACTTCAAAAGATTGCATCAGCCCTTTTCAGGCAACACTGGAAGCTGAAGCTCAGCAAGTTATTCACCAGTAGGACCTTATCTTTTTCCAGAGTTACTGATGAGGCAAAGTAAGGGCCTCTCATATGGTATTTATGGTTTGCACACTCCATTTCTAAATGTACAGCGTTGCATTTGATAATACTTACTGCCTAACCAACAGTTAGATCATGTTCCTACTCCTAGGTTTTTGTGTCATTCGAAAACTAACTTTCTCCTGGTTACTTTTCTTTTATCATCACTGACTTGGAAATAACATTAAACTGTACAGGTGCAAGAGACAATCCCTGAGGAACACAAATAACCATTATTGATTTCCGAGTTAACATTATATTTGGAGATGTATCTGCTTTTAAATCAAAATGTGGTATTTTTAAATGATTATGTAAAGTAAAACATACTTCAAGCTCTTCAACAAAGGCTGCTAGGTCTTCTTTCCAAAGATCTGAAGGAGATTTCCTTTTAAGGTCATTTAGTTCTCTCTCCTAAAACATGAAAGTAGTATATAGAATGTAAGTCACAACTGAAGTAAATGCCATCAAAACTAAACATTCCCGTTATGCACATCAGTAATTACTACATCAGTTCAAATAAGTCTTCCATGGCGTACCAACCTTGGAATCTCTCTGCTTAATTAACTCTTCCACTTTCTCTTTCGTGAGTGACCACAGAGACATGTTCAAGATGTAGTTAAAGTCAGGGCCAGAAGTTGCACCAGAGGCAGAGGAAGCGTCATCATTGGCATTCTGTGAGTCCTCCTCCTCTGCAGCCTGGAGTGAAATATTCACCATTACAAGTATTAACAATCTTAGCTCTACGCATGAACTGTAACACTGCTCCAAAGCACTGCCACAGAGTAGTAAGGTGTGCCTTCACAGGCTGAGTACCCTTAATATTTTCTTGACCTTTCCAATAGGCCATGTCCCTGTGGCCTTCTATAGTTGGATAACTTAATCATTTGATGTAAGAAAACAAATTTGAACCTGATGCTAAACCATATGCTTTTTATGCTATTGGCTACAGATATTGGTACTATCCCAGCTATCTCACAGGGCTGAGACCTTTGCCCTTTGAATATTCACGCATATCTGCTCCTTTAGAAATGAGCACAATCCTTTGGGCAAGAATGGGTATCAATACCCTGAATGTACAAACTGAGGTTTGGAAGTAAATCAGAATTTCTCATGATAATAGTTTTTTGCTCTAAAATACAATACACTGCATAGAGTCGAAATAAAGTGTTAAAAACGAAATCAAATCAAATGTGAAATGAAAACAAATAGCTAAAGCAGCGGCAAAGTCACAGAAAAGGGGTGGCTGACAGAGATTTGAAGCTTCTTTTCAAAGTGGTCCCATCTTCCCCATAGTAATGCGTGAAATTAATCTTGTCACTTATCTCTTTTGGAACAATAAAAACTTCTTGGGTTTTAAAAAACCAGAAATAAATATAGGTCAAGATCAAATTTACTAAAGTAAGTTTAAAAGTCATAGCTTTATAATACTCACATTTCATTACAGAAAACTGATGAGGAAATTATATAGATGAGTAAGTTATATAGAAATAATGACATTTAGCGATCAGTTTTATATGTGGGGTAACTGATGCAGCACTTTTTGGATCAGCCAGTGAGAAATCAAGTTGCCAGTTTTGATTTGGGTACATTAAGAAATTTGATCTTCTGCATTCCCATTTTTCAGACTTGTATTATCTAGTTTTCTTCTAAGAATTACCCACATACAATACCAACATTACATGACTGTATTTTTTTATAAGTTTAATTCTTTTTAAAAATGGAAACCAATAAGGAGTAATGAAAAATGTTTTTAAAGTGCTATGTGTGTTATAAATTAAGTTACACTACTGGAAAACAAACATCGGAACCAAGTAATATAATTTATAACACTAACAGCATCAAATACATGCAGAGATTTCAGATTCTTACCTTTTCCTGTGCTTCTTTCCAGGCTTTTACTGGATCAGATTCATAACCTCTCTGGACCAACATTTGAATCAAATCTCTTTTTGATCTGTTCTCTACAAGACACACACACACACAACAAGGAGGGGGAGAAGGAGGGAGAAAAGGAAAATCAGTGTCATAAAAATCAATGTCTTGAATGCAAGTCCTTTCTACTATACTTAAATTTCCAGGTTTTCCCCCACTGTTAACAATTTTAACTTTTATTTACTCACCTATGGTAATTTTCCCTTGTATCTTCTCCAGAATGAAACGAGCTTGATTGTTGAGCTTGGTGGATTCTGCACCCAGCATTCCCACAAGCCATTCCTTGCGTAAACTATAATAATGTAGTCGCAAATCAAAGAACTCCTTCAAGATGTCTTGCACAGTTTCATACTTCTTCAAACATCCCATGTGATCAAACAGCACCTATAACATACATAATACACTTCTTGAGAGAGATTGCATAACTCAAACTTTGTTAACCTTTGTGTCTGCGAGTTGATTTCTACTGCGTGTATAAAGGCACCATACAAAAAGTGGTAGGTTTGAAGACTGTGAACTCAAACACTACTGTGGAACTACACAGCACATAGCTGAGAGATTGCATGTTTATTCATAAGCAGTTTTAAGAATGAGATTTATGGTAATACAGTCAAGCAAAAAGACAGCTATGTAGAAAAATATGCTTAAATTGACTGAATGACTAATTTTATCTAAATATTAAAGCACAAGTCCAGTAGCAACTAATGACTCACAACTATTTAACATAACTGTTAAAAGACTAATTTTATCTAAATATTAAAGCACAAGTCCAGTAGCAACTAATGACTCACAACTATTTAATGTAACAGTTAAAAAGCTTAATAATCCATAATAATCTTACAGTTCAGTTGTGAAATCTGTTACTTTTCAACTATGAAAACCACCATCCTTCAAGTTCAAGCACAAAGTGAGAAATCATTTTTACTTGATAGGTGGAATCAATCCTGCCTAACTCCTGACATCTCGAGTTTAGACATTTATAGGTGAACTAGTCACCCTCAGTGCCCTCCAAAGTCAACTGAAAGAAATAAATCCCTCTAGAGGGCAATTCATCCATTCAAAACATCTATTTGGGAGTTGGGGGACAATGACTAGCTCGCATAACTTTTTAAGACGCTAACACTAGGGCAGATTAACTCCTACACAAAGACAGAAAGCAGCCCTTAATTATTTATTTCAGTAGGAAGAAAACACAGGATTAAGCTGCAAAATATTTTGTAATCTGTGAAAGATAAAACTGACAACAAATTCTCACAGCAGTTCATACAGTTGTTTAAAAAGTGTGAGAAATGCCATCACCTTGATTTGGTAAGTTTGCTTTTCAAGTACAATCTACAAAATGGCCTGAGCAAAGCCTGTTTCCTCTTCCAATTCCATGGTCTTTAATTTATTTTTTAGCTATTCTCACGTAGCTTTTGATGTATACAACAATAACAACAGTAATGATATTTGTGCTTTGTGATAATATCTGAAAGCAGCATCTGCCATTACAAAAAAAACAATTGTTTTTTCAGTATCTGTAAAGACAGGTTGTTTGGAAATCTTCTGGCAGAAATTACCTTATAATTCAAATCCCTCTTTATTGACATTCTTAGTATGGTCAGTAATTTACAACACAATTATATCTTTAGCAGCTTAACTACAGTGTTTGCTATACCTGATAAACTAAAATGGGATTTATGTTGGTGGAAGTATTGGATCATTTAACTCTTATTAGAAGAGTAACAGTCCGGCATAAAGTGCCATTTTGAAAATATAACTTGTCTCAAGTTTAAAACTCAAATCTCATTACAACGTGGTAGAAAGTTATTTGTATGATCTACTTTACATTAGCCACTTTTGGTTAGCTGCACAGGAAATTTTCAGTTACAGGAAAGTAACCACCCCAGGCCTGTCTTATTTGAAAGACTCATCAGGACTCATCATATGTTTGCCACCACTACAAATTTTCTACTATTCAAACGATTTCAAACAAACAGTTAAATGCTGAGGACCAAAGCATACTACTAAACATTTGAGTTCACAACAAACAAGGGTAGGGATTCTGATAGCCAAACGTGAAAAAGTTACCATAGAATTACAAGTAAGACTTGTTTGAAGCTTGAAGACTTTGTGCAGTCCAGCAGCTTCTGCCTGTGCAAGTTTTTCTTCTGTCATCTTCACGACAAACTTCACAGTCGTATCAGTGTGGTATTCCTTATAATCAGAAATTAATGCTGGAGTTTTTTCAGTCCCATTCAACATAGGTTCTAGAACCTGTTCTTTGTACACCTACGAAAAATAGAGCCACAAAAACCATAAACACTTTAAATGCCTTAAAATTCCAAACCAACTGAACAACATAAATTTTCAAAGCTTTGTGCATTACATCTGATAGCAGTTATAATCTGCAGAACCAGTATAACCTGCAAAATGCAGGCCCAGACTAGCACAAACATAAGAGGCAACTACAAGGACAGAAAAGGCTCTTTTAACATGGGTTAACTATGAATTCAGCAGAAGAAGCACGTATTCTTTATAGTACAGACAGTAGATGGCACAAGTCGAAAAAACCCTCTTCTACAAAAGCACACACAGAAGAATGAAGCCACGTTCCCTTCCATGTATGTGTAGTCATTAGAAATTGTGTTAAAAGTTCAGGCACATGTAGGATTAAATAATTTAATGACAAACTCTTCATTGCTTTTTGATTTTATTTAAATGTATTTCACTTTTACTTACCTGGGTCCACGTCCTTACAGGAAGCTCTGTAATTTCTACTGTGTTCCTGTCCACCACAAATATTTCGCCACTGACTACATACTGATTTTGACCAAGTTCCTGAATGGTTCCTTTGAAGTTTTTGTAGTTTGGGAGCTGAAATTGGAAAAAACAGGAAAGTCGTAATAATCTTTATACTAAAATGTAGGGAAAATATCTGTTTCCCATACTCCATACAGTTATCACTTTATATTGCACTAATCCATCAACCAGCCTCTCACGCCTGTGAAAACTGGAAGTCATAGGAAAAATGCTACAGAAAAAATAGTACGCACACATGCGAGTGACAGGACCAAGCATCCTAATGTCCACAGAGTAGAAAAATGATTAAGAAGATACAGTTGAACCCAGTGAGGTGGTGAGGTTTTGGTTTCTTTGTTTGTTTTTCTCTCCTCTAGAGAAACCTCCAAACACAAATAAGGCATAACAGAAAGCAAATTAACACCCCAGTCTCACAACAACCTTGCAGAAGTGGTGCTAACTCCTCTAATAATTTTCAATTTTGTGCTGTTTGGCAAAGATAGTGGAACCCATCCAGTTTAAAACTTAACTATTAGGGTGGGGAATTTTTTTAACTGAATTGATTCCCTTATCCAGCTTACCATGCAGACACAAACACATACCAGCATACAGAAAGGAGCTAGATGGAGGCAGAACTGCCTCTTTCAACCACAGTGAAGCTTCAATTGACTGTGAGACTACACAGAAGGCCTAGGAGTCCTAAAGGAAGGGCAATGGATTGCATTAATTTAAAAAAAAAGAAATCTACTGATTGTTCCCAAGAATTTGCAAAAGGAAATTCACTAGGTCATGAAAATTGATACTGTACACTCAGCAAACTGTGATCTAAGTAGAGAAGACATTTCTGCTTCTCTGACTTGGTAAACACAGCAATGTTCATCAGTTGTAAAAAAAAGGTTACGTTAACCGTACTTCATCTGTTGGTTACAGATATTATGGGTTCACAAGTATCTTCCTGTTCACATTCTTTCACGTATACACCACTTCTGGGACCTCTTATAAAATTTTAAATAAAGGAACAGAAGCTAGATGCAGTTCATAAGTCTGCTTGCAACAGCAATATCTTCAACAGCAGCAATATATTCTCCTATGCTCACAGATATATATAAAAGAGAGAACAATTCCGACAAGACAATATTAAATCTGGCTGAAGATAAGTAGTAATACCTTCAAAAAGAAAGTGTGGTACAACTTTTTACTCTACTGTCATGCCGTAACTTTCAACTAAAAAGGCTTACAGTCAGCAGGCTGAAGAAAAAGTCCCCTAAAATAATTGGAAAAATTACAAATTGCAACGGTTTTGCTTCAAGGTGAACTTTCCCACCTCACCCCAACAGTCAAGTAAAGTTTCTACAAAAAATTAATGGGACAAACCAGCCCAGATATTCCAATAACCATGAAGATCTAGAATGACAGGAATTCATTTTGTGAGTACAAACATGTAAGATACCAATATATACTGTTATTTTTACCATTGGGTGGGGATCTAAGCCATCCAGCATCCGTCTGACATTGTTTACAATCTCTCTGGTATCATAGTTTGGAAGTTTGCACGCCCATCCAGTACCAATTCCTTCAGCTCCATTTACCAAAACCATAGGAATGATGGGAATATACCATTCAGGCTCCACCCGTTGGTTGTCATCATAAAGGAATTTAAGCAAGTTGTCATCCACTGATGGAAAAAGTAGCCTTGCTAAAGGGCTTTGAAAAAGGAAAAGAAGAAAACCATTTAAACTCAAGTCCAGTAAGTAAAGTACATATTGCTTTAACAGTCCTTGGGCCCAGATACGATCTGGTTGTAGATTTTTACGTCTTTCTTTCTCTTTGCCATTCTGACACTGAAAATCTAGTGTACGTACCTCCTGAGAAAGGGAATTTCTTCCAAATGGAAGAGTGTGTTCATAACAGATGATGTTTATTTCACAATAACACATGTACCTGATACACTAGCAACTTGATGACATTTAAAATCCACAAAATATTACTTATTTTTTTAAGCATTCAGAACACACAGCTCAATGTGACATTGAGGCACCCAGCAGTAGAGCAACACAGTAGGCAAAGAGTTGCAAAACTGCCTTGCCTAAGTGTAGGACTAGCAGTTTCTGAAAATGCTACAGAAGTTTTGCTGGTGACTCTTTTGCTCATCTAGAACACTGTCCTGGGTGAATACGATTTCCAGCACCTCATGCAAAGAGGGAAATGTACAAAACTTGGTTGCTACAGAAAGAACAAAGATAAGAAATGGAATAAAACCTGATACTTCATATAAAGCTTACAATTAGAGGAAAAGAAGAAACTACAAGGAATTTTAGGCAAAATATCACACTGAAATTAGGAAAAAAAACTCAGCAACATAATTTATAAAATACTGTAATTTGCATTAAGGAACACATTCTAACACTGCACACCAAACTGAATTTCAAGTTACTAGGTGTGAAAAATCAGCATTATTAAATAGGGTTTTCATTATTAATTATGTGCAATTTAGTTTGATATGAAGAAACTCATCTAAAAGTAAAAGAATCAGTCTGAACTTTGAAGTCTAGGTTGAGTGGCAGGATTTCTCATCAGGTAGCAACACCACTTCTATTGTGAAACTGAATAGATTTCACACTGAACAGGGGAACTGAAAGCTACTTCTTCAAGAAGTCACATTTTAAGAGAGATACCCAATTTGAGTGATCTACACCTTCAATCTTCAGCCTTGCAATTTTATGCATGGAAAAATCACATAAAAAATCAATGTGCAAAACCACACTTAGAGATCCCAAAGCAGAATTCAATCTTCTACCAAAATATTCCAATCCTTCCCCATTCCTCTTCCACAAAAAAAGAAAGAAAGAAAAAAAAAAGTGCTTTGAAAGGATTCATTTCATGACAAGGCTTTCCAAAAGCATGCATTTTACATGCTTTACATTTGTAGTTACCTTAACATGGTGAAAATATAGCGAGGGCTGGCAGCATCTTTTCCACCATGCAGCCTGGTGCCAAACTGACCAATAGGTTGTAGCAGATTCACATTGTTACTTCCAACAAAGTTCTGAGCCAAATTGACGATAGTCATCATTAATGCTTGCTGCAAGGAAATACATAGTAATAGTAAGAAGAATAGGTAGAGACAGTCTTTCCTAATTAGCCAGTAAAACCTATTTTTAATGCCTCAAAATTGTGTGACTAACCTGAAGTAAATTTTTAAAAAAGCAGTCTCCCTGAGAAAGGAATGTTGTAAACTTATTACAAGGCCTGCTGGCAAAACATGATGCTTCCTCTTCCACAGCCACGTTGCCTCCCTGATTTAAATGTCCTTAAATTCTATGCTTAGGAAAGCCCTGAGCTGCTCAGTTTTTTTCTAAAGCACTTGTCTGGAGGAAGCACAGGGGCACAAACTGACTGCACTTGCTACTGCACAAACCACTGTCCATCGCTTTTAAAGGAAGAAGAGAAGGGATGGAGGGACTGGACTGCTAATATGTAAACTCTTGTTAATATTTCAGATAAATATAAACAAAACAGGAGCTAAAAATAAACTTTGCTCTGACACAGTATCAAGTTTATGAAGAAGAGTATCTCTGCTTCTTTCCTTAAAATACTATATTTCTTGTTTCAGACAAAAATTGTCCTAGTACCTAGTTCCTATATTCCTTTGAGAATCTAGAAGTTACCTAGGCAATTAGGTATCTAATATCTTTCCATAAGTCACAATGTATTTGGGATACCACCGTGCACAGACTTGGAAAGAAAGGAAATATTCCGTCTTGTTAAGCTACATACTTTCCCTTTCTTTGAACGTAAATTTGCGATTAAGACTTACAGTCAATAGGTTTGCAATTTCAATACCACAAACATTTACCTAATATTTTATGTGGGCTAAAAATCCTCATGGCTTTACCATCCTCCATACTCACCTCCCCATGGTGGTAAGCTGACATTTCAGCCACAGAACCAGCCAGTTGAGCAACCTTTACTTCACGTTTGTCATTTCTCTTAAAGCAAGTGAACAAAACTTTGCGTTGCCCTGGTTTTAAACCTGTTAAGAAGAAGAACCCATTTTCAACACATACACAAGCGTGTGTTCTAAAGTAATAAACTTGTTTTGCCTTATTATCATTTCTAATCTCTCAAAAGAATTCCAAACATTAAATGGAAGCAAATTCACACTGTAATATCAACAAAATAATCCATTAATATATCAATTCTTTTAAAATAATAAAAATATTTTACCAAGCTCAGAAAATTACCAGGAAAGTAGAAACACAACCCTTTCAGCCAATTAGAATTAAACAGCATAAAATACATCTTTCTAATGAACAGCAACTTGATCCTGAATGTATGACTTCCACAAGTCAAGAGTTCTTTCTATTCTACTCAGCCATTTTCTAAGAATATCAACACAAGTTCAGTAATGACACCATAGGAGGATCCTCAAGGACTAAGAATAGTAACTACTAACTGGGAAGAGATAATCAAAATGTTCTTCCTCTTCATTTTTTTCTGAGATTTGCCTGTTATATTTCACCTGATGATGCTAAAGGACAAAAATCATTGCTAGAGTATTACACCTGCTGAACTATTCTCATATCCATGCCCAGAATGCAGAATTACAGCTAAAGTTGGCAGAAACACTGATAGTAATTATATATAATATTCATAACATTACATATCCATATGTTATATTACAAATATACATAGACACACACAAATATATGAATAACTATGTTCCCTTCCTATTTTCTTACACTTTTGTAGAAAGAGTCTTGGAGAACTTCAATTCAAAATAACAGTTATCTACTGCAAGTTCACTCTTTATTTTAAGTTTCAGCAAAATCATTCTGCAGTTTCTGAGAAAGCAGTTGAGAGCACAGTATGTTAAAATGAACAATGACCTCTTGAAACATACATCTTTATAATTACCCAACTACAGGAGAAAGTAAGTCTGGAGAAGCTGAAACAGACTGACATTCTTTGACTCCCTAGAGATGTATCTGCCATACTTAATTCAGCCTCATTCTTCAGCAAAGCTGAGGATCCATCCTATCAGGAAGCTACTGCCCCTATACCCCTGTGAACTACCACAGTCTCTCATCTAAAATAAAAAAAGCTCTTGCTGCATGTATATTTGGGTATGGGTCTGTAGTGTCAAGACCACCTCCACTATAAAAAAAATGTACTGGAAAGTGGAGGTTAATGCACTCCCCCCACCCCTACTGGCCCCAAGAAACCTTAAGGCCTTTTTTCTGACCTCAGTAAGCTTATGCATATGGACAATAACATGGACAGAAATTCCTGCTCACACTGTCTGCAGACAGTTTTACAAATGAACCTCTAGCGTACTGTAGTGAAGCTGCTTCTTTTAATGTCCATGCTATTGCAAGAGGAGAATTAGTAAACCTGATTGACAGAACTCTAGCAAGATTACAGGTCAGTAAACACTAGATCACTGCCTGTGGTGTAAGACTGAAGGGAGAAAACATTTGCATCTTCATCTGCATTCAGCTGCTGACTTCAATTTTGATTATTATTAGCACTTAAAAGACCAGCTCTCTCTGATGATTTGACTAGAAACAAATCACTTGTAGAGTCTGTTGAATAGGTCTGGTTATGTAAAAAGGCTGCAAAGACACAGCTTAAATTTCCTCACAGAAGAAACACCGCAATTAGCGCTTAAATCACAGAATGGGTCAGGTTGGAAAGCACCACAGTGGGGTCATCTGATCCAACCCTCCTGCTCAAGCAAGGTCACCCTAGAGCACAGGATTGCGTCCAGACAGTTCCTGAATATCTCCAGTGAGGGAGACTCCACAACTGCTCTGGGCAGCCTATTCCAGCGCACGGTCATCTGCACAGTAAAGAAGTTCTTCTTCATGCTCAGGTGGAATTTTCTATGCATCAGTTTCTTCCCACTGCCTCTTGTCCTATTGCTTGGCACCATCAAGAAGAGCCTGGATTCATCCTCTTGACACACTCCCTTCAGATACTTAGATAGATATATTGATAAGGTCCCCTCTTAGATGTCTCTTCTCAAGACTGAACTGGCCCAGCTCCCTCAGCCTTTCCTCATAAGAGATGCTCCAGTCTCTTAATCATCTTTGCTGCCCTCCACTGGATCAGCTCCAGTAGCTCCATGTATTGAGGGGCCCAGACCTGGACACAGCTCTCCAGATGCAGCCTCACTAGGGCTGAGTAGAGGGCCAGGATCACATCCCTTGCCCTGCTGGCAGTGATCTTCCCAACGCACCCCAGGATACCATTGACATGAAAGGATAACTAATACATAGGAGTTCTTATATTCTCTACTTGAATGCATTGATTTCAGTACAAACACAGCTTTAAAAACCACCAATAAAGAGGAATGTTACCACAAATCATAAGGAATTACCAGCTTACCATCAACAAGGGAAGGGATAGATCTCTCGTTGTCTGAATTTGAGAAAAGGATCAACTCCTTGTTAATGAAATCATTGTAAGTCAAATGTTTTGTTGCTGTGCCATATAAAAATTGCTGAAAAAAAACACATACATTATTCATTCAATACAAACACTACATTACATTCACTACATTACATTTAAATCTCACCCTGCAGATTTATTACTATTATTTAGGACTCACCTCGGGAAGGCCATGTAGCCGACGCTGTCGTCTGTCTTCCATGAAATTTGTTAACCATTCTTTTCGGTCATCAATCTTTTTCTTACTGAAGGCCTGAAAAGATTCCAAGTACACTAAATTATCAGCAATATAAATGTTTGTGTAAATGTATGTTACTTCAGTCAGAATTTTAATTATATTGCACTATCTGATCGAGTGTTCAATAAGGTTTATTTGGACAAGCTAATCCATATAACTAATGTTTACATTTAAGCAGCAGTAGCAGTTCATGACTTTTCACACATTTTTGCACAATGTTTTTGAACTGACAGATCGTCTGCTGACTGCAATTTAAATTTATATTACTTTCCGGAAATTTGCATGCATTTGGACAAATCTTATCATTCTTCTTCCCGTCTTCACATCAGAGTTGTCCTTTGATAAACAGGTTTGAAGGTCTTTCCCCACCGACCTTTAAGGTTGGGTTCATCATTTAGACTGAACTATAACTATCTCTCAGCAAGAAAATCAACTGAAGGTATTAGAAAAACCCTACTCTTCTTGTCCTCTCCATGCCCTGGAGCCACAGAAGGCCAGTAACTTTTCCTGAATGGTTATTCCTAGTCCTTTTAAAGAAAATTGACAGGTTTACAAAAATGACACTGCATGAAAAGACTAAGAGTTTAGGCCAGCTGATTGAAGGCCTCAGCCTTCATGACGACAAGGTGTCACTTTTAAGCAACCACCCTGTGAAAGTACACAGGAATGTTCTGACTCTGTCATGTAACAGAAACAGAGTTCTCCTTCAGAGAGTTTCTTCTCCAAAACAGTACAAGAACACACAGGAACTGAGTATGTGACTGCAAGACCCTGGATTATTATATTAATTATTGGCTCGGACCAACTCAAGGCAGGGGGGTGTGGCAGGGAAGGAACAGGTCGAACTTCATGGAGGTGGGATATTTATGGAGGCCTATCCCATACCTCAGCCCCTGCCAGCCTCCCTGGGACACCATGGAGCAGCATCAGTCAAATGCAGGCCGGGAGCACGGCATACACCACACCCCCTTTCCTCCCCAACCCAGCCTCAGAACCCATAACACGCTGGGAGCAGTGCCACTCACCACATTCCCTGGAGCCCCCACCCCAGCTCCAGAATGGATAACACAGTGGGAACACTGCCCCTCACCCTGCCCAGAGCTCCAGAGCGGCCAGTGGGCCGCAACTCCCACCTGGGGGTGAAGGGTGTGGCCACAGGGGCCCCAAAGCTCATAAAAGCAGCAACAAGTGCTCTCTGTGCTTGTTCCGACCCTGCCACCTGGACACTGGAATTGCACAGGACTCTTGGGCAGTAGCTATAATTTTCTCTTTTTCTCTCTTTCTTTACTACTTCTTCTCCAAATCTCCTTTCTTAATATTTTGGGTAGCTTGAGACCAGATGGGCTGCATTTTGCTAAGTTGTTAGCATGTGCTAAGTTAAGGCTTTGTGGAATGCTTTGTTTTGGTTGAATGTTACCCTTTAAACTTCTGCCAAGTACTCCTATTTTCTAAAGTTTACCAGTAAAAGTACCTCATGAGGAAACACGTGCAGCTTTTCTCTTTTGCGCTCTCCCTCAAGGGTTTTAAAAGCTCTTTAATAGATCTGGCGAGTGGATTTTTGAGGCCTTATATATTTTTAAAGTAAAAACCCCTCCAAGTGAGTCCGTAGCTTGGGTGCTAAGGTCTTAAAGTGATTTAAGAAAGATTTTGACTACTTTAGGAAAACCTTGTGAGTTGCTGAAGTACCGCCTTTTTTTTTCCTCAGGGAATAACATATATAGAGACTGCATCATGTCCTGATTTCAACCACTCTGCTGCATATGAAGATAGTCATCGGCACTGTCTTTTTCAAAGGACTCTAACTGGAGCACTCCAAAAGAGCTCAATGAGTAGTTTCATTTCCTTGGAGACCATGATAACACATAATAAATATTAAACCTTAGTAATTTAGTCTCTGAGAAAGGGACTAAGTGATATCACCCTGTTTTGCATCAGACTGACTTCGTTTGTGACCAAAGCTTGATAATTTACAGTGTCAGACATATGAAGGCTTAAGCCTAGCCTTTTGTAAAAAAAACATTACTAAATTCTTACAATTTTCTTCTGCCTCCTTTCAGTTTATCTATACCTTTTCTGGACCACTCAAGTGAAAAATGACCAAGAGCTGGATCAGCATAAAAATTGCTTTAATAGAACAGAATTAATAGAATTAAGAGCTTGAATAAAAACTGTTCTCAAATATTTATTCTTGACTAGAATAAGGAGGGGGTTTTTCTCTCTCCCCTTAAAACTGCTATTTTAATACCTCCTTTGCTAGCAAAGGAGTTCTCCAGAATGCTGACAAATTTGCTATGTGAAATACCTTTTGCTTTCCTAGGTATACAGCTATCATGAGGCCGGGTAGGGCCCATAATCTTACACCACCTATGCCAGAGGTAAACTTGGGGCTGGGATTACACCTATCAGCAGAAGAAACGTGGGTAGGAGTACAAGTGAAGCTTCTGCTAACAGCTCCAGTACTGGTCATAGCTGTTCAGGTATAACAGAGATGATCAGCTTCATCCTGAATTGACAGAATACCATCTTAGACAATGGTGAGGATCAGCCGTAACAGGTTACGTGGCCTCAGGCACCAGCCTGTGTAGGGAGTTCTATCAGAATTCTATTAGTAAAAACACAAATTTTGCTGCATCTGTGGTATAAGGAAAAAGTTGTTTTGTTTAAGATGTTTAATATTCTTCCATTTTTCTTCTTTTTCTCTCCTACCCTTTTTTTCTCTCTAATACGACCTACAATTAAAATAGCACATCAAAGTAGATAAAAGTTGAAATATTTCTTGAAAAAGTAGCTTCATTCCAGACACCTCATCCTTTGTCCTTCAACAAACTTTCTTTGAAATACAAGTACTTTCCCACACACAACTATCTACAAGATAGCAAATTCAAATATGTAGAGCACATGCATGAATACAAACATGCCATGGTGATATATCTTCAATGAATAAATAATATTTATCAGATTTATCTGCTCAGAAAAAAAATATATATGCCTAAGTAGATGTAAAACATAATTTGTTTTGGCTCTATTGTCTTACATAGAGTACTTTTTTTGCACGTTCTGTCTTTAAAAGCAAGTCATTAAACAAAACTATCAAAGCTAAAAGCAGAAGCTAGAGCTGATTTTGTAGAGTGGATAAAGCTTATTCCAAAATTTAAAATATTTTCCAAAAGATCCTTTCTCTCCGAGAAGTATTTTTTTCAGGTACTCCAAAAAAAACCATAACAACCCTTTTAGGTCTTTCTCGTGTGCCATTTTCAGCAAACAAGGGAAACTAAAACATATCATATACAGAAGCACTTTTATAAGTTCTTACCAGTGTAATGGCAGCATCATCCTCAGGACCAGCATACCGAAATAAGATCCTATGTCTTTCCATGTCAGCAAAATATTCTTTTGCTTCTTTAGCAGTGCTGGTACCCAACCCTGTACAACAAAAGAAATTGTTGCTCAATATTAAAAATTTAAGTTTTATTATCTTACCCCTTTTATTTTACTGGGAATATTATAAAATTGTTACGTAAGATCCTATCATGAAAACGGCTACAAATAAAACTTCGTAATACCCATTCATTATTATTTATCCATAGGGTTCCCTTATTCATTTTTAAACAAACCTTTGTAGTATTTTATCTTCCATGCTTTATGATTCTCCATATGCTTTTTCCACTCATCAAATTCAGGTATACTATAGAATGAGAGTTCTTGCTTATTTTTGCTTGCCTTTAAAAAAACAAACCAAACAAACAAACAATCAACTTTTCTGTTGCACTGTAAGTAATCCATTAAAATCTCAAAAATAGAATCTGTACCTTCACAATAGGGGTGATGAATTCCTCAAGAAAACCATGTTTCAACAGTGATGGCCAATTGTGATGAATAAAATTAATCAACAAGCCCTTTATGTGAGATCCATCCTGATCCTAAATCAGAACATGAAAACACAAGGTAATCTTATAAAACGTCAGATTTCCAAAACCAGCAAAAACCCACTCACTGGCCTGGATACATCAAAATAACATCTGTTGACAGAAAGCACAGAAGGGTACAGCTAGTTTTAATTTGGATGCCAAACTGGACCTGGATATGAAATACCTGTGAACAGCACTATCCCCGAGCTAATAATAAGCTCTTCCAAGCCAAGTGCACGGTTGCAGTTCAAAGTTTCTCTGCCTGTGTTATGTTTTCACTGAGAGCTACACAACTCTCCCAGACACCAGAGAGCTGAATTTTTGTGGAAGACAGCCAAGCCCAGCCCCAGTTCTCATTGGTGGAAAGATGCTTGATAGTTCAACCAATAGATGATCCAAAATTTGCCTTCGTTCTTGTCTCTACCTGACTTGATGCAATACCACCTCATCTACTCTTCCCTTTTGTCTGTACTTTCAACATATTTTTGAGTTATCAAAAGCATGTTTTTATTATTACTTGGCCTTCTCTACTGTTCTGTGCAGCAAAGTCCAGTTGTTCAAAGCAACACCATGGATAAATTAATCTTGTAAAGAAATCTCATACATTAGGGATTCCCTCTGAATGCATCCATACTGTCAGAGCTGAGATAGGTTGTAACGCACAAAAACATAACCTGAAAAATTGCAGTAAGATATACTGTAAGACTCTCTGTATATTAAAACCTGTGAATTTCAGACTTACTTGATCTGTCATGATCATAATTTTTCCGTATCTCAAGCTTTTCAGAGACTCTGGATCTTCATAGCTTTTCTTGTATTGTAGTCCAACTATTTTGATGATGTTGTTGATTTCTGCATTTTCCATAATCTGTATAAAAAAGTTTTTTTTGAAGTCAGTGTAAAAAGCAGAAATTTAGAAATATCCCACTCTTTTTTAGGTGGGCTTGAGAGCTGCTTTTTCAATGCACCCCAGCCTCAACTTCATAACCTTTTTGTGCCCAGCCCCTTGTAGCCTTTGCACTTGTAAATATTTCTTCTGTACATGCAAATTCTCAAGACTGCGCCACACTCTTTCTCCTCTATGGCCAGAGCACTTTGGGTCAGGAAAGCAGGGAGAAAACTGCATGCTTAACAAAAAGTCATCTCACAGAGCTGCCTTCTCTTTCCACTGTTTCTGTGGGCATATGCAACACATCTCTCAAATTATGGAGAGCAGCAGAAAGAATGAGATGGGATAATGCTGCTGCACTCAGCTTGTAAGCCAATAAAATCACATGGCAATGGAGAGTATAAAAAAAACTTCAGGGTTTTTAAATATTCATGTGAAATATTAATATGAGTCATAGCAAAATTTCCTTCCACTTGTGAAGAAGTTAACTTTATCATCCCAGTACTGTATTACTACACTTAGTATTTACAGGCTTTAAAGCAGCTGGTGCTTTATGAAATCTCAGCCGCAAAATCTTCATTGAAAAAAAAAAAAAATTAAATATGAAGGTGTAAATCTAGAAATCAAAAATAAACAGGAGACATCCGTTTGTCAGCAAGAAGGAGAGGACAAAAATGCGTACCTGTTTGTGAGAAGCTTCTCGAACATTGAGAATTTTGCCCCTGAGTGGGAATACTCCGTATCTGTCTCTACCAATAACACCCAAGCCAGAGACAGCTAAAGATTTGGCCGAGTCTCCTTCCGTCAATATTAACGTGCAGTCCAAGGAATGTTTGCCACCTGCAGGCCAGGAAGAAGTAGGGGGAAGGCAAAAAACTCAGAAAGCATAACTCAAATAATAATAATAAAAAAAAAATAGAATTCTTCCTTCTCTTCACTTAAGTACATTTAATTTCTATTTTTAGGGATGGCCTTCCACACCACTAAAACTGTACATATCCTTGCCCTTAGCAGTACCCTATGGATTGCTATGGACAAAGAGCAAAATAGACAAAATGGGATGCAATACTGGCACTTCTTATACAATGGTCCCTACACGTCTGCACAAAAAAAGTCTGATTGCTTCTGTGCCTTTACCATTTCATTTTTCTGGCTGCAAATTTCTTACACACATACATTATGCATGTCTGAGTTACACACAGGAGTTATTTCCCATTCTGTATTTCCCCTTTCCTCACAGCATACTTTAAAAAGTAATTTATTAAATCATTTCTGTGGGTTTCTTTTTTTATTGTCCATCAGCTGAAGCCAGACAACTGTAAGAAAAACTTGACAGAAAAGCTCAAAAGATGAGAACATTTGCACTTATTATACCTCACAAATTTCTTGAAAGAAAAATAAATCTTCACTAACAATGTAATTTTGACTCTCCAAGACACAGTGCATTTTGGTGCCTGTGTGCCCAATATATTCAAAACTGTGATGACATTTATGTTCTGTTTATTGCAACTGCAGTAGGGGAATAGATGTTCCAAATAACAAGCAGGTTGAAAAAAAAGAAATCTATCCTTTTGCAAGAGTGCAAACGCTCATTAAGCAGTTTTGCTATTTCATCAAGGCTAGGTGGTAGGAAAGACTACAAAAAAATTCAATCTGGTTAAGTCTCACCTATTGCTAATAAGGTAAGTTTTGAATATACTGGAATTTAAAATAGGTGCTGTGATTTGCTTTTACCAGGTAGGTAAAAACCACCCCATACTTCCCTATTACACAGAATTTACATTCAACATCTTTGGTTTTCTGAATCAAGATGTTTGGCCAAAGAGAATCTAAATTAGGCAGCTATTCACAGTGTCAATAACTACCTATCAACAAAGTGGACTACAAATACCAAAAAAAAAATACTAGTGTGCTGTTCAGAATATATGAGAGTCAATATTTTTCCCAAAGTGAACTGCAGAAAACACATCTGAATGTAATCCAGGTGGACTTCCTTCTGGAATCATTGCAATCATTAGCAATTAATTTCATGGAAATACAGTGTGCCAGGTATTTTCCTGAGCATGGCTCTAAAGAACTCTAAGAAAGAACTACATCAACTGGTAAATTCAAAAAATGCCCTTATGCTTCACCAGATTACGTAATCTCGCTGTTTCCTTACAGCCCTATATTCCTATTTCTTTATTTTTGCTTTTGTTCTAACCCTGCACCTCCAACAAGCCACAGAACTATGCATACCTCATCAAGATCACAAAAAAGCAAGCATGACCAGGTATAGGACTCATTCTTTACAGTGGGGGAAGAAATCTGCAGCAGCTACATCACTGTACAGATACCTCTCTCATATTCTTATGTAGCAACAAATACGTCAACTACAACACAGTGCATTTTGCTCCCAGGCTACACACAGGTTACTCTGTGTGACACATATGGATGTCTTGAAACAATCTCCCTGAAAGTGTATCTTCATATATCATTTGAACCTTTTCTCCAGCTTACAGGGAGGTCTGAAATTCTTTTGAAAAGATGGTTTATAACTGTGTAACTCTTCACCATATACTCACAGTCCTGCACATTCTTAGGCAATATTCATACAGAAAAGGTGAATTTTTTGGACCTAGGAATACTGATCTGCCTCACAGAAGGAGGACATACAGTCCTTAATTCACCTGATCCTTAGAATCCCTCAGTCATAGAATCACAGAATGGTTTGGGTTGGGAAGGGACCTTAGGGATCATCTAGTTCCAATCCCCCTGCCATGGGCAGGGACTCCTTTCTCTAGACAAGGTTGCTCAGAGCTCCATCCAACCTGTCCCTGAACACTTCCAGGGATGGGACATCCACTACTTGTCTGGGCAACCTGTTCCAGTGCCTCACCACTGTCACAGTAAAGAATCTATTCTGTACATCTAATCTAAATTTCCCCTCTTCCACTTTGAACCCATTACTCCTTTCACCACAATCCTTTCTATTAAGGCCCCAAAGGCAAGGATTAGTAGTTCTACAATGTTTTTTGCCTGAGTACTCTTTAAAGAATTTCCATGGTACCAGTACTTCCTTTCTCCCTTTATCTTAAGAAACATCATCAGTTAGGCATCATTAACGACTGAAATTCACTGAGACAAGTTCTCAAGAGCAAACCAATCACCTCAGCCACACTGAAGGAGTCACTCTTTCATATCACCTTCTGCCTTCCCTTTCTCTATGAAAGCAGAAATCAGAGATCCTGATTATTTTTGATTGTGCAAAAAACCCAAAATGTTCCTTTCCAAAATAAACAGATGATCCATATGATACCTTCGGTCTTTAAAAAGAAACAACTTAAGAACTTTTCAGTAAATGTATTACTAGTGATCCTCTAATTTAAAACATCTCTTCCAGTATAGATAACACTTCAGAAAGTCAGGCAAAGGCTGCATATGACAATACACATTGTACTCAAAAACTGAATGCCTCTCTGCCTCTCTGTGTGTCCACCCCAAACATGCAATGCCTTCAATGTGAGAAATGTAGTATGTTCCACATCTTCAATACACTAATACCCAGGTAAGCCTCCTTGGGAGATGCAGAGTTCCCACCCCCCATGGAACTAGGCAGCAGAAAATACTTGGGTAATAGGGATTCAAGGCATGCAGAGCTTTAGGCATCAGTGCTGAGCCCAGATGAATCCCTACATATCTGCTTAGTTGAGGAAGTTTCAGGATCCCTCTACCAAAAGCTGTGTAAGAAGTGATTTTGAAGGCTGGTCTCCAAAGCAGAGCTAAAAAATCCTATGAAGACAGTGTGACCAAAATTATTCATTATATGATTTAGGAGAGTTAGGCTTCATAGCCATAATTTCTCCAAGCACACAATCTTCTACAGAAGAAAAATACCAGGAACTTGCATCTGACTAAGGAATGCCAATTCCACAAGCAAAACACTAGTCAAAGGAGACATGATTATCAACTTTTGAGACAAAATATGACATCTGAATAACAAGAAAAGTAATAAAATAGTGAAGAAAACAAATTTTAAAAAAATCAATAGCAAGGAATCAAAAAAGGAAGAAAATTAAACAGGTCTCATTATCTCTTTGAGTCAGTTTTGGCTTGAACACTGAAGCTCAAAAATTAAGAAAAGCTTCCTTACTAGTCTTACATGCTTTCACCTACTCAGCCCACCCACCTCCTTCATTGCAATTTATCTACCTTTGTTTAATGTAAGGATGTATTAAAAATGAACTAACATTAACACAGAATGGCAACATTTCAAGCTCTTCAGTCATATGCGCCCCTCAAATAATTCAAGAACAACTCCCATTGCTATTGGCACAAAGACTGCCAGCTGATCCTGATCCCTATCTGTGTGCTAAAGAAGCAAGCTAGCAGAGATTGCCAGTTTGCTCTATATTCCCAGACAGGAACCTAATGGCATTTAAAGTCTTATGAAAAAAATCTCTTGAACCTCAGGTGTGCACACTATGTGATCTACTTCCTATACCTTGTGGCCCTATAAAGATCCTGATCTTTTTACATTAGAAAGGTCAAGAAGACATCCAAAACAGCATATTGGTAACACTATTTAGCAGGAAATCACAATTAAAATATAGACACTCTTCCAATATCAAACTAGACTGCTGCTTTTGTTCAGTGTTATTAATTCTCTGCTCTGGAGAGGACAGTGTTCCTGATATCAAACTCACCATCATGCTTTAAATTCTACCTCTAGAAAGTTTAAAAAACTAGAAAGACCTTTAATAAAAAACCCATAAAGATGAAAAATAAAGTCAGGTTTAAAATTATGTTTGTGAAAAATTTATGAAACATTAAAGAGTCATTAAAGAAATTAAAAATAATTCTTACCAGCATCATTAGCATCATCCAGTTTTGGAATGCCCTTGATTTTACTGTGTTTCACTGATGAACATTTTTTGTTCAGCTGAGTTTGTGCCTTGAATTTGACCCAGTTCAAAATACTCTCTATGATACCACAGTTAGAGGCCTACAAGTAACAAATCAGAATTGTGGATGAGAAAACTAAAGCTTCACATAGCAGATTCTCACATCTCAATTTCAAGTCACTGATCTAACACTGCTTCTCAAAGCTCTCTAAATTTTAAAAACTGCAATATATGAAACTCAAGGAATTAACATATACCTTACTCTTTAGCATTTTATGCACGTGAAACCAAAACACAACACACACAGAGCATCCTTTTCCACCCCTTATATAACTGGTAGAAAGAAGAAAGGAGGTCTAAGACCTAACAAGAGTTTGTCTTATGTTGTGTGGTTGATGTGCTGAGACATTTTAGTTTCTAAAGCACCTGTTTCCCGGACTTTGACAGCAAAAAGTAACCGTATGGGATATTTATGACCATTTAAAGTTTCTTTGGAAATGATTGGAAATGGATGAAAGACAATCATTCCATTTAAGAATAAGGCTTTATATCAACCGTTTGAGAAAGGGGTATCATTTTTAGAAACGCATCTGCAGAAAAAGTACCATATAGTATATTTTCTAAACTAAAACTGCTTTAGGTTTGGTTTCCCATCAAAACAAAATACATGTGGAACAAAATACTGTGAGCTTTGGCTTTTCATTATTACCCACAACGCAGCATTGTGGAGTTTCTGCTGCACATTTAGCACATCTGGAAATCAATGTTCAATTCAGGGAATATTACAAACACTATAAATCGAACCTGCTGATTGAAATACAACATGTATTCACTCTTCAGATTTTGTTATATGATACTGTGTTGTGGGGTTTTTTTCCCCTGTAAGTTCTATAAGAATGTCACTTGTAATACAGAATTAGAAGCTGAAAACACTACACAGCAAATGGAGTTTTGATGCCAAAGAGTATAAGCAGTTAGCACCATTCTCCTCACTACTGGAGCTCCATTTATGCTACTGGTCCTATATAGAACACATTATATTGAGTTCTGGCTAACAGAAGTCTACCTTTGCTGCATTCTATAAAAATAGAAGAAAAACCTCTAAAATGTATTTCTACTGGTACATTAATTTAGAATAGCAATTCTTAGCCCATTTACAGAAAAAATTTCAAACTTGTTGCCCAACAATAATGATCACTTTTAATACTACAGCCTCAGTTTTGCATTTCCTTTATTACTGGAAGAACAAGTAAATGCAACGTATCCCCTCCCTCTCTTTTCACCTTAGTGAAACAGAATAAGAACTGATACCAAAGAATAAGGTAGATAATATTCTCAACTTCAGAAAAATATTTTAACACAAAAAAAATTGGTCAAGGACTATGTTTAGGTTTTAAAAGTCACATTCATTTCATCAATATAAATACCAGAATCTCCAATAAATGGGCTGATCAGGTCAAGCTTGCTTTTAAATCCAGGGCAAGAGTCAAAATATAGTTGCTGCCTCCATTATTAAGACCAAAGGTTCCTCCATCCCATTTTCATAGTATGCAAATATCACCAGAATACCACAGTGCACTAAAATTAACCTTCTGCTATATCTGCACTTGGATCCAGTACATCAATTCCTGCTTCCCAGGGGGGAAAAATAAAAAAAGGAAAAAAGAAAAAAAGGTTTACTTACTGCTTTAAAAAATTTCTCAGATAGCTGGCACTTTGACCCAAAACTTTTAGGTTGCAATGTCATGTTTTCCTTTGTCTGGGAATCAAATGATGGGTTTTCAATCAAACAATTAACAAAAACCCATATATGATTCTTCACCTGTTGAAAACACAGAAACCAATTTACTCAATAAAGTTCCACACATTCATATTTTTCAATATTTTTGTAAGAAGTAACTTGCCTGAAACGGTTTGACTGAAACTCCAGCTTTATTCTTCTTTTTCACCACTTCTATCAGTTTACCAACAACTTGATCCACCACGTAATCAACATGCCTACCACCCTGAATGAAGAGAAAAACAAAACAACAAAATAATTGAATTTCCTAATAGTTTTTATCAGTATTAACCAAGTTCCTGCAGTCATACTTAAATTTGGAAATCCATGTACATTAAGTTTACCATAAGAAAGAAAAATCTGGTTTGAAGTTTCTCTTTCATGTCATTCAGTCTACATTCAAGTGAGGATGACAGAACTTACACAGAACAGAAGGAGACCTTTCCTTCACTGTACAGTTATGGACTTCAAATGTAGCCACTTACAGCTTGTAACAGGATACAAAACCTTAAGAGTATGGCATATCTGAAAATTACTCTGCAGTACTGGGATGTACCTACAACACCACACAGCTGTTATGTGCCTTTTTAACTGGCACGTAAATAGCCTTGGACTGAAAAAAACACATATTTGTTCCTCAAATTACACTTTCTCCATTAGGTTCATTAAAGAAAGATGTTCACAAGCTTACCCTCAGATATACAGCACCCATGCCTATTCCTTCCCAAAAGTGATCTCACCTTTTCTTAGCCGTATTACAGAACTCTTGGCATAAAAGTTATTAGTAATAATTGTTTGCTAGCCTGGGACTTGAGCAAATGGAGAGAAAACTGCAAATAGCCAACCACAAGATCCAGAAAACTTAGAACAGAACAAGACAACCTTGAGGAGATGGCCAGTTCTCCTTACAACTCACCAGAGGCTAAACCTGTTCCAAATTCATATCTGATGGGGCAAGAAGAGATTCATACAGAGCATGCAGTTAACCATAAGCTGGCAAACCAAGCCCTTAGGAAACCACAGGACAACAACTTGTAGCTACATAATCATGGTGCCACCACTCTTCTAGGAAACAAAAGCAGTCTGCTGGACTCTCTCACAGCTACTACTCAAATTTACAGGGAAGGGGTGGGGGGAAGCTTATAAGCAATTTCTTGCATCATCATAGTGATGAAAACAAAAAAGGGAAGAATATATAAGATTTTTCTTCCTCTGTTGCACCATCAGAGCTGAAACATTCATAGGGCCTGTCACAATTCTTCCTTTTACCCTATAAGAAAGGGGCCTGAGCACTGGTTATCCTTGTTAAAGGGTTTTTCAATCAGGAGTTTCGAATGAAGCCTTTATAGCAAGAAAAATTTTGGTGGAGGCAGTGTTTTCAGCTCCCAACTATGATCCCTACCACAACAGACCCCGAGGAAGAAATACTCATTTATTTACTTAAACTTCGGAAGTAGTAAGTCAGAAATGTTATCTTTTTGAAGCTATATATAACTCAAGCTTTGCAATACAGCAGGATGATGAAAATACAGATTATTTTCAATGCTTAAGCTGCAGTTTTACTTACTAGATTCAGTCTAAATAAGAAAGTGCTAAGCATTTGAACACCTTTAGAAAGTGTGTCAAAGCTTCTGTCACCTTTCCAAGCTATAGTCCTCTTTAGACTTAAACTTTAAACCAGTTACAAAAGAAAAAGAAAAACCCAAAACATACTGCATGGAGATAAGTAATTCTGGGATTAAATTGCTTGGAAAATAAAAG
Organism: Empidonax traillii; assembly: GCF_003031625.1. Classification (NCBI taxonomy): domain Eukaryota; kingdom Metazoa; phylum Chordata; class Aves; order Passeriformes; family Tyrannidae; genus Empidonax; species Empidonax traillii. Next base: position 1,929,621 of record NW_020955274.1, read on the forward strand.
CATTTTATGTGAAGTTTCTGAAAAGAACACAAAACCAAACTATTATAGCTCTATTACCTCCTAACAATGACAACTGATTTACATGTGTAAAAGAAATCTAACAGTTATGGGGGTATATTCTACACTGCAGAAGAAATCTGTATCAGAGCCACTAGTAAAAATTTACAGATAAAACATTCCAGATTAGGAGAAACAAGTAGTATTTGAAGGTATGTCCTCTGAAGTCTTTAAATCTGTGAAACACTGACACTGAAATTGCCTAAACAAGTGGTAATAAATATGTTTAAATATTAAGAAATCCAAGTCGACACAACTTCCTTTATGTGTAGAACAACAGGCTTTGGAAAGCTGCCAAAAATATGAATGGCCTTAAACTCCTGGATATCTGAAAGCTGTTTATATTTTTTGATTATTCAAATGCCTTTCTTTAAATTTATAGACAAAAGGCAAAAATATTAATAAAATATTAAAATCTAGTGTCTGTCATAGGAAGTTCAGAATACTTTGACTAAATCTGTTATCTTGTAATGAAGAATGGAGCAATGCATGAATATCCTATAGAATTAACACATACCTAACTCAACCCTCAGATCACAGATCACCTTTGCTTTAATTCAATTAGGGCTTTACAAAAATACAGACTAAATACTGGTTCCTGTTCAGCTCAATTTGCATTAGAAGAAACAAAACAAAGAAAATATGCCCTTCGGGATATTCCTACTGAGGTAACAAAAAGAAAAATCCTACTTCTTTAAAGCTGTTTTTAAAACAGAACCAAATAGAAAAACTTTTGATGGGTATGAGGAAGTACAGGGTAGACAACAGAAAATTACAAAACTAAGAAAAAAAACAGCAGCCAAAACGAAGAAAACAAATAGCAAGCAAAACCCTAAAATTAGGATTCTACATTTTAAGGCAGAGCATGCATCTGAAAAGACTGAAGATGTAAAGTTATTGAACTGAGAGAAGATAGCGGTTGTGTTTTTGACTTCATGCAGAAAGTAGAAATTAAAAAAAAAAAAAAAAAAAAAAAAAAAAAAAAAAAAAAAAAAAAAAAAAAAAAAAAAAAAAAAAAAAAAAAAAAAAAAAAAAGAGGGGATAAAACCAAAATGGTTACAATGGTAAATATTATTAGTCAAAACCAAACCAGGACTTGCACTTCAAAGAAACCATCTATGGTTTCTGTCAATCTCTAGAGTCATCTACTAAAACAGCAACATACACCACTGTTGTGTTTCAGAAGCACCATACAAAGTATTTTTTCATGGGGTTTCTTCCTAAACACTAAACAAACAAAAAAACCACACCCAAGACCCAAACCCCACCAAAACTGAAACACAACTGTTTTTATTCACATATGGATGACAGAGATTCAGCACACACAGAGTTCAACTGAAAGTCGATATATCAATATCCTGTCACTTTAAAGAAAAATAGATCCATTTCCAAACTGTAAAGTGACTACAGGAAAAGATCAAATTACATGTTTCAAAAACATTCCACATTTGAATGGCAATCTTGAAATGCATTATTTTTACCCATCACATTACTGGAAACTTATCCTTATGGGAACATCTCAGCATATTTTTGTATTTACAACTTCAGCAATTTTTTTTTTTTTTTTTAAAGAATTTTAGCACTTCAAACATTTTGCTAAAACTATTTTGATATCTTATACCAAAAAAACCCAGCAGCTTATCATTAACTCTTGTTCCCAGGTGGTACTAGTTATTATAACAGTTCCCTATCCCTGTGTCCATTTCCAAGTGTGCAGCCGCGAGCGAGCCACGCTCAGAGCTCGGAGTTGGGAACCTCTCAACCATCTCACCAGCAGGTGGCACAAGTACCCACCATGGAACCGTAACAGCCCAGAACTGACCCAGCCGTCTCAGCAATTCCGTACAAGACGCTCTAAATCTAGGGGGCTGTCTGTGGTTATTATGACTTCTGCACTATGGGAAAACAGCGCTGAGACTGCATAACCTTCCTTTCTCCAGAAGGTAGTGACTGGAATCCCAGTCTTGCAAATTTCAGGATGCAAAGGCATCTAATGAAACACTGACAATTAAAAACCTTAAAAATGGAGCTTTGACTGCCTCCTATATACATTCTGTTCTTACCATCATGAATAGCCAACAGCCTAATTCATTTGGAGGTAAGATAAATTTAAATTCTACAGACAGATAGATGGCTAATACGGCAGAAAAATTCAGAAGATAATTATAAATTTGAAGTTTTCATTTAATTAGCTACACAAATACAATACTAATTTCTTTTGCATTTGTTTTCTATTGTACTTATTTTATTAGAAAAATCTGAAAACTGGAATAGTCCTGAATTTCTTGCTGAACTCCAGCAAATTTTAACAGGTTGGGATTCTCCCTCTATCCAAGTCTGCTCTCTGACACTGCAACTGTATTAGCTGGGCATTTCTGCTAAAATAATTAACAGTATTTGAGTTAGCAGTGACACTATATCAAAAATATTATTAGATTACTATGCTAATAACTGGAAAAAAACAAAATCTAACAGTAATGGGAGTATATTCTACATTGCAGAAGTAGAATATACGATTTCTATCAAAGCTAATATTTGAAATTCCAAACTTGAGAAGACCGTGTTTAATCAGTTTACAAGTCTCCCTCTAAAGGTTATTTGTACAACTCTAATAGCTACAAACATTCTTTCAAATGCTGCCTCAAAGCCTGAAGCCAAATTCTGTGTGCTCTACTGTAGCAAACTTTGGAATAAATGAGAGCTGATCAAGGTAACAAATTTACAAGAACCAAACAATGGAGTTGTGCCTCAGCATACTGCCTGGCCTTCCAAACGCCCCTCAAAAAAACAACCCCAGAACCTAAAAAAAAAAAGACTTGTTTGGAATTTAGAGGAAGTTTAAAAAAGACAGAAGAGAAGTTATGACTAGGTGAAATTTATCCAGAACAGAAATGAAAAGCTTTCAGCAAACAGCAACAAATAACCAAAACACAGCTGAAATGAGCTCCTCACCTGTCAGCAGACAAAGGGACAGGCAGCTGACACTGTTAGTTTCTAGCCATTATGTCTCATCAGTGGGTAGTTGCACATCAATTGCTGGTGAGGTGGTTCACTGGCTCTGAACATTCCATATCCAATCACACACATAAGGCATGGATCAGGAAAGTGGGAAAAACTAGAAATTACACCACTTACCTTTGAGGAATACACAGTACTTTTTTCTATGAATTTGATTAGAGAATATATGATAACAATGTATGTGTAGCTGCGCAATGGGTGAAAATTAATCCAAAAAAATAAAATTCAAAATTTTGAGTAAGTGTATATGATATATTTGACTTAGAAGTCAATAAGTATTCATTTTTTTCAGACACATTTTCTTAACCTGGTATCAAGAACAATTAAGTTTTTCTACATTGGCAGTTTCCTCATAAAAGTATTGTACACATCTTTAAGGTTATGGTTTTATGCTTCTTTATGTTGCATGAAGAGGCCTGAATTAAAATTAGTCGTAAACCTTCAACTACCAGATACATTTGTCATCCCTAGTTTTGAACAAGTATCAGATAAGAACTTAATTAAAATGCACACTTAGAAAGTAAATATTCTAAAATGAAATAAACTGTCCCCATTTCCACTGAACGCTTGTTCCGCTAAACTGAACATGACTGAAAAGAAGTTGTGCAGTAAAAATTACATCCCATCAAAACACTGGCTACACATCACCAACCACCAAGGCTAACACTGCTACCTCTGGGCACCTGCAGGACTGGGGACTCCTCTCAGTGTAACCACTGGTGCTTAGAAACCACGCATGCTACCATCAGAATTTTCTTCTGACTGTCTTAGAAGAGATATGAGCAAGGAGAGGTTTTTAAGGTTCCAATTACCAGTTCTCACCATTCCTATCTTTTGGAAAGCTTGTTAAAATCTGCTAGATCTAACAACTAGACTGTCTAGAGGGCTGTCTGTGGTTATTATGACTTCTGCACTATGGGAAAACAGCGCTAAGACTGCATAACCGTCTTTTTTCCAGAAGGTAGTGACTGGAATCCCAGTCTTGCAAATTTCAGGATGCAAAAGGCATCTAACGAGGATCTTTTCAGGATGCAAAGGCATCTAGACTGTCTAGTTGTTAGATCACTCATCAAGTACAACTTACGAAGAGCAAAAATGACAAATTCTTTCACCCTGGTGGATCTCAGATCCCTAAACCTGGTCCATGCCAAACGGGAGCAAATGAGTGTTATGCCAGTTGATTTTGGGTGATAGCCTTGGTGCCTGACCACCCCAGCAATTTAAGAAGCACAAAGCTGTACTTTAGTATGCTGAGCATACTGCTGCCTTATCATAACTGAAGGTTTCTCTACGGTATCATTTTACTACTACTACAGTTGCTACTAAGTAGAAAGAAAACCTAGATACCCTTGCCTAGGTAAAAGAAAATTAATCTCAACACTTCAGGCCAATTTTATACAACATAAAGCAATAAATGGATAAGCATTTTTTCAAGAACACTGAAAGCCATTTTTGTCTTCCAAAACTTGTTACTGGTAGCTTCAAAGATGTCTGTACATTTTTTACCTTCTTTTCAGAATTACCTTACTACAATGTGTTAAAAATGAAGGAATAAATTACTTCCATTCATTTTAATCAATACCATGTATGCTCACATAAAACATCACTGATAATGATTAGTAGTATTTTCAAAACTTGGGTATATGTAGAAATACTGCTATGAATGTATTTTGATTCCATCCAATTGCTCTGCCAGGTCCTCTCAAGCAAAGGATTCTCTCACCTGTTTATTTGCAGTAACCTGGTTTTACTTTTTATCAAGCCCCTGATCGGGCACAACCTCAGCACGTATTTTATCATTTCCATTTTTTTTACCGTTTGATCCAACTACTCACCTTTGTGGTAGCTATACTATTTACAAAGCTGATTTGCTGGAACCCCTTCTCGCTCAGAGTGAGGCACACGTCCCACCGTTCATTCACAACCTCGTGAATAACTTTGAGTGCGACTCCAGTTTCATCCAGCTTGTCTTTAACGTAGAGATCTACGTAACTGCGGAACCCGTTTACCTGCAGGTAACACACGTAACAATCACTGCTCTCCGCATTACCAAATACTCAGTACGCTCAAGGTGCTTTAAATTATTATTCTTACAGGTAATTTCTTCCCATTCAACATGACTTTGACTCCTTTGCACGAGCCGGCCAAATCATACGCTCGCCTTGTCATGAGGGCCACAATATCCTTATCAAGTTTTTCCATTTTAAATTTAGATAGGTCTGGCTGGAATGTAATGCATGTATAGTCATCACCATCAAAATGCTTAATCTTCGGCTCAGAGGTCTTCATCATGTTGTTCATCCAAGTCTTTGGAAACAAAATAGGTTAGATGTTAGTTTACAATACACGTCATCCTCTTCCTTTGTTCCCTTTTCCAATTATGCTACGATTGTAACAGTTACACAGCAAAAAGCTCACAAACTTCTTTTACAAGTTTCCTTTGCTAAAACACTATACAAAATTAATTGTTATACAAAGATAACCACAAGCATAGGTGACAGCACATTTGTGGTTTCTGTAAACCTGCAGGTATTACTACACTGGTGGACATGATACCAATGCAAACAGAGCCTCTCTCAGAACTTAATAAATTAGATACAACTAAGCTGACTTTAAAGTCCTTATTACCCATCCATTTAACACTTTTCAATCTCCTACACACTTCTACAGAGAGGCTTATTGGTCTCTGTGCAGAGGCTTGGTAGTCTCCGAGACAGCATCTTGGTGGCTGACCAGTTTGCCAAAGCACGCCTCTTGGAAAAAGCAAGGTGCCCAGACTTGACTCAGGAGTTTTGTGTTGTTCCCTCTCTAAGAACATGGGCACATTTATGTGATCAAGCAGAACATCTGCTCACAGCATGTATCAAAGTTCAGTTGTACTAAATTTTCAAAATTTTGAAAATACTGGAAAATGTAGCACTTTTAAGTCATAAAGCATGTCATTTTCAAAAAGTAAAATTAAATCAATTTTAATCTGCCCTTTGGCAGTCAGCAGAAAATATTACATTTTTTAAGAGACAAGCATAACGGATTAAATGTATTATTTATGTAGTGACATGACAGCATGACCAGAAATTAATTCTTTGTCCAGAAAGAAAGAGAAGGATCCATCAACTGGGAAGGACTCCAAAGCCAAGGAACTTGGGCATCTAATACTCTACCAAAGTTCTTTGAACTTTTAGAATGGTGGCCATCTCAAAGTTGTATACAATAGATCTGATTTCATTCAATCCTTGGTCCGTAGGCGAACAATGAGCAATGGGTTCAAATGGGGGCTTTGTACTTCAGTCCAGTTAGGGTTAATGAAGTTCATGACATAAACACTGAAAAATCTGTTTCTTAACACTATACAAAATTACACAGATAATTGTTTCCATGTTTGCATAGCTAAATAGAAAGATTTTTTGGCAAATCATACAACAGCAGCTATGAAATGTTTCAATTGAATATATTCCATGAATATACTTGTCAGAAACTTGTTTTTCATTTTTAGTAACCTAACCCTCTGAAGAAAGTGTTACTTGACCCAAAAAGTCTAATACATAGAAATACCAGTTTTACTGACTGAGCTAACCTAGCCTGCAAATTCTACACATCCACTTGAATGATAAATGATTAATTTCGTTAAATATTCCTGAAATATATGTGCTAAATTGTAAATTTATGACTGCAGAAAAAAAATAAATTGAACATTTTTATACCTGCTTAAAGCTGTGTTTGTATTCCTTGCAAGCAGTTTCAACTGTAAACTTTGTACTAAATATGTTACAAAGTTTTGCACCATAGCCATTGCGCCCACCTGAAAAAACAACATACGGTAAACTAGGGTCAGTTTAAATTTAGGATAATAAAGCATGTCCTAACTTACTAAATTTATTTTTCCCTTCATTTCAAGAGCACAAATGTTTAAGTGCTTAAATAAACAGAATCAAAATCTAAAACTATGTTGTTATTTAACAATGAGCACTGACATTATAGATGTAAAGTTGCCTGTAAATACCAGTATTAAAAAAGAAAAAGATAAGTTCTTTAAGTCTTTTTACTCTAATAAAGAGCTACAATAATGGTGACTAAGTAATTACATGTTAAGAAATAGAACAGAAAGAGAAAAATTACGAAGGGAAAGCACACTGAAGGAGCACACAATGGCCTAACTGAATAAAACAAAGCACAGTAAATAGTCTTGCCTGTAACTTTTTTCTCATCATCATCGTAGTTGCTGGATGTTAGCAGCTGCCCAAAGATTAAAGCAGGTACATATACTTTTTCTACTTTGTGTTCCACAACTGGTATACCCTTTCCATTATTCCATATGCTGATAATGTTTGATTCCCTATAAGATATTGAAGACATTAGGAAAATTAATCTTGAAAACAGACTTCTGCATACCTGTTTAAATAACTACCTAAAAACATAACAAAAGACTATATTCTTACCACATTTACTCACAGCCCTAACGATTTTAATTACACTCATTTGTGCTTATTAGATGTCTTGAAAGAAGGAGCTTAATTGCCCATACACGACACTGTGTCATAACGTAAAAATAACACCCAAAAATCTGTTTGAAGAGCTTTCACTATCAACATGATCTGCAACAGCATCCTGAAGTTTGGTGACAGAATGACACTCAAGTTAGAGATGTAGCTTCTTAGGTTTCATTGAAGTCCATCCAGACACAGCCAATTTATCATTTGTTTAAAACTGCTATTTCAGATTTATGATAAACATTGTAACTTATTTTATGTATTGGTGCCAAAATTCATCAATATCTGGCATCATGAATATTTCTAGCTCTTACATAGAACTTTCATTTTTGAGTATTAGAGAGTTGAAAATCGTGACGGGTCAGGCAGATTTACACTACCATTTCCTTCCCATTCCAGGATGAAAGCAGAGAAATTACTTCTCAGCATATTTATTCTAAAGGTTAGGTCTGAAAACTAGGTGCCTGAAACATTTATTATTCAGTTAAATGTCACTGAAAAGGTACTACTAAAGGAATCCAATCTGCATGTATTAAACTGCAGTCCTTCTCATTAAAAATTATCTCTAAGTATTCAGTTTCAAAAAACAGTGGTAATGATGTGTTTGCAGTATGAAATTTCAGTGTGATACAGCTGACTAATTCAAACACAATCTTATCCTAATGCTAAAGAGGTTAACATAGAAGTTGAAGAGGTGCAAAACTGTGTTACAAAACCTCAAAGCTGGTATTTATGATTTATAAGTAACCTGGCTGGCTGTAGTTATGTACTGCCAAGCTTTCATCTCATCATGAATTTTATGATCCTCTGGTTTTAAGTTTCATTCAATCAAACATTAATGAATGGTTTAGGAAAGCAATTTATTATAAATTCAGAATGGTAGCACTTATTGTTAACCACTTTTAATTCACCTATTCATCTAAAAATATGAAGCTAATGGAAGTAATTCCAAAAATACTTTGTTTTAAAGAAATCCAATTTCATTGGTAAAATTGTTTGTACCAATCTAAACTACAATAGCACTGGCAGGGAAAGCAAATGAAAACACACTTTTACTTACGGATCAATGGATATTTTAATACAAGTCATATTCTTGTCCCTCTGCTTATTGTCAGCAGCATTTACTAGGAAACAAAGTAGCACAAATTAACACTTCATAGGAGCAATAATTAATTTCTTGGTCTGTAAAACTGTTTGTATACATATCCCACCACAAATTACAACAGCCCAGGTATTTCTTAATCTGGTAGCTCTTTGTGTATTCTGTATCTTAGCAATGAAGTCTATAAATACGACCAAGTATCTGCAAGAAGATATTTTTCAACTTTCTTATAATTACTGACTCTATTTCAAGCAGTTAGACTATCTAAGAAATAAATATGAAAGTGTATTTTGTGAACCTGTTCTCATAACTGTTCTTAGCATACTGAGCATTTCATTCTTCTCTTGCTGTTCTTGTTTGGCTATTTATTACACCATGTATCTGAAAAACCCTACAAAATTATATGCATCATCAGAGCAGTTTACACTTTGTTTTGTCACTAAAACCCACCAAAAAAGTCACATCCATTAAGGAGTGTTTTGACCACAGTAAAAATTATCTCTAAAGCCTGTGAGACTTACAGCTAATAGTCTACAGTTTAGGATCATAATAAGGACAACTGAAAACTAACATTTGATCAGAATTTAATTTAACTGCACTCCCATGTACATGAACTACAGAAAGCAGAAACGTGACTGTGGCCATTAACCATGAAAGCGAGTTACAGTCATTTTCAGTATTTGTCTCATCTCCCATGAAACAGATGACAATAAAACCCCAAAACACCAAAGTACAATATCTCAACAGATGACAAGGATCTCAATATAAGATCAGATATTTCAAGGTGTTTTTGCTAAAATCATCAAGTGCAGTTTCATTCAAGAGCATGCATAGCTGCGCTGTCCCATTTTCATGTTATTACACTGACCCCCAGGTCTCAAACCACACACTGTGGAGCACTTACCAGTGCTATATAAAGAAGCAATAAGCCATTCAGTACTACAATAATTACAGGATAATGATCTTCCCTTTCAATGAGACAATATGGAAGTAGTCCATATAACATGAGATGCCCAAAAATTACATCTATGAGGCAGCACTCAAAACAGAAGTAATTAAAGATTTTCCTTCCCAAATTTACCAAATTAAGTAGTCAGTTTAAAAAAAAAAAAAAGTATTCTTTTCCATTTACAGAGATATAAGCTTTATTGCCTCAAAGGCAGCAATGCTGTAAAGCACAGATGTAGAGATGTGGAAGTTGTGAACCTAATGAAGGTCATGACAAAACTTCCATTGACCACAGTAAACCACAATTTAGTTTATGAGGTAATCCTGCTAACCCTTAGAACAAACTTCATCAAAAAATTTCCTGTCAATTAGCTCAAAATATCAGTTCAGCAGACAGCAGACAGAGATGCTGCACATCTCTGCTGCTGGCTAGTCTTCAATGTGTTCCTGTCAGCAGTAAGTCACAGTAACTCAGTGACTTTTGACATAATTGTCTAAAAATCATTTGTTTGTGCTCAGTCACCACACTTTTTAATGACAGCATGATCTTCATTCATTTTAAAACACGAAATGATGTTTTAAGTGAACACACAGACAACTTATATGTTCATTCTTTAGGAGAAATAATCTTCTTCCAAATATTACTTAAAACTGTAGCCCTAATAGACTACACAGATCAAAAATCTTGTAACAATATTGATCATAAAGAATTATCTAGTTTGGATATTCAGTAACAAATACTTACACTTTCTTACAAGTTCAACTGAAAACTCTTCCCTGTTTAAACTGTTCTGTAGTCCTAGAAGGCACTACAGTTTAGTGGGGCTCCAATTCTGTGATTTAAACTTAGATACAAATTAATGTACTTAGAGAACTTGGAAAAGCATGTACTCCTTAAATCTAATGCAATATTATTGTTAAAAATACTTACCAAGAATTTCATCAAAGATCTTGTACAAGCCTGGAACAAAGGTAACTTCTCTGCAATTCATTCCTACATCTTCATCATAAACCCACATTAACTACATGTAAACAAAAATGAAATAAAAATATTTACTGTCTTGGTAAAGCAGTCTATGTTTCTCTGTTTCCTTAAGGAACTTCACTCTTACAGTCTGATTGGTGCTGTCATACAAGGCAAAAGCAGGAGCAGAAGTTTAGCAAAAATTACAACTGTACCCACAAAAAATTCCATAATGAAAATCCATTATTTTCTGCTCGGCAGGGAACTCCCAACAGTGTAGACAGTGAGGTTCAAAGCAGTTTGCAACTTCACAAAAACAGCTGAAGAAAGTGCCAGCAGGAGGCTTAAATTCTCTGTTCTCTACTTAAACAAACAGACCAAAGCGTTTCTGGACCTAGAACAAATGCTACTTACAAATATGCACGTGTATGTGTGCACAGAGGCATGTTTGCAGGCACAGGCATATACACACATTAACTGTGTGTTTACACACATAGATGTGTGTTTGTGTTTTGACTGGACCTCAGTATTTTCTGAGTACATCTTTTCAGATGAACCAAGCACTACTTTGAAAAGCCTTCTCTCTTCCCTTTCTTACACGTGCACGCACAGACATGACCACATTTTTTAACATCATAATTCAGAATCCAATATAATTCAGTTATGCCTATTTATTAATCAGAGTAGTAATTTCCTCATTAAAGTAGCAAAAACTATTAGATTTTAAATTTAGTCACACTTACCTGAGTTAAGGGTTCAACTGACCCAATGTAGGTATCTGGACGGAGGAGGATGTGCTCAAGCTGTGTCTTTTTCTGATAAACTCTCTCAACAGACATCTTCTTAGAAGTGTCATTTTTATTAATGCTTTCTGAGTCTTCTTTTTTTGAAGCATTCATCTGATTATCAAATAACGTCTAAAAAAAAACCCCAAACCAACAATCAGCCTCATTCATTCAATCTGTCACTCTCAAGATACAAATAAAATCTGACAGAGATCTAAATTACAATCAAAACTTGTCACATAATTTAAATGTTCAGTTTTCAGATGCATTAAGATCAAGCTATCCTTCCAGAGAAAAAAATGTAACAGATTATATGACAGATTCTTAACAAACTGTAACATATTCAAACTTGTTTGAATTGATTTATTAAGCACGATAAACCAAAATAAGGAAACAACAGCATATTACAAAAGACACCTCCTCAGGCTAAGTATTTATAACGCCCATTTTGTGCTTAAGCATTTGAATCCAAACCACCGATTACTGTTCTGAATGATAACAGCAAAACTGCTCTTTTACATTATAGTGTGGCCGATTCATTCACCAGGAATTAAGAAATACTGTAATGATTCTCAACTGCTATAATTAACATTCTCTACTGAAGTGATTAAACCTGGTACAATCCCGGTTTAGAATGCTTCATGATAAAAGGGGAGAGACTATCTAGAAGACAAGAGCATGTAGGGAAATGACGAGGGGGAACAGCTTCAAAGTGAAGAGGAGGAGGTTTAGATTAGATTTTAGGAAGAAATTCTTGACTGTGAAGGTGTGAAGGTGGTGAGGCACTGAACAGGTTGCCCAGATAAGTTGTAGATGCCCCATCCCTGGAATTATTCAAGGTCAGGTTGGATGAAACTCTGAGCAACATGGCCTAGAGGAAGGTATCCCTGCTCATGGCAGCAGGGATTGGAACTAGATGATCTTTAAGGTCCCTTCCAAATCAAACCATTCTGCAATTCTATGAAATAAGTCAAGGACTGTAAAAAAAGAGAATCATACAGGCTAATGTAGCAATTTAAAGAGAATTCATGACTAATATGTCTGGATTTTATAAAAAATGTCTCGAAGAACAAGCAGTGTTACAGTAAACTAATCCACCTTGGTGGGGGGAGGGATTTGGTTCACTTTCAGCAATTTTTTTTTTCTAATAAATACCTCCTTACCATTGAACGAAAACCACGCAAAAGTTAAAATATCTGAGAACAACCAAATATAGAATAGCCCTATTCTGAGACTTCTGAGACAGTAAAGGTGTATACACAAAGGGACTAGGTATGACATTTTACAGTATGCGTTCTGACCTGTAAATTGGAATTATCTTAAAAATACCAATAAACATAACTTGAACTCACATGACTTAGTGTCCTGGCTATCAGACCTAATACATTCTGTCCCCAGCTGCCCAGAACCTGAAATAGTCTCCTTCTCTTAGAGGGGCTTTACCAACTTTGAAGCAGGTGTTACTTGACTGGTGAAAACCATCAACAGACAAATTACGAAGACAAAATCCACTTGCCTCTCAGGTAAATCTTTTTCCTCTCATTTAAGTGTTCCCAGTACACATTTACATAAACTAAATACAGGCTAAACTCTAACCCTTTATTAACCAGTCACTGTGCAAATTTTGCAGCCAAGAGAAAGTTTCATCACTTCTCTCTCAGTCCAGCCCTTGTCGCAGCCTCGGATAGCACTGAAACCAAAGGGTAAGAAACCACATAAACTCATAGGAGAAAGGAGCGCAGGATACTACTGAACTCACACAAACAACCTCAGTAGAATCAAAAAGGTCAAACACCAACCTATAGCATACAATTATCCACGTATTAATCCAAGCTGTCTTCTCCAGCTGCTAGTATTCAAGCTTTGATGCCTCTACACCTCTGTCTGCCTGGTCCACCAGGCACAGGAATAGAGCATTTAATTCTATTCAGAATAGGGGAAATTACGTTTTTCTTCAACATTTAGAAATCACATTTTTCTAGTTTATTTATGGAAATGCTAGGAAACACATACTTCCAAAACCTTAGACACAAGCAGGCTGTGTGTACCAGTGATGACAACAGCCAATTATTTGGCCACGAGCAGACCTGAACATGCCAAATGAGAATCACATTCTCTACTACCTAGTCCTATATCTGACAGCACCCAGAGCAAGCGGGAGAAAGAATCCAGGGAACCTCACAATCCTGCACCAGGATTACACGCAGCAGAGTTGGAACCACAACACAAACTCTCATGACTATTCTTCTGGAGTCCATCACATCTCCTGCCAAACAGAGAGGTTGCAAAATCGCATGTGTGATTAGAGAGCTTTGGCATCCAAGTTACTTTAGCCTCCACTGTCATTTGGTCTTAAACCATGACAACCCTGTAACCATCACCCTAAAAAGATTAGCCATGGATCAGCTAAGCAGGCAGAAACAAAACAGGAGTTTGCAAACAGACACATTAAACCGATATATGGAAGAGGAGGAATGAGAATTGTTACTAAAGAAGCACTGCCAATAGTTGCAACATAAATTTTATTTCACTGAAGTAGTTCTCTGAATAATGTCCAGGCTTCCAATGAATTTAACTGTATGTGTATACAAATATTTTTTACTTTATGATAATTTTTGACATCATACCTCATAGGAGTCACCCTTAGCTCACTGGTTCCACAGCTCTGTTAGTACAATTTCACCATGCTCACTTGTTCTAAAGGGACCAGTATACGGCAGGAAAATAAAATAGTACTTCTGAAATGAAGTAAGTGTTGAAAAAATGGAAGAGAGGAGATGCAATTCATATAGAAAACAAAAGAATTACAGGTTTAAAGACCACCAAAATCTTGCTCAAACTGAACTGTTTTATTTGCTACCAGTTCTTAGGCTTGAAGGCTTTACAGCTGGTGAAGTACGTGATGGGCAATGATCACATGCCAGTTCTTCAGCTGTCATGCACAGCAGCACTTTATTCTTAGGACTGCTGAGGAAAAGCTCTCTAAAATGCTTCTACTGGTACAGCAACTGAGGGCTGGGGTCTAACCACCAACACAACTCAGCAAACACATTAACACAAAGTAAGAACTCAAATTTTAGCCTATAAGATTTAGGCTACAATTTGCCTACCTCCAACAGCAAAAGTGTTGTGGGACAAGTAGAGTAAGATTTAGAAGATTATAAAAAGTCAATTTCATTATGACTGAACGAGTATCTCTAGATTGTTAAAAATTACTATAGAATACAATTATTGGGAAGGGATTCCTACTAGCTATTGCCACTAATGCAACACTAGGAAATGCATTTCTGCCTTCCAGTGAAAGCTTTACTGACAACTTGGGAGTTCATACTTCCCAATTTATCAGTAATAAATATAGAGTAACAAAACTGTGTCTGCTTTGAGATGCTTCCACATTGCTGTAATGTTGACAGACAACAGAGGTCACACCAAGACAAACTTTGCTGCCTAAAAAAAGCTAGTCCTGCAGAAGTGTCACCTCCTGGGGAACAGTGAGATTGCTGTAACCCAGCAGTAGTAAAGATCCTGTTGCTGTACTCCCTGTGACAGCTATGTCTATTACCGCTTATAACACACTAACTGGAACATGATAATGTACGATTTAAGAGAGGAGAAAAATACACAAAGGATCAGCATAACATTTTCATGGTCAACGGATATTAAGAAAAAAAAAAGGAAAAAGTACTCAAAGAATTTTTATTCTATAGTTTTTATGAAGACAACACAAGCACCTTTCCAGGTGCCCTACATAGAAGTTTGTTTGACTGTCATAGAGGTTTTATTTGTACAATACTCCAAGTACAGTATATATTCTGTATGCAAAAAATACTCATGTTACAAACATTCAGAACTTACTTAACACTCTATTGAAATACAAGCATAAAATCAAAAGCCGGAAAATATTCAACTACACAAATGAATGTTATTATGCAAGCATGCAAGGATCAGAAGTCCACAGAACTGCAGTTTCCCAGACCAAGCATTCTGAGCTGTGCTGTACTCAGAAGACCAATTCTGAATCCCCATGTCTCCACCTTGAATGGAGATTTTTAGGGTTCAAGCAACATTTAGAGCTTACTCCAAAAAAGCTAAAATCTTTATCATCAAACCCTGGATATAGATCTATGGACATAAACATCCTCCACAGTCTTCCTACTATGTTTTCCTTGATAACTTGAAAAAACAAAACAAAACAAAACAAAAAAAAATCCAAACAAAAACCCATCAAAATTTAGAAGTGCTTTCAAATTCAGAGTTTTTACTACTCAAAATACAAGTAAATTTAGCATGAAAATCCTCCCTCACCCCCTTTTTTATTTTCTTTTTTTTTTTTTTTTTTTTAAACTGGGCAAGCACTTAACCATAATGTTGTTCTGTATATTTTGGAATTGTCTCAAGAATGCCTTTTGTATTCTGTCCTGTATGAAAGATCTCCATATTGTTAAAGCTCCAATAACACTTCTCAAAACAGCACCAGATGTTGTTTCATGAGAAAACCCCTAAAGAGAATTAACCAAGTGTCACAAAGGGCTTAAGTCTTCTGCCTCACAGTAAGGGTGCTTTTTGCTTGTTTGTTTACAGGTTATCCACTTTTCAGGGTCTGCTTTGCAATTTTAATATTGCCGATTTTTAATTTTTTTTTTTTTTAAGTACAGTGTATGACTTTCCCCAACGTTCTTGTGACACTGAAGACTTTACGGATTCTTCACAATCTTGTGGACTTTCTAACCCTCCCGGATGATTACAAACATTCGCATGTGCAAGTCAGCAAGACGACCATCCTTAAGCAGTTTGGAAAGCTAAACCCTATTGCACTGTGCATCCTTCTTAGAAGACATGAAGTTAATACTTCACACTTTGACCTCAGATGGTGCCGGCTTCCCACAGATGCATTTAAACAAAGTACAGTGGTAACTGCATGGAGAAACACACTGATCCTCGGCTGACAGGAGCTGCTAGATCAGGACTATCGTGCACGCTCTCACAACCATGTTTTATCGTGGTAACTGCTTTCTCCAGCGTGATTGCAATGACTACAGAGCTTCTCTTTTGCAGCTGTGTTTGCCATACATTCATCTGACACTGTGTGAAAGCCGTAGTCATTCTTTCCTTAGGTGATCTCAAGAGTCAGAACCCAAACAGTCTCTAACAGATGACAGTTTGGCAACACAATTTTACTGTCTATCTTCCACCTATGAGCTTACATATTTTACATTTTGGCATCTTCTTTCTTCACATTTTGCCTTTTTTTTTTCTTCTTAGTCTCACCCATTGACATTTCTGCATACAAAAGAGGATGTGTGGCATCCATATTAAGTCAGAGATTTTTATTGCCTTCTTTTAATGAAAACTGGGTCATGTCATCTTTCTTTGCATTTTGAAATCATGTTGAGCCACCATGCTGAGTTTGGTTATTTATGCTGAAAACAGCTGTACTTAATAGAGCTAAATCTTAATACACATTTGACCTGGAGAGTTTGGCAGCACCAGAGAAAAGCTATTTCTATCTAAATAAACAATGAAATGTAAAGCTACAAGGAAGAAGGCAGCTTTCATCATCGGTTTCAACCCCGCCATAACTGGAATATACATCTTTGGTTTGACTCCTTACTATAAGTGAAAGCTTTACTTTTATTTAAGTAGCTGAATTCCACACCATCACAAGAAGTTGAAAACCCTGAAAAATGTTCATGTCTCTACCCACTTACAGAGACTTAACGTTGTATTGGCCACTGTCATCTTCTCCTCCAAACTCCATACAACAACAAAAAACCAACAAAACAAACAATTTTTCTTTAGTCTGCCCATTTTTTCTTATCCATATTAAGTGGCAAAAAAGGACTCATTTTCTAGATTGGCAGACAAGCATTAACCTTTGTCTTTTCTGCCTTAACATCAAAACTACTCCATACAATGAATATTCCTGATACATACTCCTGAAGAGGCAAATGCAGCCTTGGGACATAAAAATTTTGAAAAGCACATGGCATGTGTCCTACATTTCCTTAAATAAAGTGTAAGATAAGCACAATTAGTGGGACAAGACAGTAAATTCTGAGTGTAATTAAGCTATAGAACCTTGGGAGGTTAATTAAGCAATGAAATCCAGGGATTACAGTTCAAAACAAAACTACCTCTTCTGAGGGAAGATACGCTACAATAAGAAGTATATAGGTGCAATATGCTAATTACTGAGTAATTCTATAGATAGCATGCACTTGACTGCAGTGTGGTGTTACATATTGGATCGTAATTGCCTCTTCTTGCCTTAGAAAAATAGACAATTAATAATTTTTTACCTAAACATTTTGCAATTTTCCCAAAGAAAACTCTGGCTGAGAATACCTCCCACCATGAAAACAAAACTGGAGGGAGTTTCAAAATAAACCACTCTCCTGCTGTGTTTAACAAATGGTTGGTCCCTCCTGCCAAGACGAAAACACACAAAAGTAACAGTTCCCTCTTAGCACAGCAAATTTCCATGGACTGTTGCATACCATTGGTGGCATGAAATAAATCTCTATCACATCCTTCCCAAAGCTGATCATGGAAACGAGTTTCCGGTACATTCACCCAGAACTAGTCTTACTCCAGTGAGACTAACATGTTTGTTTGTTTTAAATTCCTCACGGGTTTGGTTGTTTTGGGTTTTTTTTTAATCTCCTGATTCTGACACTTTGCCCTGGACTCTGACAATATCACATTATATACACTTTTGTGATGATGATTCAGTTATGGAATGGCTTCTCAATGGTCAGAATTCCCCATTATAGAAAAACACAACAGTTAATTGCCGCCAAAAGTGCTCCCTTCTTTGCACAGGTCATATAGTTTATTGCAGCAGATTCTGTCCTCACCAGCTTCCCTTCAGTCTCACCTGCAGATATTTGCATCTCTGCTGATGCCTGCGGAAAGGAAAATTCTTTCCTGTCAGTTCAGAAGTGCCCTTTAGCCAATGATTGCTAAACCAGTGGAGCCTTGAGGTAGAAATCCTTGCTGTGTTCTTTGCTAAACCCTTCTCACTGAATCAAATATGTTGTGGGTATGTTCAGTGCAAGTGCAAGGACATCTCAATTCCTTCTTTCTTCCCTCCTCCCCTGCTTCTCTGTTCCTTAGAGTGGAATCAAATCCATCTCCCTGTAACAAGCCAGTTTGGGAAGGAAACACAGATGTCCCTCCAGTTTTCATCAACTACAAACAATCAGTTGTCCACTGGATGATTTTTCTCAACAAGCTTGCTAAAGAATCAGACAAGTAGTGATGCAAGGAAAAGAGCAGAAACACAGCTAGGAGGACAAGGTTAAAAAAACCCACCACACTTTTCAACAGATATCGTTCAGACTGCCTACCTGCACCATGAAACGACATTCTTTGAATTAAATAGCTTCATCTTCCTAATGAATAGGTACATGAAATAAATGCAGCATCATTCGTATTTTAGGATTACTAACACACAGTATAACAGCACACCAAATTTAAATAAAAATTTAGGGATTTGCTTTCTCCACCAATCCTTGAAGAATACCACTTCTGTACAAATATGAAAGCTCACTGTAATTGCTTCTGACCAGAAGATTATGTATATTGTTTCAGGTATGAATTCACTTACACCTGTATTAAGTTAGTACAGCAACAGCTCTGCTTTATTTGGCACAGGTCTGCATACAATCAGCAGCACATTCAGATCCCCATCTTAGTATATACTATGTTCTTTAAAAGGAAGTGTCTAACATCTGCCCTTACATGATGACAAATTATCTGAATTTTACTGCTAAATTTTTTAAGGGTTTGAAATTTTTTAGTTGCCTATCTACTGAAAAGTTCTATTCCAATACTAAATTTTGATACTGTTTACACAGTACCAAAACCAACATCTATGAATAATTTGCTAACAAATTAATTCTTTAATAATCTTTTCCAGCTAAAAATCAGAGACAAGCAAGGAAAAAAATACACCCATAGAAATGGAATTTACTGATGTTAAGCTTCAAGATAACTTACAACAGTCGTCTTACATATTCTTAGAACAGTGGTCCTTAGAACCACTGAATGAAGCTGTCTGATCCCTGAATGATCAAATCCGTTTGGTCCACTGTTCCATCAGCCAACTCATACACAAACTCTCCGCTAGCCAAGAAATAAAAAAGTTAGAGGTACTGACATCTGAACTTTAGGTTATCAGTATCTGGCAGCACCTCTTTATAACTCAGTGTTTCCTACATTCTTGACCTTTTTTTAATGCTTTTCTGCATCACCAGTTTGGGCACTGTGAAAATATCCCAGACTCCCAGCACACTTGTATTTCCCCATTGCAATGATTACTTGACACAACCTCACAGATTATTTTTAGGTACATGAGAATTTGTACTGAGGTATTTTGACTCTGCTGACCTATCTTCAGATTAGCAAACAAACTTTAGAAAATAACTGTAGAGAAAACTTCAGGCATGAATAAGACAACGTTCGTGACTAAGACATTCATGCTGGAGGAGAACACACAGAGAGAACAAATCCAACAGGGTGGCTTTTCACTCATGTTGACTGGCACAGTAACACGAGTCAAGCTGCAGCACACTGGCAGCAGTGACTGAATCCACACATGAAGATTTTATTCATAGCACCCCAAACTCAGACTTTTCTAGTCAGCTTGAGGACTATTAGTCACATTGCATTAGTAATAGAGGAGAGCACATATCACCTAGAGGTTACTTATCCAAATGCAATGGGAAGCAATCCTCCAGGGAACAAGAGAAGCAAATTCTTGAACTCTTAGGAATGTAACAGCCATCAGTATATTAGGATTGGTGTACCTTTAGGTTATTTCCCTGTCAACCTTGCACTGAAATGCTAAAACACCTTGACTGCGATCCTTGAGCTTTTCATACTTCTAATGCACGGGGTGCCCTGAAAATGAACACCATATGATCAGTAGTAACCATTAGAAGTTGCTCCCTAGAATCTTCAACAGAAAAGCAATAGCAACATATTTACTTAACACAAGGTGCCACGTAAATGAAAATACACTTTCTTCCTTTCTTGTTGTTTGTGGGGTTTTTTTTGTTTGTTTGTTCGCATTTTGGTGGTTTTTATTTTGTTTGGGTTTCATGGGGTTTTTTGTTTTGGTTTGGTTTTTTGTTCCTGTCCCAAACATCAAACAAATGTTAAACATTCATACAACGCTTCGCTCAACAATTTGCTCTGCTTTTTTATTATTAGAAGCATCCGTGGTAACACAGCCATATTTTCTGGTAATCTCTATTTTCAAAATCTATTCTTTTCTACCATATTAAAATAAATATGAATCCAGTGCTCTTTTAAAAAAACAGAAAAAGTAGCTTGAGTTTAATTGCCCAGCTCCTTCTACACAACATGTACTGCTCCTCTAGAAACTTTACAAATCTTGAAATGTTTTACAGGTCTCATGAATATACTTCATATTCTAGTCTCAATCCTGTAGTAAACTCCGTGAGAAATGAACAGAGGGTTGCTGTTCCAGACATTTACAGCAATTCAGAAGGAGGAAAACAGAGGCATCAATGAGTCAATAAAGCCTAAATACTGTTCCAAAACTCCCTCCCCACACCTTCCTCAGCGACTCATCCTCCCACAACATTCCTACAAAAGTAATTAGGAAAAGCCTTTCAGGATTGTTCATTAAAAGTGCTGACAATCTTGGAGATCATCAAAACTCTAGCCTTTAATTTGCAATTTAAGAACTGCGCCTTGGCAGGCAGAAGAATCCACCTCTCCATAAGAGATAGCATATAAAAGATGCATAAAATAACTTCAAATATTTTTGAAATTATTTTTAAATTGTTCTGCATTTGCATCATCTTTCTGTTACCTGTCACAAATGTTTATCACTCAACTGGAAAAGAAGAAAGTCTACATGGCATATTCTGAAAGATTTAACTAATATCAGGAAGGATAGGTTAATACTATGCAACTTCAGGTTTGTTTTCTCAAGTAGCTGGACCACCTTCCTTCCTCTCCACCAGCAGACCAATAAGGAACTTCCCCCTCAGTCAATTTCTCACATGCTTTTAAAGTCCCTTATTTATGCTTTTAAGAAAAAAAACCCTCCTGGGGCTACTTAATAACAAAATAGAACAAATGCCTCACTTCTTGCAACTGCTCTGCTCCAAGCAACTTGCCTCCATTTTACTCCAAGATTGTGACAAAACTTTAAATGTTTTCATGACAATACTGTAATATAACAGTTGTGGAAAACAATAAGTTGGGGTCACCAAACAGTGTATGACACAACCCACTACCTCAGCCACCACAAAGCTCTGTGCTGATGCCTGGAGGAACAGCCTGAATAACTGCACGCAGCGCAGCTCTCTCTAGATCAGCGGGACTAAGACCGTGTTATTTTTCCCCAGACACTCTGTTATTCTTGTATCTTTATACTGTGGTACACAACTACCAAGGGAATAAATGCAAGACTGAAGTGTTCATACACTACTACACTATCTTCCCCCAAAAGTCCAAATATCCCAGAGCCGCCAGAGCTTGCACAGCTGGAAAAATCTCGAGTGAAGCTCACACTCACCCATTTCTCATAAGTAAAGATGCTCTGCTTAGGGGATGACCCCAGAATCCTAACTGTTCTTATGGAAATGTTACATATCAAGTTATCTGGTTGCCAGAGTGCTGTTTGAAATTTTTTTTTTCTCTACTTTATCTCAGTTTCTTTTGATTTATAAGAAAATAACTTCTAAACATTATTTTATAGGTCCTGTGATTTTGTCATGACAAGAAAATATTGTTCCTTGCTCTCTCCTCAAAGATGCCCTCACCGACTGAGGAAGCTGGAGCGACCCTGAGATTAGCTCAGCTGGTTGGAGCACGGTGCTAATAATGCCAAGGCCATGGGTTCAATCCCCTGTATGGGCCACTCACAAACTGGACTCAATGATCAACATGGACCCCTTCCAACACAGAATATTCTGTGACAGAGGTACTTTTAACACTGAGATTAGCTCAGCTGTTTGGAGTCTGATGCTAATAATGCCAAGGCTGTGGATTCAGCCCCCGGAGGGGCTGTGCAACTGAAGGTTTGGATTTGAAGACCCTTCAGGGTCCCTTTCAACACAGAATATTCTGTGTTTCTGGCACCTCACTAGGGCAGATATTTGTCTGGTTTTTCATACATCTGCTCTTCTTGCAACTTTTCAATACCTTAAAGAAGGAACAGGAAGCCCAAGTCTAACCAGGCTCACTCATTCGCTAAAAAAAAGGAGCAAAAGAAATCAGTACCTCTTCAAGACATGCTGCTTCCATGAAAGGAGGACAGCTTAATATCTCAATTGCAATTCTACTTCACCAATCAGGAAAAAAAAAATAGTAGATTAAGCAGTTTAATCCTCTTTTATACATTTGTTTTCTTTCTCCTTTAAGGTAACTTTTTAAATTATGTCCAAAAGAAAATACAGATCTGATGTTTAGATCTGAGGCTTTCAAACACGTTCTAACTCAGGCAGTCTTTGCACTAACTAACTTTGCTAACACCTTTTTTTCTTACCTGCTGAAAAAAAACCCCACTGAAGTTGCTTAGATGTGGGAGTGTAACAAACACACAGATTTATCATTTTAACGATGTAAAAATTAGAAGCAGTACTTTACTTTCAGTGGCAAACTGTATTCCTATGTAAACTGGAATTTCATTAAGACGCAGACAGGATATTAGAATAGCTTTATTAAATGAAACTAGATGAGCTGATATCATAGAATAAGTTAACAACACACATTTCAAAACACAACTTAAAAGAACTTAGTTTATAAAAGCATTTTTAATCACATTGAAATTTTAAAACTAGGAGATCTGATCCTCACCAATCAGGGAGGGGAGGAATGTTTCCCTGTTTTTCACATCAAACTTTCGAGTACTCATTACTGGAACACCTGAAGAAAATGGCAAGGAAACATTTTTGAACAAAAATTACTACTACTAAGAGCTGGTCTATCACTTGGCTTCTGAGGAACACTTTTCTCCTATGCTTGCAACACAAACAAATATTTGGTACAATTTGATCTTAACACCTCTTTTGGTTGCTGGAACTTAAAATATACTTCAACTTTTAGTATTTGTTTTCGAAGTTATGTAATAACATTTTATATGCCTTGGCATAGTATTCATTTAAATCTGGAATGTTAGCACTAAAATAAATTGTTCAAAAGTACCTGGGTTCCAATAGAAGTACTTGAGAGTATACCACTAGGTCTCCAAGCATTCAATTTTCAAACACAGTTATACATAAGTAGAACTATATATTTTTTGCTCTATCTGCTTTTGAATACTTTCAAAACACCTTTGTAGTGCAAAATAATATTTTCACTGTGGGTGACTTGCAAAAAATTTACTATTTTAAATGAGGAAAATTAAGTTTTCTGCAATGGCTTTCATTTCTAAGTTCTCTCTATATAATCTATAATATACATAAAACCCACTCCCAGGGATGCAATCACTCACATCCATCAGTTATGAATCACATGTGCTGCTTGTCATTTATTGAAACATAAACATGCATTTGAAGACTGCATTTGCACATAGACACACAAGACAGTTTAGATGCAAGACAAACATCTACTTCTGGAAAAAGAAAGTCTATGAAAATTAAATACTAAATTTAAATGGTAATTTTTTCAAACCTAAACTGTCTGTCTTAGACTACTTATATGGTCTTTTATTTGGAAAGGTTACTTTTTCTGTCAAAATAAAGTAATGCCTTACTTACTCTTTAATACAGCATGGGCATCTTAAAAACTAAATGTACACACACAAATCTAGACCGGTAGAACATTAACAGAGGACACGTGCTTGAATGCACACCTTCTCCATCAAACACCTAAAGTAATCCTCATATACTTCTAAAAATCAATTCCTTCCCAACTCCTAAGATACACATTCCTTCCCAGACTTGATTACAATTTAGTTCCCCGCTTCTGTGCACTCATCATTCTTTCACCCACACCAGGGCAAGGTTTGCTCCCAGCTCAGAACACAGAGGGTGGAGATGCACATTACTGAGCTGTGAGACCGGCCCCGATCCTGTTCCAGCACCAAGCCTCCACCTGATATCACCTCTATCACTTCTTTTATCCTGCATTATTCAGCGCTCTATCACAGAGAAGATTGGACAATAAAGGAATTAACTGAATGGTGTGTGGAGGATAGGGGATAAGAAGCAATCGCTTTGTCTTGGCAGGCAAACCGTAACATCTGAGGAATCCCTCTTCAGAACTATTGTGTCTGACTCACCCAAGTGAGCTGCAAACATTTCCCTCTAGGATAGGATCCTAGTGCTAGGATACTCAGGAGAGTCATGACATCTCTTTGCTACACTGCTTCCTTGAGGGCACCAGAATCAGAAATTCAACACAGGCAAGAGGGAACACCACCTACCCTCGGCTGCTGATACAACTACATAGCTCAAAGCCTACAAAACGCATTAAGCTTAACAAAAGTAAATATTAATATATGGGGTAGCCATTTCAGGTCTGATTGTCCTTCCTTTGTGTAACAGTAAAAAAAAAAATTTAAAAAAAAATTAAAAAAAAAAAGGGAGGAAGGGGGAAGGATACAAACACAGGACAAAAAAACCTGCCAGTTCTCTGGTCAACATAATAGCAAAGGAAAAAACAGATACTCACAAAAAGCAAGAGAAGAGCACTGAAACAAGACTTGGCAACAACACAAGACTTCAAGACCTCCCCCCCTCCCCGCCCCAGACATCACAGTGTAGCAGCGGAAAGATAAGAGAGAAAATAACAGTATATGTAACAACTGTTAAATATATGACAACTATGCCTTAGGCCCAGCTTCAGCTGGCGGAGAATCAGGCGGCCTGATCCAGAGAAAGAAATTGAAAGAATAGAAAGTCAATTCTGAGCTTTACAGTGGGTCTGGAGAGGCAACTAAAGAGGTCTATAGGATGTAGGGGCAGGAACTTCAACCACCTACTTCTGCTCTGAAATTAATAAAGCGGTAATAAACACTAATAAAAATAATAACTATTTTCACTTAGTTTACCTCTAGGAGAGTATGTTTATTTCTAAAAAGGGAAGATTTGATTAGGATTTGGCCATATTACGTCATATTTGCCAACTCTTTGTACTTCAGACAGGCAGAACCCTGACAGCTTACAGAAACAGATTTGTGGAAGAGCAGTAAGACACTGCAACTCTTGGGCACGCTGTCATATCCCCACACTCCTCCTCTGAGCACTATACTGGCAGAAGGAGGGAAACTCCTGTGTCGTTCCTGTCCAAAAGCCCCTGCTCCCAAACCAGAGCAATAGCTGAAGCTCAGAACACAGCAATGGTGGGCAGATCCTTGGGGCAGGAGGGATCCAGTTCATATTTCAGATGCAAGAAACTTACCCATAAAGTTAGAAAACACTTAGTGCAGAAGCCATAACAAGTGAATTATGGCGTATCACTAGGACTTATCAGACATTATTCAAGAGGAAGATTTGTTTTAATCCTCTCAGAACAAATTATTAAAAGCCATGTCAAACTGAAAGCCATTCCTTTATTACAGTTAAGAG